>NC_041382.1:640602662-640648208 GCF_002162155.2 Triticum dicoccoides
GCCTTGCCGGATCTTCGCCGTCGCCGGCGACCAACTCCGGCGACCGGAGCACGCTGCCGCCCGTCCTTCGCCTCGCCAGCCTCCCGGCCTCGCGCCTCCGCCGCCCGCCGCCAAGGCCAAGCTCGTCGGAGCCGTCCGCCGCCTCCACGCCGGCCCCGCCGCCCTTCGTCCGGCCCCGCCGCCCCGGCCATCGCCGGCCCCAGGCGACGCCGGCCGCCGCCTCCTCCCTCCACTCGCCGGCTACTGCTTGCTTCTTCCCCGCCGAAAGCTACAGTGCCGCCGCCTCGGTTTCCGTGCAAACCCTAGATCTGGGGTTGTTTTTTTCTCCAAGTCCTTAAATTTTCAGTCCATATGCCCCCGTTCGCGGCCCCGTAACTTTGCATCCGTAGCTCCGATTTGGGCATATAGCATATCAAAATGTTCATCTCAGAGAGTACATCATTTCATTACATTGCATCATTTTCATTTGAGTTCATCTTGATGCCTGAAATGCTGTTAGAAGAGGGCTACTTGAGTTAATTGTCAGATCTGCTATTCCGTTTAGCACTTTTGTCATTTTTGCCATGATTAATGTGTGCATGATATGCCCGTGAGTTCTTCATATGTTTTGTTAAGGGTTTTGTCATATATCCAGAGGTGCAACCCATGTATTTTTAGGATGTGTGTGGTGACTTGTGCAAGCTTGCAAAGTGGTGCACTTGCTAATTCTGTTTTCAGGGACTTAGTGATTTCACTAAGTCCTGGGATTGTTTAGTTCATGATGCCATATGTTCTTGTTGTTTCCTAGTGATCCGTGCCTCTTTTGAGGATGATCAGTAAGGGAGTTTTGTTAATATTGTAGTGATCTATCCATCCATGTCTTTGTTTGCAATTATGGAGCACCCTAGCTTGAGTCAATCGAGCTCTACTTTTGCTTCGTTGTGAATCTGGGCAGATCGTCAACTTGTTTGCGATTCTGCCGATGTTATTGTAGTTGATCCGTGCATGCTATGCTATTTTTCTTGCCATGTCTAGCTTGTATTTTGTGCCTTCTTGATGGATGTATGCTTGTCTTGCCATGACTTGCACTGCGGTGAGTGCATCGAGCTCGTAAACATGCCTTCGTGAGTTATGTTTCAGCATGTCCCAGTTTTCACTAAGTCTGAAAACTGATTATGTTTTTGCTATGTTCGTGTGCTTGTTAGTATATTTTGTGATCCCTTTTGGCTCAAGGTCACTAAGGGACTTTTGTTAAGCTTATTGAGTAGCTCCATGCCATGTCTTTCTTTGTCATGTTCAGATCCTGTAGCATGTTGTTTTGTTGCTCCGAAGAGGGCTATATGATCTGAAATTCCAGACAAGTGTTAATTTCACTAAGTTTGAGATCTGTTTTACCATTTGCGTTTTTGCCATGCTTGTTTGAACCTCCTAATGGATGAATTGGCCGTAGCTCAGTGCTAGACTTTTGTTAAGCATCTTGTGTGCATCCCTGCCATGTATTTTGTTGTCATGTTTGGGTGCTGTAGCATGTTCATCTCATTGCATTTAGATGCCTACTTGCTGTAAATCGCAGACCGGTGTCATTTTTGAATCGCTTGCCATTTCCAAACCGTAACTCCGATTCCGGCGCTCTTTATATCGTTTTCAAGCGATTTCATCTCATCTTTCCAGTGGCACACTTGGAATTCCAAGTTGAGGCCAGGTTCATGCATTTTCTGTCATATCTTTCATTTTGCATCCCGCATCGCATCCCGCATAGCATATCATCATTTCATCATATCGCTTGATCCTTGCACGTGGTTGATTGTGTCCTTGTTGCTTGTTTGTCTTGTTTGGGTAGAGCCGGGAGACGAGTTCGCTAACGAGGAGCCCGTCGAGTTTGCTTTTGAGGATCCAGTCAACTCTGACAACTGTGCAGGCAAGATGATCATACCCTCGAAATCACTACTATCTTTGCTTTGCTAGTTTGCTCGCTCTTTTGCTATGCCATTGCTACGATGCCTACCACTTGCTTGCAAGCCTCCCAAATTGCCATGTCGAACCTCTAACCCACCTTTGTCCTAGCAAACCGTTGATTGGCTATGTTACCGCTTTGCTCAGCCCCTCTTATAGCGTTGCTAGTTGCAGATGAAGATTGGAGGTCGTTCCTTGTTGGAACATCATTTATTTACTTGTTGGGATATCATTATATTGCCATGTTATCTTAATGCATCTATATACTTGGTAAAGGGTGGAAGGCTCGGCCTCTCGCCTAGTATTTTGTTCCACTCTTGCCGCCCTAGTTTCCGTCATATTGGTGTTATGTTCCCGGATTTTGCGTTCCTTACGCGGTTGGGTTATAATGGGAACCCCTTGATATTTCGCCTTGTTTAAAGCTTTTCCAGCAATGCCCAACCTTGGTCTTACCATTCACCACCTAGCCTTTTCTTTCCCTTGGGTTCTGCAGACTCAAGGGTCATCTTATTATACCCCCCCGGGCCAGTGCTCCTCTGAGCGTTGGTCCCACTGAGCGATGTCCGGGGGCTACCAAGGGCAACTCTGGGCTGGCCTACCCGACGTCTTGCTCATCTGAGTGTGCCCTGAGAAAGAGATATGTGCAGCTCCTATCGGGATTTGTTGGCACATTCGGGCGGTGTTGCTGGTCTTGTTTTAACCTGTCGAAGTGTCTTGAGTTACCGAGATACCGAGTCTGATCAGAACATCTTGGGAGGAGGTCTATTCCTTCGTTGACCGTGAGAGCTTGTCATGGGCTAAGTTGGGACTCCCCTGCAGGGATTGAACTTTCGAAAGCCGTGCCCGCGGTTATGGGCAGATGGGAATTTGTTAATGTGTAGTTGTAGATAACTTGAACCTTAATGTAATTAAAATGAATCAACTGAGTGTGTTCCCGTGATGGCCTCTTCTCGGCGGAGTCCGGGAAGTGGACACGGTGTTGGAGTAATGTTTGCACAAGTTGTTCTCTAGCTTCTCGCTCGTGCTTTGCCTCCTCTTCTCGCTCTCTTTTGCGAATAAGTTAGCCACCATACTTGCTAGTCGCTTGCTGCAGCTCCACTCATATTTTACCTTGCCATACCTATAAGCTCAAATAGTTTTGATCACGAGGGGGCGATATTGCTGAGTCCCTGTGGCTCACAGATTACTATATCACCAGATGCAGGTCCTGATGATTCCGCTCCAGGAGACGCGTATGAGCTCAAGTGGGAGTTCGACGAAGACTCTCAACGATACTATGTTTCCTTTCCCGATGATCAGTAGTGGTGCCCAGTTGGGGGTGAACGGGACCGTTGTCGCATGTTGGGTTCTCTTTTATTTTGGCGCCGTAGTCGGGCTTGAGTGTATGGATGATGTAATGTTATTTATGTACTTGATTGACGTGGCGAGTGTAAGCCAACTATGTTATCTCCCCTTTTATTATTATTACATGGGATGTTGTGAAGATTGCCTAACTTGCGACATATGCCTTCAATGTGATTATGTCTCTAAGTCGTGCCTCGACACGTGGGAGCTATAGTCGCATCGAGGGTGTTACATCAGGTGTCGTCCAAAAGGTGATTCTTCCTCCGGTTCTGCAAACTTGTTCCTTGCATCCTCCATCCTAAAGAGTAGAAAATGGAGAGGAGTCAGAAATGAGTAGAGAAGAGTGACCTAGGGTTTATCTTAGTGGACGTGTCTGTAAGTGCATCTAGTGCCCCTTAGTGATTTTGGTGTATTGAAGACTTATAGGTTAAGGGACTAATGCGTTTGTGAGTGTACACAGGTCTATAAGTCTATGAGGAGTTTGATATTTACGCAGAAAGTCGACCCCTAAAAATGAAGTTTCTTCGACTGAAGACTTTGAATCTCTGAAGACTTTCTGAAGACTTTGAATCTCTGAAGACTTTCTGAAGACTTTGAAAGTGAAGAAATTGGTGTGACCTTGAAGACTTGGTATTCATTCGAGGAACATGAAGCGTGAAGACTTTTGTATTTATAGTTTAATTTTCTTTTTCTTGAGTCATAGGAAACACCGTACTGTTATAGGGGGTCGAGGAAATACTAAGGAAAATTTTCCAAGTGATGCTCAACTCAAAATCCTACACCTACCAATCCCTTCGAGTGAAGCCATTGGAAATCTCATACAGTTCAGTCAATTTCTTCAGTGACAGAGACGAAGTTCTTCTGGTCTCTGAGGAATTTGTTCTGACTAAAGAGTTAGGAATTCGCCAGTGCGGATTACCTACACAGTGAGGAACATGATAGCCCTGAGGATTTTGCTACTCAAAATTCTGACCATTGCTGTGCTATGCGCCAGCTGTCCCAAAATATCTATCCACCTAACGGTCATATCATTGAAGGGCATTTATGTCTTATCATGTCGGGCTGCTCCCTAGGCTATAAATACCCGCCCCCCTACAACCACTAGCTGGTTGGCTGCTATGAGAGAAACTGACACTTGTCATTTGAGGGCAACCCATCCTTTGAGGACTTTGAGCGAAAATCATCGAGTGAGGAAAAACCCAAACCCAAACACCTACAAACCCCAAGTGATTGAGCATCACTGAAGAGATTGATCCTGCGTGGATCCGAAGCCTGTTACCTTTGAAGACTGTGCTTCTTCCAGACGGTTAGGCGTCATGGTCTAGAGCATCCAAGAGGAATTGTGGATCGCCGAGTGACCATGTTTGTGAAGGTTCGGAAGTCACCTGAAGACTTACCACGAGTGATTGGGCGAGGTCTGTGTGACCTTAGCTCAAGGAGAATACGGTGAGGACTTGGTGTCCTGAGCTGCGTGCTCAGGACTGGGTGTCCGAGACTGTGTGTCCTCGAGTTTAAATACTCAGCCGCTCCAACCAGACGTACAACTGAGACAGCAGTTGGAACTGGTCTACCAAATCATTGTCTTCACCAAGCTTACTGGTTCTATTCCCTCAACTCGTTCATTTCCTCATAACTGTGTTGTGTGTTTGTTCATATCTGTGTTTGAAGACTTTGACTGAAGACTTTCTCAATTTCCTCAGTTCAATTTCTTCAGTCTGTTTGTCTTCATCCTGTTCTTACGCTACCTGTACTCTGTGCCTGTCTTCATTTCATCATGATAACCATGCTTGTATTCTGTTATGTTTACTTTTGAGTACTTATTCCGCTGCTAGTAGTTCTTCGCTAAGGAATTTCCTCACCGACAAATTCCTTAGTGAAGAATTTCATAAAAATCGCCTATTCACCCCCCCTCTAGTCGATATAACGCACTTTCAATTGGTATCAGAGCAAGGTACTCCCTTGTTCTGTGTGATTTTGGTTTAACCGCCTGGAGTTTTAGTTATGTCGACCACAGGTATGAAGAAAGTGACATGCCCCATCTTTGACAGTCACGAGTATCCCAAGAGGAAGGCCATGATGAAGAAGCGCCTCATGGCGATGAACATCAAGCTGTGGACCGTCACTGAGATTGGACTAACCGATCTGTGCAAGATGGTGGAAGCTGATGACATTCGCAAGTACACTCTTCTCAACCTCGCGACGAAGGATGTCATCTGCTCCTGTCTGTCTCAAAATTAGTTCAGGAATATCATGCATCTCGATCATGCGAAGCTCATCTGGGACCGTCTCTGTGAGGTCTATGAAGGTCATCGAACCTGTCATGATTCTTGGTTTGAGGACTTCAAGGAATCTCTCAAAGCGATGACATTCGAACCAGAATCATCATCTTCTGCATCATGCCTTATGGCAAAAGATGCCGAGGTAACTGAATGCTACCTATCCGAGTCTAGTGATGATGAATCTAGTGATGAATTTGGACCCAGCTATGTCAAACTTGCTTCCCTTGTCACTAAACAACAAAGAGCTTTGGAAAAAGTTCACTACATGCTAAATAAGAGCGATGATATGTTGGGTGAAGAAATGGATCAGTCAAAAGCTTTGGCTGAAAGTCTTCAGAGACTTCACACTAAGTATGGCACCCTTCAAGGTCATCATAACACTCTCTTATCCGATCATGAGAAGCTTTCTTATGAACTTCTTCAAAGAAAGCAAGACCTTGAGAAGCTAAGAGTGAGTTATGAAGATCTTTAGAAGGAGCACGATTCATTACTTGCTCAACAAATCAGCGCTTCTCAGGAAGAATTTGTTCCTCCATGTTTGAAATGCATTGAACGTGAATCTGCTAATTCTTCACCTGAATTTCAAATGCTGCTAATGTTTCAAATTCTTCACATGCTTCTGTTATCACTAATGCATCATCTGAGGACATTGCTAGTATCACTAACGATGCAGGGCTGAAGGAATTGTACATGACAGGCATGTACAAAAGCCTCAAAGGGCATCAGACTCTTTGTGATGTGCTTAAAAAGCAGATCCTCAATAGGAACCCTAGGAAAGAGGGTATTGCCTTTGAGAGGAAAATCAATGCTGATGGTACATATTGGAAGCCTGAGCAGTACCCAGAAACTACATGGGTTGCTGCAAAGGGACCTCCAGTTGATCCATCTAACTTATCTGGATTTGCATGTGAATCTCCTTGTTCTGATGATGAGTCATTTGACTCCAACTATAAACTGTTCAAAAATCAGAATGGTGAAGTATTTGCTAGATATGTTGGCACTAGCTGCAGGAACGGTTCCCCTATGAAGAAAATCTGGGTTCCCAAAAGATGCCTTGAAAATCTTCAGGTGAATGTCATCATGACGCCACCTATGAAGAATAGGAACCCCAGATCAAATTCTTCATATGGACCAAATTCTTCATATGGATCCAAGTCCTCATACGGACCAAACTCCTCACATGGATCATATTCCTCAAATGGATCAAAGTCCTCATATGAACATCATCGTGCTAACCCATCTGTTTCGCAGGGAAGATCTAAGGATTATGGATATGTGCATTATTCTTCAAATCATTATGTCCATAAGTCCTCGAAGAATTTCTCTGCTTACTCTTATGCTTACTCTAACCCCTCTTATGTGAAACGAAATGGACTGGCTTCTATGCCATCCTTCTCGTATGGAGCTCGCAGAATGATGAACTCTTTGCCACCCCTTCAGATGTGGGTGGTGAAGAAAAAGAACTAATCTCTTCTGCAGGGTCAGGTCTCTAGACGTACGTAATCGTCTAAAAAATTTGCTGGAGACCTGAGCATGCCTGATAGGATGCAGGCTAATCATGAAGAAATGAACTTTCATTTCTCACGTCCTCACACTGCTTTATCTGTTCTGTTGCTTCATGAAAATGATCTGATGAATTGATGTCATATTCTTCACTGATGAAGTATATGAGTTTGTAAGCTGCACTAATTCATCTACAGGATGATCAACCCAAAGCCACTGAGTGGGTCCTCGATAGTGGATGTACAAATCACATGACTGGTGACAAGAATCTATTGATGGATGCTCCATTATCTCCGTCGCATCCGAAGCATATAATCTTTGCTGACAAAGGCAAAAGTCAGGTATTGGGTCTAGGTAAGGTTGCGATCACAAAGGATCGACACATGGACAAAGTCAAGCTTGTTGAGTCCCTATGATACAACCTTATGTCTGTCTCAATGCTTTGTGATCTTGATATGGTTGTTGTCTTTGGCAAGTATCGTTGTGTTGTGCTTATGGAAGCTGACAATTCCAAAGTCTTCGAAGGCTTTAGGAGAGGAGACCTGTATATTGTTGATTTCTCTACAGGACCACAACCAGCCATGTGTCTACTTGCAAAAGCTTCAGAAGGCTGGCTCTGGCATCGATGACTTGGTCATGCAGGCATGAGGAATTAGCACACGCTTGCGAAGAAGAAGCATGTCATTGGCATCGAGAATGTCAAATTCCTCAAGGATCACCTATGTGGAGCCTGTGAAGCTGGGAAGATGACAAAGGCCAAGCATCCAGCGAAGACTATCATGACCACTACTCGCCCATTTGAATTGCTTCACATGGATCTCTTTGGTCCTAATCATTATGCTGCTGTTTCAAATGAAGCATATCAATATGGATTTGATATTGTTGATGATCACTCTCATTACACATGGGTACACCTTGTTACTTACAAACATGAAGTGCAGGAAGTCTTCAAACGATTTTCCTCGAGGGCTTCAACCAACTTTGGTGTGAAGATCAAGCACATCAGAAGTGACAATGGCACTGAGTTCAAGAATTCTGGTCTCGATGACTATCTTGTTGAACTTGGTATTACTCATGAGTTATCTGCTCCTTATACTCCTCAGCAGAACGGCGTCGTGGAGCGCAAGAACATGACTCTTGCTGAGATGGCTTGCACTATGCTTGATGAATACAAAACGCCTCATCGTTTCTGGACTGAGGCAATTGATACTGCGTGCCACATCATCAACAGAGTATATCTTCACAAATTCTTCAAGAAGACTGCCTATGAACTCCTCACTGATAAGAAACCCAATGTAAGTTATTTCAAAGTCTTCGGTGCTAAATGTTGGATTAGAGATCCTCATCACAACTCAAAAATTTGCACTGAAAGCACATCAAGGTTTTATGCTTGGTTACGGAAAGGACTCGCACACCTACAGAGTCTTCAACAACGTCCTTCACAAGGTTGTTGAAACTGTAGATGTGCGGTTCGATGAAACTAATGGCTCGCAAAGAGAGCACCTACCTACTGTGATAGATGAACCAGCACCTGAGGAAACTATCAAGTTCAAGGCTACCGAGGATGTCATTCCCACTGAAGAATCTGCTGAAGAATTCATTCTAGAATATGAAGAACGTCGAGCTAATTCACCTGGAGAAAATATTGAAGAAAATGGTGCTGAAGAAAATGCTGATCAAATTCTTCAACGACAACCAGCTCATCCTCGCATTGCAAAAGAAGTGCAAGTTGAAAAGATCATCAACGACATCAAAGCGCCAGGTCCTCTCACACGCTCAAAAGCTTCACATTTATCTAACTTTTGTGGGCACTATGCTTTTGTCTCTATTATAGAGCCTACTAAGATAGATGAAGCATTTCTGGAGCCTGAGTGGATTCAGGCCATGCAAGAAGAATGACATCAGTTCGAGCTCAACAATGTCTGGGAACTGGTCAAACATCCAGATCCTCGCAACCACAATATCATTGGCACAAAGTGGATCTACCGCAACAAGCAAGATGAAAATGGCCTTGTGATGAGGAATAAGGCACGGCTCGTAGCTCAAGGCTACACACAGATTTTGAAGATCCAAAGAATCCCGACAAAATCTTCAGACTCAACAAGGCCCTCTATGGCCTCAAGCAGGCCCCACGGGTGTGGTATGATACCTTGAAGGAATTCTTCATGAAGAGAGGCTTCAAACCCGGTTCACTCGACCCTACTCTTTTCACTAAATCTTATGATGGTGAATTGTTTGTGTGCCAAATATATGTTGATGATATTATCTTTGGCTGTACTGACCAACGTTATAGTGATGAATTTCCCTATATGATGAGTGAAGAATATCAAATGTCTATGATGGTAGAGTTGAAATTCTTCTTAGGTCTTCGAATTCGTCAACAACTCAATGGCATATTCATATCCCAGGAGAAATACCTCAAGGATGTACTAAGGAAATTTGGCATGCAAGATTGCAAAGGAGTCAAAATTCCTATGCCCACAAATGGTCATCTGTGCACTGATGAAAATGGTATTGACTTCGATCATAAGGTATACCGCTCCATGATTGGCTCTTTATTGTACTTATGTGCATCTAGGCCAGATATAATGCTTAGTGTTTGCATGTGTGCCCGATTTCAAGCTACACCGAAGGAATCACACCATAAGGCTGTGAAGCATATTCTTCGATATCTAGCTTAGACACCAACACTTGGATTATGGTACCACAAGGGCTCGACTTTTGATCTCATTGGATATTCTGACTCTGACTATGCTGGTGATCGTGTGGACCGCAAGTCAACATCTGGTACATGTCATTTCCTCGGACGATCTTTGGTATGTTGGTCCTCGAAGAAACAGAACTGCGTATCACTATCTACTGCTGAAGCTGAGTACATTGCCGCTGGTTCTTGCTGTGCTCAATTGCTATGGATGAAGCAAACTCTCAAGGACTACAGTGGCAACATGAAGAATGTGCCTCTCTTATGTGACAATGAGAGTGCCATCAAGATTGCTCACAACCCAGTTCAGCACTCGAAGACTAAGCACATTCAGATTCGTCATCATTTTCTTCGTGATCATGTGTTGAAGGGCGACATTTCTATTGAGCATGTGAAGACTGAAGAACAGCTAGCCGATATCTTCACAAAGCCCTTGGATGATAAGAGATTTAGCAAGTTGTGGTGTGAGCTAAATATCCTAGAATCTTCGAATGTTCTTTGAAAGGGACACTCATCCTAACACTTAAAATTGATGACTTAGATGTGCAACGCATGAAGGAACGTTTTTCTTCAATCAATGAAGAATAACACTCTTAGTGTGAAGAAATTTACGAAGAATTTGATTCTCAGAACCCTACGATAATTGTACGCGGTGTCTGAAATCATCATTCTTATACAGTGGGTCACGCCACCACCAAAAGTTGAAATTTCTCAATTATTCATATTCTTCAACTTTGCATTGTCTTCATAGTTTCCGTCATCTTTCTTCATTGGCTATATATATATGAGTTTATGTCCTCTACAACATTCACTTATTGCTAATTCTTCAAGTTGTTTTTCTGCTAAGTGAATGTGATCGGACCCTTTCCCTCTATGCTATACTCAACCCAAACTTTTCACAAATTCTTCATGTGCGTTCTATTTGAAACTCGTTCAAAATCTTCACTGTGTCCTTGTCAGCTGAAGAAATTGAGAACGGAACTTTAAAACCTATCTTATCTAAATTTTTGGCTTTGCCGCTCAAACCGCTCCGCATCCCACGATACACTTATCCATTCACCCACGATCGCACACGATCTCCACCTCTCAGTACGTGGGTGACACATGTCAAGCGAATGAGAAGGGTCAGGGGCACGTTTGTCCAATTTCTTTGGGCGAACAGTTTTTCACCGTGGCTATAAATACCCCTCCTTCCCTTCCTCACTTCTTTTACTCCGCTCAACCTCTCTCCAGCTCGAGCTTCTCAAACCCTAGCACCGCCGCTACTTCATCATCGCCGGTGAGGAAGAGCTTCACTGCCTCGACCTCATCGCCACCATACTCGCACCGACCGCGGAAATCTTCACTCCGCCGCCGCTGTAGCCGTCTTCCTCCGCCGAGTTAGGGTGTGGAAGATCTACACAGACGAACTTCACCTCTCCACTTCACTGTTCGTCATGTTCTTCATCCAGGGTAATTAAAAGTTACTTTTACTGCCCTCGTTGATTCGAATGATTATCTACAAAATCTTCAAAGGTGTTTTTCTTCATATCCTCACACACTAAACACCTCACAAGCCATCTGTCCTTGATTCGTTTCTCTAAGCATCATTTTTCTTCAAGATTCCTCAATTGTGTGGATCTTCAATCTATACAACTCCGGAACCTAAGACAAAGAACGCATAGTGAAATTCTTCAAGACTCATCTGGTCAAATTCCTCAAAATTGTTTTTTTTGAAAAACCTTCTGAGAACGCATATGACCTATCCAAATTCCTCGCAACTATACTTTGTTCACAGGTACTCATGTCAGCTGCTGAATCACTAGGTTCTCATCAACTTAAGTCATTTGCAGCATTCCTCGAAGAAAAGTTGCATACTTCTTCAGAGAATTCAATTGTCCAAATTCCTCAACTGAAGAAAATGGCTGACGGTAAGAAGCCATAGAAAGGAGGAAAGAGGCCTGAGGTCAATACAGTGTTTCAGATCCCTGATTAAATATATGCTGGGTACTGCACACCTACTGAGGAAACCAAGAATGAGCGCAAGGTGCGCATTCAGAAGATAGAGAGGAGATGGGCTAGAGAGTGGAGGGAGTACAGATATGTCACTCCCAAGTACATGAAGAAATTCGCACTCAATCCTCCATGCCCAAGACCTCCATTGGCACCTGGCCAAATAGCTGATCCCACCAGCCTCAAGCGCGGTGAGGACTATCCTGATGAATGGGCCAAGCGCCAAGCCAAGTTGGCTAAGCAAGCCAGAGAAGCAGTGAGGAAATTCAATGAAGACTCTGCTGCTGGTGCTGCTGCCTCTGCTGAGGCCTTTGCTGTCAAGCCGAAGAAGGCTATGTCAAAGAAGCCTGCGCACAAGCCAAGTGCTTCACCAACAATGCCCTCACGGCCAGAATCCTCAAAGCCCTCACGGCAAATTCCTCATGCTACTCCTGCTCCTTCGAAACCCTCAGCTCCTCCAAAGTCCTCAGCTGTTCCAACAAAGTCCTCTGCACTTGTGCATCTTGCCTCGTGACAAAGGACTGCAGGCATCTCCATTGCCTCAGGTGTCTCAGCTAGTTTCTCAGCTGTACCAAATTCCTCAACGGGGCCCTCTCTCCTGAAGACAAAGGCCACTGCTGGACGAGGTCCTCGCCCAAGTCCTCAGAAGAAGCAAGTCGCTTTCTAACTGCCGTCTGAAGAAGACGAAGCTGATGATGATGAACTTGCAGAATCATTAGAGATAGGCAAGTCAGGGCCGCTAGAGCCAAGGGAACAAATGTGCCACTTCTTTAGGATCCCAAGTTGATCCTCGAATACATTGTCATTTGGCACAAGGACCCCAACACTCCCATGCCTGACTTCAAGCTGACTCCTGGCCAAAGTCACATGCTGACTCACTTCATACAAGAAGGGAAATGAAAATTTGAACAGGGGAGGAGGGTGAAGAAAGCGCAGTACAAGAAAGAGCGCTTTCTGAAGCAAAACGTTTTGAAACTTTCACCTGAAGAACTTGTTGCTCTCCAATCAGAAATCAAGAAACTGAGTGATGAATTTGATCGCTATTATGCTGACTGGCTGGGAGCCAAAGTCAGATTTGTAAAGATAATAGAACAGTTCACCTCCAATGTTGCAGCCCCAACTCAACAGGAAATTCCTCAGGCTGAAGCATCTGCTCGGCCTACTGAAGAAAATGCCAGCACCGTTGATGATAATCAGGCTGCTGAAGAAAACGTGAGTTCCAGGGCTGATGACTGCATTCCAACCGCTGAAGAAATTGCCAGGGCATCCACTAGTGGTGCGCCTGAAGAAACTGAAGAAATCAGGGCAACTGCATTAGTTGTGTCTGAAGAAAATCAACCAGATTCCTCTGCTCCTCCTGCGCAAACATCAACTTTGATCCTTCCATCTGCATCAGATGTGAAGAAGACCAAGGCTGCAGAGCGTGCAACAGTGAAGAAAAGGAAAGCATCAGCTACTTCAGATTCTTCAGCTCCGAAGAAGATGAAGCCTTTGACAAGTTCATTTGCTAATCCCATTGATGCTGTTCTGATCTCAACCATGCCATCAAAGGACCTTGTTCCTTTTGGTGAAGAATATGACATCCCTACCGGATCTGATGAAGAAAATCATTCTACTGCTTCATCAAAGCAGATTGATGAAGAAATTGAAGTGGATACGATCCCTTCAACACCTATCATCTCCTCGCCCATGCCTCAGTTCACAGCTGAAGAGGCTGGCATTGAAGAAATGGAAGATGAAGATGTGGACGTTGGCTGTTCCACACCCGTAATAAGTGATGGATTCTGGAAAAGTCAGCATCCAAACTCTCCAATGTTCACACCATTGCAGCAAATACGTCAGTCACCTGCACAAACTATTCAAATGGGCTCTGAAGAAACTCACCCCACTTCATCTGTACATGAGGAAATTCCAGCCACTAGTGTTGAAGAAACTGCTGCTGCTGAACATCTGAAGACGCAGACTGCCACTGAAGAGGAACCAGAAATTCCTCAGCCTGAAGAACCTAAGATTGCGATTCATAAGGTCGTGATGCAACTCACTGACACTCCTCTGCCAAAGCCAAATGATCCATTCTCACGCAAGCAAAAGTTCAAGGCTGATGATTTCTTCGGCGAGCATGTATTCTTCAAAGACTACAACTGTCGGTGTCAAAACCGGCGGATCTCGGGTAGGGGGTTCCGGACTGTGTGTCTAGGCCGGATGGTAACAGGAGGCAAGGGACACGAAGTTTTACCCAGGTTCGGGCCCTCTTGATGGAGGTAAAACCCTATGTCCTGCTGTTGGAAATATGCCCTAGAGGCAATAATAAATTAGTTATTATTATATATATTTCATTGTTCATGATAATTGTTTATTATCCATGCTAGAATTGTATTGATAGGAAACTCAGATACATGTGTGGATACATAGACAACACCATGTCCCTAGTAAGCCTCTAGATGACTAGCTCGTTGATCAATAGATGGTTACGGTTTCCTGACCATGGACATTGGATGTCGTTGATAACGGGATCACATCATTAGGAGAATGATGTGATGGACAAGACCCAATCCTAAGCCTAGCACAAAGATCGTGTAGTTCGTATGCTAAAGCTTTTCTAATGTCAAGTATCATTTCCTTAGACCATGAGAGTGCAACTCCCGGATACCGTAGGAGTGCTTTGAGTGTGCCAAACGGCACAATGTAATTGGGTGGCTATAAAGGTACACTACAGGTATCTCCGAAAGTATCTGTTGGGTTGGCACGAATCGAGACTGGGATTTGTCACTCCGTGTAAACGGAGAGGTATCTTTGGGCCCACTCGGTAGGACATCATCACAATGTGCACAATGTGATCAAGGAGTTGATCACGGGATGATGTGTTACAGAACGAGTAAATATACTTGCCGATGACGAGATCGAACAAGGTATCGGGATACCAACGATCGAATCTCGGGCAAGTATCGTACCGATAGGCAAAGGGAATTGTATACGGGATTGATTTAGTCCTTGACATCGTGGTTCATCCGATGAGATCATCGTGGATCATGTGGGAGCCAACATGGGTATCCACATCCCGCTGTTGGTTATTGACCGGAGACTTGTCTCGGCCATGTCTGCATGACTCCCGAACCCGCAGAGTCTACACACTTAAGGTTCGATGACGCTAGGGTTATAGGGAATAGATATACGTGGTTACCGGATGTTGTTCAGAGTCTTGGATGAGATCCCGGACGTCATGAGGAGTTCCGGAATGGTCCAGAGGTAAAGATTTATATATGGGAAGTCCTGTTTTGGTCGCCGGAAAAGTTTCGGGTTTATCGGTAATGTACCGGGACCACTGGGAGGGTCCCGGTGGTCCACCAAGTGGGGCCACCAGCCCCGGAGGGCTGCATGGGCCAAGTGTGGGAGGGGACCAGCCCCAGGTGGGCTCGTGCTCCCCCCCACCAAGGCCCAAGGCGCAAGGGAGAGTGGAAGGGGGCAAACCCTAGGCTCAGATGGACCTAAGGCCCACCTAGTGGTGCGCCCCCCTCTCTTCCCCCTTGGCCGCCCCCCCCCTAGATGGGATCTAGGGCTGGCCGCCACCCCTAGGGGTGGAAACCTAGGTGGGGGCGCAGCCCCTCCCCTCCCCCTATATATACTTGAGGTTTTGGGCTGCCATAGACACGATTTCAGTCTCCTTCTTGGCGCAGCCCTACCCTCTCCCTCCTCGTCTCTTACGGTGCTTGGCAAAGCCCTGCTGGACTACCACGCTCCTCCACCACCACCACGCCGGTGTGCTGCTGCTGGATGGAGTCTTCCCCAACCTCTCCTTCTCCCCTTGCTGGATCAAGGCGTAGGAGACGTCACCGGGCTGTACGTGTGTTGAACACGGAGGTGCCGTCCATTCGGCACTAGGATCATCGGTGATTTGAATCACGACGAGTATGACTCCATCAACCCCGTTCACTTGAACGCTTCCGCTTAGAGATCTACAAGGGTATGTAGATGCACTCTGCTTCCCCTCGTTGCTAGATTACTCCATAGATTGATCTTGGTGATGCGTAGAAAATTTTGAATTATCTTGAGCTAGGTCTATGCGTAGTTACTATGCACGAGTAGAACACAAAGTAGTTGTGAGCGTCGATTTTTTCAATTATCTTGCCGTTACTAGTCTTATCTTGATTCGGCGGCATCATGGGATGAAGCGGCCCGGACCAACCTTACACGTACGCTTACGTGAGACCGGTTCCACCGACTGACATGCAGTAGTTGCATAAGGTGGCTGGCGGGTGTCTGTCTCTCCCACTTTAGTCGGATCGGATTCGATGAACAGGGTCCTTATGAAGGGTAAATAGGAATTGGCAATTCACGTTGTGGTTTTGGCATAGGTAAGAAACGTTCTTGCTAGAAACCTATAGCAGCCACGTAAAAACTTGCAACAACAATTAGAGGACGTCTAACTTGTTTTTGCAGCAAGTGTTTTGTGATGTGATATGGCCAAAGGATGTGATGAATGATATATATGTGATGTATGAGATCATGTTCTTGTAATAGGAATCACGACTTGCATGTCGATGAGTATGACAACCGGCAGGAGCCATAGGAGTTGTCTTTATTTTTTGTATGACCTGCGTGTCATTGAGAAACGCCATGTAAATTACTTTACTTTATTGCTAAACGTGTTAGCCATAGTAGTAGAAGTAATAGTTGGCGAACAACTTCATGGAGACACGATGATGGAGATCATGATGATGGAGATCATGGTGTCATGCCGGTGACAAGATGATCATGGAGCCCCAAGATGGAGATCAAAGGAGCAACATGATATTGGCCATATCATGTCACTATTATTTGATTGCATGTGATGTTTATCATGTTTTACATCTTATTTGCTTAGAACGACGGTAGCTTAAATAAGATGATCCCTCACTAAAATTTCAAGAAAGGTGTTCCCCCTAATTATGCACCGTTGCGAAGGTTCGTTGTTTCGAAGCACCACGTGATGAACGGGTGTGATAGATTCTAACGTTCGAATACAATGGGTGTAAGCCAGATTTACACAGCAAAAACACTTAGGTTGACTTGACGAGCCTAGCATGTACAGACATGGCCTCGGAACACGGAAGACCGAAAGGTCGAGCATGAGTCGTATAGAAGATACGATCAACATGAAGATGTTCACCAATGTTGACTAGTCCGTCTCACGTGATGATCGGACACGGCCTAGTTGACTCGGATCATGTTTCACTTAGATGACTAGAGGGATGTCTATCTGAGTGGGAGTTCATTAGATGAACTTAATTATCATGAATGTAGTCTAAATTGTATTTGCAAATATGTTGTAGATAGATAGCTCACATTGTAGCTCCCTGTTTCAATATGTTCCTAGAGAAATACCAAGTTGAAAGATATTGTAAGCAATGATGCGGACTGGGTCCGTAGTCCGAGGAGTGTCCTAACTGCTATACAGAAGGCTTACGTCTTTGATGCACCGCTTGATGTGCAAACCCCTACAACATCGTCTGTGGATGTTGTGAACACCTGACAGACACATCCTGATGACTACTTGATAGTTTAGTGCACCAAACTTTACGGCTTAGAATCGGGATTCCAATGACGTTTTGAACGCCATAGAACATATGAGATGTTCCAAGAGCTGAAATTGGGATTTCAGGCTCATGCCCGTGTTGAGAGGTATGAGACCTCTGACAAGTTCTTTTGCCAACAAGATGGAGGAGAATAGCTCAGCTAGTGAGCATGTGCTCAGAATGTCTGGGTGCTACAATCACTTAAATCAAGTGGGAGTTAAACTTCCAGATAAGATAGTGATTGATAGAGTTCTCTAGACACTATCACTAAGCTACTAGATCTTCGTGATGAACTATGACCTGAAAGGGATGGAATTGATCCCAGAGCTGTTCGCGGTGCTTAAGACCGCAAAAGGTAGAAATCAAGAAGGAGCATCAAGTGTTGATGGTTTAACAAGACCACTGGTTTCAAGAAGGGCAAGGGCTAGAAGGGAAACTTCATGGATGGAAAACCAGTTGCCGCTCCAGTGAAGGAACCCAAGGTTGAAACCCAATCCCGAGACTAACTGCTTCTATTGTAAGGGGAACGATCACTGGTAGCGGAATTACCCCAAATGCATGGTAGATAAGAAAGCTGGCAACTTCAACAAAGTATATACGTGTTATTAATGTGTACCTCGCTAGTACTCCTGGTAGCACCTGGGTATTGGATACCGGTTCAGTTACTATTATTGGTGACTTGAAGCAAAAGCTACGGACTAAACGGAGACTGGCTAAAGGGCGAGGTGACGATGTGTGTTGGAAGTATTTCCAAAGTTGATGAGATCACCATTGCACGCTCCATCTGCCTTCGGGATTAGTATTGAACCTAGATAAATGTTAATCGGTGTCTACGTTGAGCATGAATATGATTAGATCATGTTCATTGCAATACGGTCATTCATTTAAGTTAGAGAATAATGGTTATTCTGTTTACATGAATGATACCTTTCATGGTCATGCACCCTATGTGAATGGTTCATTGAATCTCGGTCGTGGTAATACACATGTTCACGCCAAAAGATGTAGAGTTAATAATGATAGTACCACTTTCTCGTGGCACTGCCGCTTAGGTCATATTGGCGTAAGATGCATGAAGAAACTCCATGTCGATGGATGTTTGGAGTCACTTGATTTTGAATCTCTTAACACATGCGAGCCATGCCTCATGGGCAGGATGACTAAGACCCCGTTTTCAGGTACAATGAAACGGGCAAGTGACTTGTTGGAAATCATGCATGCTGATGCGTGTGATCCAATGAGAATTGAAGCGTGCGATGGATATCGCTATTTTCTCATCTTCACTGACGATTTGGGTAGATATAGGTATATCTACTTAATGAAGCACAAGTCTGAAACGTTTGAAAAGTTCAAGCGATTTCAGAGTGAAGTTACGAATCATCATAATAATAAGATCATGTTCCTACGATCTGATCAAAAGGGGATTTTCTGAGTTATGAGTTTGGCAATCACTTAAGACATTGTGGAATTGTTTCACAGTTGAAGCCACCTGGAACACCACTGGGTTATGGTGTGTCCGGACATCGTAATCGAACCTTATGAGATATGGTGCGATCTATGATGTCTCTTATCAATCTACCGTTTTCATTTTGAGGTTATGCGTTAGAGACAGCTGCATTCACTTTAGATAGGACACCATCTAAGTCCGTTGAGACGACGTCATAAGAACATTGGTTTGGCAAGAAACCAAAGTTGTCGTTTCTTAACGTTTGGGGATGCGATGCTTAAGGCTTCAGCCGGAGAAGCTCGAACCCAAAGCGGACAAACACATCTTCATAGGATACCCAAAGGTGACAATAGGGTATACCTTCTATCTCAGATCCGAGGGCAAATTGTTTGTCACTAAGAACGAGTCCTTTCTCGAGAAGGAGTTTCTCTTGAAAGAATTGAGTGGGAGGAAGATAGAACTTGATGAGGTTGTCGAACCTTCACTTCAACCAGAGAGTGACGCAACACAGAAAGATGTTTTTTGTGGCGCCTACGTCTGTTGAATAGGAAGTTAATGATAGTGATCATGAAGCTTCGGATCAAGTTGCTATCAAACCTCGTAGGTCGACAAGGATATGTACTACTCCTAAGTGGTACGGTAATCCTGTCTTAGATATCATGTTGTTAGACAACAATGAACCTACGAGCTATGGAGAAGCGATGGTGGGCCCATATTCCGACAAATGGTTAGAAGCCATGAAATCCGAGATATGATCCATATGTCAGAACAAAGTATGGACTTTGGTGGACTTGCCCGATGATCGGCAAGCCATTGAGATAGATGGATCTTTAAGAACAAGACAGACGTGGGCGGTAATGTTACCGTCTATGAAGCTTGACTTGTGGGAAAGAGTCTTTTCACAAGTTCAAGGAGTTGACTACGATGACAATTTCTCACCCGTAGCGATGCTTAAGTCCGTCGGAATCATGATAGCATTAGCTATATTTTTTGATTATGAAATCTAACAGATGGATGTCAAAACAAGTTTTCTTACCAGTTTTCGTAAGAAAAGTTGTATGTGATACAATAAAAGGTTTTGTCGATCCTAAGGATGCTAAAAGGTATGCTGGCTCCAACGATCCTTCTATGGATTAGAGCAAGCATCTCGGAGTCGGAATATATGTTTTGATGGAGTGATCAAAGCTTTTAGGTTTATACAATATTTGCTAGAAACTTGTATTTGCAAGAAAGTGAGTGGGAGCACTACAATATTTATGATAAGTATATGTGGATGACATATTGTTGATCTGAAATAATGTAGAATTTCTGGAAAGCATAAACGGTTTGTTTGAAGAGTAATTTTCAAAGGAAGACCTGGATAAAGCTACTTACATATTGGACATCAAGATCTATAGAGATAGATCAAGACGCCTGATGATACTTTCAAAGAACGCACACCTTGACATGTTTTTGAAGGAGTTCAAAATAGATCAGTCAAAGAAGGGGTTCTTACCTGAGTTGTAAGGTGTGAAGTTGAGTAAGACTCAAAGCTTGACCACGGCAGAAGAAAGAGGAAGGACGAAGGTCGTCCCCTATGCTTTTGTCATAGGCTCTATACGGTATGCCATGCTGAAGTACCGCACCTGATGTGTGCCTTGCCACATGTCTGGCAAGAGGGTACAAAGGTGATCTAGGACTGGATCACCGGATAGCGGTCAAAAATTATCCTTAGAGGAATAAGGAAATGTTTCTCGGTTATGGAGGTGATAAAGAGTTCGACATAAAGAGTTACGTCGATGCAAGCTTAACACCTATCCGAATAGCTCTGAGTAGAGATACCGAATGCGTATAATGGAGCAACAATTTGGAATAGCTCCAAGTGGAACGTGGTAGAAGCGTCTACGATATGACATAAAGTTTTGTGAAATACATAGGGATCTGAATATGGCAAGACCCGTTGACTACAACCTCTCTCACAAGCATAACATGATCAAACCCAGAACTCTTTGAGTGTTAATCACATAGTGATGTGAACTAAATCATTGAGTCTAGTAGACTCTTGGATGTAGGTCACATGGTGATGTGACCTGTGAGTGTTAATCACATGGCGATGTGAACTAGATTATTGACTCTAGTGCAAGTGGGAGACTATTGGAAATATGCCCTAGAGGCAATAATAAATTAGTTATTATTGTATATATTTCATTGTTCATGATAATCGTTTATTATCCATGCTAGAATTGTATTGATAGGAAACTCAGATACATGTGTGGATACATAGACAACACCATGTCCCTAGTAAGCCTCTAGTTGACTAGCTCGTTGATCAATAGATGGTTACAGTTTCCTGACCATGGATATTGGATGTCGTTGATAACGGGATCACATCATTAGGAGAATGATGTGATGGACAAGACCCAATCCTAAGCCTAGCACAAAGATCGTGTAGTTCGTATGCTAAAGCTTTTCTAATGTCAAGTATCATTTCCTTAGACCATGACATTGTGCAACTCCCGGATACCGTAGGAGTGCTTTGGGTGTGCCAAACATCACAACGTAACTGGGTGGTTATAAAGGTACACTACAGGTATCTCCGAAAGTATCTGTTGGGTTGGCACGAATCGAGACTGGGATTTGTCACTCCGTGTAAATGGAGAGGTATCTCTGGGCCCACTCAGTAGGGCATCATCACAATGTGCACAATGTGATCAAGGAGTTGATCACGGGATGATGTGTTACGGAACGAGTAAAGAGACTTGCCGATGACGAGATCGAACAAGGTATCGGGATACCAACGATCGAATCTCGGGCAAGTATCGTACCGATAGGCAAAGGGAATTGTATACGGGATTGATTTAGTCCTTGACATCGTGGTTCATCCGATGAGATCATCGTGGATCATGTGGGAGCCAACATGGGTATCCACATCCCGCTGTTGGTTATTGACCGGAGAGTTGTCTCGGCCATGTCTGCATGACTCCCGAACCCGTAGGGTCTACACACTTAAGGTTCGATGACGCTAGGGTTATAGAGAATAGATATACGTGGTTACCGAATGTTGTTCGGAGTCCCGGATGAGATCCCGTACATCACGAGGAGTTCCGGAATGGTCCGGAGGTAAAGATTTATATATGGGAAGTCCTATTTTGGTCGCCGAAAAAGTTTCGGGTTTATCGGTAATGTACCGGGACCACCGGGAGGGTCCCGGTGGTCCACCAAGTGGGGCCACCAGCCCCGGAGGGCTGCATGGGCCAAGTGTGGGAGGGCACCAGCCCCAGGTGGGCTGGTGCGCCCCCCCCACCAAGGCCCAAGGCGCAAGGGAGAGTGGAAGGGGGCAAACCCTAGGCTCAGATGGGCCTAAGGACCACCTAGTGGTGCGCCCCCCTCTCTTCCCCCTTGGCCGCCCCCCTAGATGGGATCTAGGGCTGGCCGCCACCCCTAGGGGTGGAAACCTAGGTGGGGGTGCAGCCCCTCCCCTACCCCTATATATACTTGAGGTTTTGGGCTGCCATAGACACGATTTCAATCTCCTTCTTGGCGCAGCCCTACCCCTCTCCCTCCTCCTCTCTTGCGGTGCTTGGCGAAGCCCTGCTGGAGTACCACGCTCCTCCACCACCACCACGCCGTCGTGCTGCTGCTGGATGGAGTCTTCCCCAACCTCTCCTTCTCCCCTTGCTGGATAAAGGCATAGGAGACGTCACCGGGCTATACGTGTGTTGAACACGGAGGTGCCGTCCTTTCGGCACTAGGATCATCGGTGATTTGAATCATGACGAGTACGACTCCATCAACCCTGTTCACTTGAACGCTTCCGCTTAGCGATCTACAAGGGTATGTAGATGCACTCTCCTTCCCCTTGTTGCTAGATTACTCCATAGATTGATCTTGGTGATGCGTAGAAAATTTTGAATTTCTGCTGCGTTCTCCAACACCTGCTTGATTAATATTGATGATATGGGTGTTACAAGAGTAGATCTACCACGAGATCAGAGAGGCTAAACCCTAGAAGCAAGCCTATGGTATGATTGTATGTTGTGATAGTTGTCCTACGGACTAAAACCCTTCGATTTATATAGACACCGGAGAGGGTTAGGGTTACACAAGGTCGGTTAAGGAGGAGATATCCATATACGTATTGCCTAGCTTGCGTTCCACGCCAAGTAGAGTCCCATCCGGACACGAGACGAAGTCTTCAATCTTGTATCTTCATAGTCTAACAGTCCGGCCAATGGAGATAGTCCGGCTATCCGGAGACCCCCTAATCCAGGACTCCCATTGTAGCCCCTGAACCAGGCTTCAATGACAACGAGTTCGGCGCGCAGTTGTCTTCGGCATTGCAAGGCGGGTTCCTTCTCCGAATACATCACAGAAGAATTTGAATACGAGGATGGTGTCCGACCCTGCAAAATAAGTTCCACATTTCACCGTAGAGAGAATAATGTTTTCGCAGATCTAATCCGCTAGCTTGTTTTGGCAACATGACATTACGTCATGGCCCGGTGATTAACCAGCCCCGCACATAACGCGAGGTAGTTTTTCGACACGCCTTGTCAAAGCAGAGATCGTGTCCCCTTATTACGGGATTCTCATCAATACGGGTGTGGGTAACCCAACCGCGCCATTAATTACGGCGCTTGGGGGATAAGCGAGTTTTACCAGGCAAGTGGGGACGCTTAGTTTTGTCCGCCCATATAAAGGGATAAGGATTCACCTTTCTATCCACGCCTTCTTCCTCCTCTGCTCATCCGCTCCCGCACACTCAAGCTCTAGCGCCCAAGTCCTCACTTCCATCTCAACCTTCTCCAACCATGTCCGGAGCAGGAGGCAAGTGGATGGTCTCCTCCGTCACGGAGGGAGACGTCAAGAAACTGAGGAGAGCCGGATACCTGCCCAACGACATCACGCACCGGCTCCCAGATGAGGGGCAACTCATCCCCACCCCAGGCCCCATTAGAGGGTTGTATTCCTCACCCATTTCTTCCGAGGACTGGGATTCCCTCTTCATCCCTTTGTCCGGGGGCTCATGTTCTATTATGGCATGGATTTCCATGATTTGGCCCCGAACTTCATCCTCAACATCTCGGCGTTTATCGTCGTGTGCGAGGCCTTTCTCCGCGTCAAGCCCCACTTCGGCCTATGGCTGAAGATCTTCAACGTCAAGCCGAAGGTGGTGGGCGGCCGCCAAGCGGAGTGCGGAGGCGCCATGGTGGGCAAGATGCCCAACATAACATGGCTCGAGGGCTCCTTTGTGGAAACCATAAAGGGGTGGCAATCGGGGTGGTTCTACATCACCGAGCCGCGCGACCCCGCATGGGCAGCGGCCCCCGAGTTCCGATCTGGCACCCCCATGCGGCTCACCTCCTGGAAGGAGAAGGGCCTGTCTTGGGGTAATTCAAAAGAGCTGACCGGACTCTAGTCATGTATTCAAAACATGGTGGACAAGAAGCTCAAGCTCGTCAACATAGTCCAGGTTATGCTCGTCCGCCGGATAGTCCTGTGCCAACAACGGGAGTTCACTTTGTGGGATTTCAATCCGGTGCAGCACCAAACTCTGAATAGGCTCTTCGACACGACTCATGAAGATGCCTGGAGGGTGTTGTTCAAGAGCGCCGAGGTCCCTCCCCCTCTTACTGAGGATCGCGGATTCAGCGCGAAGCGCCAAGCTAGCGCGGTAAGTTGTTTTACCTTTCACAAGATACTTATTTCTATATAGATTGACTCTATGCGGGATCTAAACCCCCGTAATTTTGACAGGATTGGCAGAAGATGGCCGGACAGATCGACTGTCCGGCTCCCTTGCCCGAAGGCCTTATAAGGTGCCGGAGAAGACCAAGAAGGCCAAGGGAGCTCGAAAGAGTTCCCGATGCCAGGCGTCGTCGGACTCACCGTCCGATGACTCTGCGATGCACTCTTCCCCCGAAGACGAGGAAGAGGAAGAAGAGGCTCCCCCACCGACTGGGGGAGACAAGAAAAGGAAGGTCGCCCCAACTGGGGAGGCCGGAGGGTCCAAGAAGGGAAGGACTCTCCTTCCGGATAGCTCCACCGCCGCCGACGAAAGTGAAGACGAGTGGTTGCCCAGGGCCAAGCCCCAGGGGAGATCGTAAGTATTCGGATACCAAAGTAACCCATAGGATTCCTTTGTCGCATTGCTTTCCCTAATCGCCAAACATAATTACGCAGGCCGCCACGAGCCAATATCGAGGTATCATCGGACGGCTCCCTGGGTTCGTCGGACATGGATAGCGATCCAGTCCTGACTGCCACCTCCCCTCATCCTGCCGACGATGCCGGGGTGTTGTCCCAAGAGGCACCGGATCAAGGGGAGACAGTCCTGGAGGCGCCTCAAGGCGACCTTCTGGACTCCGGGAGTAGAGGGGACGGGGCCCCTGAGAGCTCCGAGTTCGGCCCTCAGCCGAACACGGCGCCGGAACCTCCAGCGGTTCCGGGCTCGGGAAGGCTGTCTCCTTCTAAGAGGGGTGAGACGCCTATGCCGGTGACCTCTGTCCATCCAGAGGCGCCGGACAATATGTTGGAAGCGCTTCGTAGCGCTTCCATCGAGGAGGAGCACCGCACTATCATGAGTGCGGTGATCCAGAAGGTTCAGTTCGCCAAGAGCGGATTGATTGAAGCCTGTGCTAGCCTTCTAATAGGCTTCGAGGTAAGTGTTTTAAAATGTAGTAGAGATGTTACCGCATAGACAGTAGCCCCTGATGCTTTGTTCGGTGTTCATAAAGAAAAGCCGAATAGAGGATCAAATAAAATCGCAGGAGTCTAATATAAGTATGTCAATATGCATATGCAGGCTTCGCAATTGTTAAATGACAGAATCATTGTATGTTTGCTAGAGGCCACGACCGAGGTGGCGACCCTAAAGCAAGCGTTGTCCCCGGACGAAGAGAAGGCGGCCCAGGAGCGTGCCGAGCGAGAGAGGCACGAGGCTCGGGTGGGCGAGGTGCAGCAAGAGCTCCAGGCTCTCGTGACGAAGCACGAGGCATTGGAGCTTGACTTGAAGACACGAGAGTCTGAGCTTGCCGCGGCCCGTGAGAGCGCGAAGAGTGCCAAGGCCGAGGCCCAGAAGGCCCTTCAGGGGATCGACGCGATGAAGAAGATAGCGGCAGGTAAGGCTTTCTATATGCAAAGCAAGCACGTAAAAGTAAATTATCGATTACTTACCCAGATCCGGAGCTCTTCAGGAGCAATCGCAGATTTGCCCCGTAGTGTGTCCGATGCCGAACACTTTTACCAGGCCGAGGACGGGAGCTCGACGGAGAAGCTGTTCTGGTCTCAGTATGCTGAGGCCGAACATCCGGTGCCGATGAGTGACCAGCCGAAGTAGATGGCCGAGCTACATAAGGCGGCCGATCAGGCCATGAAGGGCTTCATAGTCCGGTTGTGGCCTGGCGATGCCCTTTCGAATAGCTTCTTCGGCCTGGTGAGGCGGCTTGTGGATGCCTGCCCACGGCTGGAGGTCATCAAGCGATCCGTCTGCATTGAAGGTGCACGCCGGGCCTTCGCCCGTGTAAAAACGCAGTGGGTTAAGCTAGACGCCGTGAAGCTGATCAAGGAGGGGCCGCCAGAGGGCAAGGAGCACCGCCACCCTGAGATGTACTACGAGGGTGTTCTGCCGGGCACCCGTCTTATCGCGGATGAGTGTTTGCAAAATGTAATATTTGAATGAGACTTGCTCGTTTTGTCCTGTATGTATGAAAACTTGTATCGTATTCGCTATGCAATGCTTGTGTGAATTTAAAATATTACCTTCTGTTTGGCTCTTTATCCAATCTAAGAGATGGGTAGTCCTCGGCTTCTGCCCCCCTGCCACAAGTGCTGGGGTGTTCGGGATAAACCTGAGCACTCTTGTTCCCATGTTTGGGTCCTTCGAGGGAGGTTCTCAGCACAACGAACAAGGCAACCGGACTAATAATGTTTTATCACCCTCACTTAGCCATAGAATTCTATAATTTTAAATTTCGGCGAAGCCCCTCGTATTCGGAAGGCCGAATTCGGGGCGCGATACACGCCTGTAAGCCGGACAGAGCCGGCCCCTCGCCCTAAGCGGCATAAGTCTTTAGGGACTCGAAAAACCTCGCCGAACAGCGTCCAGTCTCTCGCCTTATCATGACAGTCAGTTTTAGCTTTCTCTACTGAGGTGCTCGGCCCGGCAGAACCGGGGCACAATCGCAGTAGTTCTCCTAGCGCTACCTTAGCCGATAGAGCGGAACGTAAGGTACCAAAACATAGGAGCCGGGCAAACCCAACATTTGACCAAAGACATGATTCGGAGCTGATGCATATAATGCTATAAGTTCGGGGTGCCGCACTTGTGAAAGTGTTCGGACTTTTCACACCATATTGTGGGTACGTAAGCCCCTGGTGCATTGGCCGTACCAGAGTGTACGGTTGCAAGGCGTCATTAATGAACACACATATATATATATATATAACAAAAATGCAATAATAGTCGTAATGGCATGCATTGTATATTGAAAAATTGCATTTAAAGCAGAGTGACACAGATAGTGCGATAAGCAAAAGAGTAGGACTATGTCCCTTCCAAGGGCGAGCTGAGGAATGATATGAAATCTGTAATCCACCTGGGAATTCCGTAGTTGTTTGCCTCCTTGGTTGCTGTATCATGTGTTCGGCAATAGAGCTGCCGGACAGTGTTTCCAGATATTAAAGTCCTGGAAAAAAAAGAAAAAAAAAGAAACGGGAAGCCCCTAGTGCGGTTTAGGCCGTGTTTTGGGGTGTGCCACAGTTGTGCCCCCCCCCCTCCCCACCTGTGCCCATGGTATTTTTAATGCGTAATTATGTACGCGCGGCACGAATAACGTCGTTGGCTGGGATTGGGGTGAGCGTTGTATTGCTACGCGAGCTCAGATTGCGCCAGGCGGTCTGTTTGCCGATTGCCCCGAGCGCGCTTGAAGGTGTCCGGGCTTTGAAACGCCGAACTGGTAGATTGCCTTGAGAGGCTGCTTTGCGCTTCAGCGGCAAGGGCCGCGGTGTGCTCCTCTGTTCGAGAGAGCGCTCTGTGTTTCCATTGACTGTAATAACTCCGCGAGGTCCTGGCATCTTGAGCTTGAGGTATGCATAATGTGGTACCACATTGAATCTAGCAAACGCGGTTTGTCCGAGCAGCGTGTGATAACCACTACGGAACGGGACTATATCAAAGATTAACTCTTCGCTTCAGAAGTTATCCGGGGATCCGAAGACCACTTCCAGTGTAATTGAGCCTATGCAGTGGGCCTCTACGCCTGGAATGACGCCCTTAAAGGTCGTTTTTGTGGGTTTGATCCTTGAGGGGTCTATACCCATTTTGCGCACTGTGTCCTGATAAAGCAGGTTCAGGCTACTGCCGCCGTCCATAAGGACTCGAGTGAGGTGAAATCCGTCGATGATTGGGTCTAGGACCAGTGCGGCGAATCCGCCATGATGGATACTAGTGGGGTGGTCCCTACGATCGACGGTGATCGGACAGGAGGACCAAGGGTTGAACTTAGGGGTGACTGGCTCCAACGCATATACGTCCCTGAGCGCACGCTTCCGCTCCCTCTTGGGGATGTGGGTTGCGTATATCATGTTCACCATCCGCACTTGCGGGGGAAACCTCTGCTATCCTCCAGTGTGCGGCTATCGGGGTTCTTCCTCGTCATCGCTATGCGGCCCCTTGTCCTTGTTTTCGGCAATTAACTTGCCGGCCTGCTTGAACACCCAACAATCCCTATTGGTGTGATTGGCTGGCTTGTCTGGGGTGTCGTGTATTTGACACAAGCGATCGAGTATACGGTCCAAGCTGGACAGACCCGGCGTACTTTGTTTGAATGGCTTTTTCCGCTGACCGGGTTTAGAGCCTTTGAATCCGGCATTGACTGCCGTATCCTCAGTACTTTCGCCGTTAATGCGGCGCTTATGCTTGTTGCGACATGACCTGCTATTGCCGTCCTTGGTATCTGAGGTACCATGGTTCTTTGATATGTTATTACTGCGAGGCAACCAGCTGTCTTCTCCCGCACAAAAGCGGGTCATGAGCGTCGTGAGGGCTGCCATAGATTTCGGCTTTTCCTGACCAAGGTGCCGGGCTAGCCACTTGTCTCGGATGTTGTGCTTGAAAGCCGCTAAGGCCTCCGCATCCATACAGTCGACGATTGGATTTTTCTTTGTAAGGAACCGAGTCCAGAATTGCCTGGCCGACTCTTCTGGCTGCTGAATTATGTGGCTCAAGTCATCGGCGTCTAGTGGTCGCACATAAGTGCCCTGAAAGTTGTCGAGGAATGCGGCTTCCAGATCTTCCCAATAGCTAACGGAGTCCGCTGGCAAGCTATTAAGCCAATGTCGCGCTGGTCCTTTGAGTTTTAGTGGGAGGTACTTGATGGCATGTAAGTCATCACCGCGGGCCATGTGGATGTGGAGGAGGAAGTCCTCAATCCATACCGCGGGGTCTGTAGTGCCGTCGTATGATTCAGTGTTTACAGGTTTGAAACCTTCTGGGAATTGATGTTCCATTACTTTGTCTATGAAGCATAAGGGGTGTGCGGCGCCTTTGTATTGGGCTATATCGCGACGCAGCTCGAATGGGTCCTGCCCGCTGTGTTCGGCCCGGCCGGATTTGCTCTTAATATATCTGGCATGATGTTTATCGTCTCGTAGAGTGGTGCGCCCTCGTGATCCGTAGATCGATCTTGAATGCTTTGCTTTGTCCTCCAATATGTCTCGCAGGTCTGGCGTATCTCCCCATGCCTTTTTATTTGGATGGCGTTGGGGTGGAGGCTGAGCTTTTGGCTGGAATGCCTCTCTATCGCGTCCACGAGGTGGCCGATCAGCCGTTTCATACGCTTCTTCCTCCAGTCGGGGTAGTAACCTACGCCTTGGATAACTCCTGGAGGGACGCTCGAGTTTATACTCCTCGGCCGCGAGGACTTCAGTCCATTTGTCAGCTAGCAGATCTTGATCAGCTTGAAGCTGCTGCTACTTTTTTCTTCAGGCTGTTTGCCATGGCCATAAGCCTGCACTTGAAGCGCTCTTGTTCGACGGGATCCTCTGGTATGGTGAATTCATCATCGCCGAGGCTTGCCTCGTCTTCGGAGGGGGCATGTGATTGTCATCCTCCTCCTGTCCGCCAACCGCTCTCTCAGGAGAGCTGGCTCCTTCATCCTCCTGCTCTAAATCTTGCTGGAGGGGATTGTTGTTGTCTTCGGCGCTATCCGGAGTGTTATTCTCTCCTGTGCCGTTATCACCACTTTTGCTTTGGCGGGACTTAGAGCGGCGCCGCTGCCGTCGGCGCTTGGGTTGCTTCTTGGAGGGGTCATCCTCTGCTATCTCGGCGCCGTTGCCTTCATTGGGTGTATCCACCATGTATATGTCATACGACGAGGTGGCTGTCCAGTGCCCTATAGGTGCTGGTTCATGTTCGTCTCCTACATCGTCGTCCATACCGTCGATGTCTTCAGAGTCGAAGTCGAGCATGTCGGTTAAATCATCGACAGTGGCTATAAACTGGGTGGTGGGAGGGCGTCGAATTCCTTCGTCATCCGCATCCCAATCCTGTTGGCCATAATCCGGCCAGGGCTCTCCTGACAAAGAGAGAGACCTTAGTGAATTCAGAATGTCGCTGAAGGGCGAGTGCTGAAAGATATCCGCGGCGGTGAATTTCATGATCGGCGCTCAATCGGATTCGATTGGCAGGGGCGCGGATGGTTCAGGGTCCGGAAGAGAGTCTGACACCTTGGAGTCACGGGCCGTGTAGAGGATTATGATGGTGTTTGGCTCGATCACCGTCGAGACTGCAGCCCCTGAGGCGGTGTCTAGCCACCCGTCCTCGATTGGCGCAGTTGGCTCCGAGCTAAGGGTCGGAGCTGATGTGGGCACGGCCTCTAGACTACCGTCCGGTGGCAGAGCTAGGTCGTACCCATTGCGACAGTGTGGCGCGCCCGGCTGTGGCTCGAATCCGTCGAAGATCAAGTCCCCACGGATGTTGGCCGTGTAATTCAAGCTTCCAAATCTGACCTGATGGCCAGGGGCGTAGCTTTCAATCTGCTCCAGATGGCCAAGCGAATTAGCTCGTAGTGCAAAGCCGCCGAACACGAAGATCTGTCCGGGGAGAAAAGTCTCACCCTGGACCGCATCGCTATTGATGATAGTAGGAGCCATCAAGCCTAACGGCGACGACACAAAGGAACTCTCAATGAAAGCAACAATGTCGGTGTCAAAACCGGCGGATCTCGGGTAGGGGGTCCCGAACTGTGCGTCTAGGCCGGATGGTAACAGGAGGCAAGGGACACGAAGTTTTACCCAGTTTCGGGCCCTCTTGATGGAGGTAAAACCCTACGTCCTGCTTGATTAGTATTGATGATATGGGTGTTATAAGAGTAGATCTACCACGAGATCAGAGAGGCTAAACCCTAGAAGCTAGCCTATGGTATGATTGTATGTTGTGATTGTTGTCCTACGGACTAAAACCCTTCGGTTTATATAGACACCGGAGAGGGTTAGGGTTACACAAGGTCAGTTACAAAGGAGGAGATATCCATATACGTATTGCCTAGCTTGCCTTCCACGCCAAGTAGAGTCCCATCCAGACATGAGACGAAGTCTTCAATCTTGTATCTTCATAGTCTAACAGTCCGGCCAATGGACATAGTCCGGCTATCCGGAGACCCCCTAATCCAGGACTCCCACAACAACCCATATAACTCTGCTCGTATTAGGAGAGGCGTTTATGGGCTGCTAGTCAAGCCAATTTCTATTCCTCAGTGATGTTCAACAAAGAGAAAATCTTCTACCATGAGCACATTCCTCACGTGGATATGGAATCTCTAGCGTGCTTCGCACCAGTCCTCAGTGTTCTTCATGACGTTGGACTGTTAAACTTTTGCTCTGACATCTGTGATTGGAATGAAGAACCGATTCTTCAATTATATGCAACGCTGCACATCACAGGAGATTCTGAAGATGTGAATTCATGGGTGCTGGACTGGATGTCTGAAAACACTCACTACACTGCACCAGCCTCTAAATTGCTTCGTGCCTTACCACTCAGTCCTCCCCTTGAAGAAGCTCGTTGCATCTACAGTGAACCTGAGCTTACAAATCACTACATGCAGGTGCTGATGAAACCTTTGAAGCTAGGTCAGGTACCAAGAACCAAATTCCTCGTGAAGGAATTGCTTTATGTGCCCAGAACTGTCTATCATATTCTTACAAGGACAATAAGTCCTATCAAAGTCCACGACTCATTTGATGAGGAAATTGTTGGCATCATGAAGAATCTGGTATTCAACATCGTTCATGGCATTCCTGTCAATTATCACGATTTCTTCATGAGGACTCTGGCAAATGTTGCACTATCTCCGTTTGAGCTGAAGCCTTATGCACCTTGGATTATGAGATTCCTCTGGACAAGGTCTTCACTCAACTACAAAGCTGATTTTCAGAATCACCTCAACTACTTGCCCCCGATTAAAGTCATCAAGTAGACCTATTCCTCAGTTGATGGAAGCAGTTATAGATGAAGGCATTCGTCCATTTGGTGGTTAGTTTCGCAAAGCTACCTCTTATTCCACCAATGATGACGCTGCCACACATGACTCTGCCAATGCACCCAAGTCTACTCCTCAAGCCACTGCTCCTCGTGTGATGACTGATCGTGAGCTTCTGCTTAGTCTTCACCAGAAGGTGGATCGAAATCACAAATGGGTTAAGCGTCAGTTTGGTTCATTTCTTCACAACATGACTGTTACACACAATGCAGTCAAGAAAAACCATTATTACCTCCATGAAGTCTTCGGTCACACCTTGGCAATACTGTCACATCTGTATGGTGAAGAAGATCTGAAGAAAATGGGTCTCAAGGAAGATTTTGACTGGTCTGCACCTCCACCGAAGAAATTCAAGAAGGTCAAGGTTCCTTCTCTGATGGCCAGCTCATATTCTTCATCGCGCGACACTGATGAAAATGAAGACTTGGACGACACTGCGGCAGGCCCTACTACAACAAACGACCCCAACAACGCTGGCACTCCTTCATCAACTTGATATTCTTCAGGGGCGTTAGTCCTCATTTTCGATCCTTTTGGTCATTTGATGACAAAGGGGGAGAATTTTGAGTTAGTCTTCAAACGGGTCTTTCTATATGGGCGTTTTTTCAAGTTACAACTCTCGTTCTTCTGAGACTTTATTGGATCGAGTTGTAAACGTAAACCCGATGGTGCTCTGATACTCTTGAGTCGTTTTTCTGCATGCTTATTCCTCGTTAATATTATTGCACGCATGCTGAATTACATCAGTCACCATATTTCATCATGCATTTCAAATTCTTCACTATTATATGTAAAATGTGTGTATGAATTACAAGATATAGGGGGAGATCTCCATGATTCAACTCTTCAAGTGTGCATTGCTTCAAAAGCAAATTCCTCACTATGCTCATCTTCAGGGGGAGTTCTTCTATATCTTGCAATCAAATTCCTCAATATTAGTATTTACACTTCATATGTTTATCCCCGTTGAAAACTTAACCTATATTGTCATCAATCACCAAAAAGGGGGAGATTGTAAGTGCATCTAGTGCCCCTTAGTGATTTTGGTGTATTGAAGACTTATAGGTTAAGGGACTAATGCGTTTGTGAGTGTACACAGGTCTATAAGTCTATGAGGAGTTTGATATTTACAGAGAAAGTCGACCCCTAAAAATGAAGTTTCTTCGACCGAAGACTTTGAATCTCTGAAGACTTTCTGAAGACTTTGAAAGTGAAGAAATTGGTGTGACCTTGAAGACTTGGTATTCATTCGAGAAACATGAAGCATGAAGACTTTTGTTTTCGTAGTTTCATTTTCTCTTTCTTGAGTCATAGGAAACACCGTACTGTTAAAGGGGGTCGAGGAAATACTAAGGAAAAATTTCCAAGTGATGCTCAACTCAAAATCCTACACCTACCAATCCCTTCGAGTGAAGCCATTGGAAATCTCATACATTTCAGTCAATTTCTTCAGTGACAGAGACGAAGTTCTTCTGATCTCTGAGGAATTTGTTCTGACTGAAGAGTGAGGAATTCGCCAGTGTGGATTACCTACACAGTGAGGAACATGATAGCCCTGAGGATTTTGCTACTCAAAATTCTGACCATTGCTGTGCTATGCGCCAGCTGTCCCAAAATATCTATCCACCTAACGGTCATATCATTGAAGGGCATTTATGTCTTATCATGTCGGGCTGCTCCCTAGGCTATAAATACCCCCCCTACAACCACTAGCTGGTTGGCTGCTCCGAGAGAAACTGACACTTGTCATTTGAGAGCAACCCATCCTCTGAGGACTTTGAGCAAAAATCATCGAGTGAGGAAAAACCCAAACCCAAACACCTACAAATCCCAAGTGATTGAGCATCACTGAAGAGATTGATCCTGCATGGATCTGACGCTTGTTACCTTTGAAGACTATGCTTCTTCCAGACGGTTAGGCATCATGGTCTAGAGCATCCAAGAGGAATTGTGGATCGCCGAGTGACCAAGTTTGTGAACGTTCGGAAGTCACCTGAAGACTTACCACGAGTGATTGGGCGAGGTCTGTGTGACCTTAGCTTAAGGAGAATACGGTGAGGACTTGGTGTCCTGAGCTGCGTGCTCAGGACTGGGTGTCCGGGACTGTGTGTCCTCGAGTTTAAATACTCAGCCGCTCCAACCAGACGTACAACTGAGACAATAGTTGGAACTGGTCTACCAAATCATTTTCTTTACCAAGCTTACTGGTTCTATTCCCTCAACTCGTTCATTTCCTCATAACTGTGTTGTGTGTTTGTTCATATCTGTGTTTGAAGACTTTGACTGAAGACTTTCTCAATTTCCTCAGTTCAATTTCTTCAGTCTGTTTGTCTTCATCTTGTGCTTACGCTACCTGTACTCTGTGCTTGTCTTCATTTCATCATGATGACCATGCTTGTATTCTGTTATGTCTACTTTTGAGTACTTATTCCGCTGCTAGTAGTTCTTCGCTAAGGAATTTCCTCACCGGCAAATTCCTCAGTGAAGAATTTCATAAAAATCGCCTATTCACCCCCCCTCTAGTCGATATAACGCACTTTCAATTGGTATTGGAGCAAGGTACTCCCTTGTTCTGTGTGATTTTGGTTTAACCGCTTGGAGTTTTAGTTATGTCGATCGCAGGTATGAAGAAAGTGACATGCCCCATCTTTGACGGTCACGATATCCCAAGTGGAAGGCCATGATGAAGAAGCGCCTCATGGCGATGAACAGTGAGCTGTGGACCGTCACTGAGATTGGTCTGACCGATCTGTGCAAGATGGCGGAAGCTGATGACATTCGCAAGTACACTCTTCTCAACCTCATGGCAAAGGATGTCATCTGCTCCTGTCTGTCTCAAAATCAGTTCAGGAATATCATGCATCTCGATCATGCGAAGCTCATCTGGGACCATCTCTCTGAGGTCTATGAAGGTCACCGAACCTGTCATGACCCTTGGTTTGAGGACTTCAAGGAATCTCTCAAAGCGATGACATTCGAACCAGAATCATCATCTTCTGCATCATGCCTTATGGCAAAAGATGCCGAGGTAACTGAATGCTACCTATCCGAGTCTAGTGATGATGAATCTGGTGATGAATTTGGACCCAGCTATGTCAAACTTGCTTCCCTTGCCACTAAACAACAAAGAGTCAGTTATGAAGATCTACAGAAGGAGCATGATTCATTACTTGCTCAACAAATCAGCGCTTCTTAGGAAGAATTTGTACCTCCATGTTTGAAATGCATTGAACGTGAATCTGCTAATTCTTCACCTGAATGTTCAAATGCTGCCAATGTTTCAAATTCTACACATGCTTCTGTTATCACTAATTCCTCATCTGAGGACATTGCTAGTATCACTGACGATGCAGGGCTGAAGGAATTGTACATGACAGGCATGTACAAAAGCCTCAAAGGGCATCGGACTCTTTGTGATGTGCTTAAAAAGCAGATCCTCAACAGGAACCCTAGGAAAGAGGGTATTACCTTTGAGAGGAAACTCAATGCTGATGGTACATATTGGAAGCCTGAGCAGTACCCCAAAACTACATGGGTTGCTGCAAAGGGACCTCCAATTGATCCATCTAACTTATCTGGATTTGCATGTGAATCTCCTCGTTCTGATGATGAGTCATTTGACTCCAACTATAAACTGTTCAAAAATCAGAATGGTGAAGTATTTGCTAGATATGTTGGCACTAGCTACAGGAACGGTTCCACTATGAAGAAAATATGGGTTCCCAAAAGATGCCTTGAAAATGTTCAGGTGAATGTCATCATGACGCCACCTGTGAAGAATAGGAACCCCAGATCAAATTCTTCATATGGATCCAAGTCCTCATACAGACCAAACTCCTCACATGGATCATATTCCTCAAAAGGATCAAAGTCCTCATATCAACATCATTGTGCTAACCCGTCTGTTTCGCAAGGAAGATCTAAGGATTATGGATATGTGCATTATTCTTCAAATCATTATGTCCATAAGTCCTCGAAGAATTTCTCTACTTACTCTTATGCTTACTCTAACCCCTCTTATGTGAAATGAAATGGACTGGCTTCTATGCCATCCTTCTCGTATGGAGCTCGCATAATGATGAACTCTTTGCCACCCCTTCAGATATGGGTGGTGAAGAAAAAGAACTAATCTCTTCTGCAGGGTCAGGTCTCTAGACGTACGTAATCATCTAAAGAATTTGCTGGAGACCTGATCATGCCTGATAGGACGCAGGCTAATCATGAAGAAATGAACTTTCATTTCTCACGTCCTCACACTGCTTTATCTGTTATGTTGCTTGATGAAAATGATCTGATGAATTGATGTCGTATTCTTCACTGATGAAGTATATGAGTTTGTAAGCTGCACTAATTCATCTGCAGGATGGTCAACCCAAAGCCGCTGAGTGGGTCCTCGATAGTGGATGTACAAATCACGTGACTGGTGACAAGAATCTATTGATGGATGCTCCATTATCTCCGTCGCATCTGAAGCATATCATCTTTGCTGACAAAGACAAAAGTCAGGTATTGGGTCTAGGTAAGGTTGCGATCACAAAGGATCGACACATGGACAAAGTCATGCTTGTTGAGTCCCTAGGATACAACCTTATGTCTGTCTCAATGCTTTGTGATCTTGATATGGTTGTTGTCTTTGGCAAGTACCGTCGTGTTGTGCTTATGCAAGAATGATCTATGTATAACATTCCAAATTGAAAATTTGGGATGTTACACATAAGTTGTTTAATCACAAAATCCCTATGAAAAGGGAGAGGGTTAGACTTAAATGTGCTAGTCATATTCTTCATGATGCTCTCTTTATGTTTCAATTATTATCTTTTATGTGAGCATCCTTGAAAGCATCATGCCTAGCTAGGGGCGTTAAACGATAGCGCTTGTTGGGAGGCAACCCAATTTTATTTTGGTTCCTTGCTTTTTGTTCCTGTTTAGTAATAAATAATTTATCTATCCTCTGTTATTATTGAGTTTTTATGTTTTAATTAGTGTTTGTGCCAAGTAGAACCATTGGGAAGACTTGGGGAAAGTCTTGTTGTTCTTGCTGTAAAAAACAGAAACTTTAGCACTCACGAGAATTGCTGCCATTTTTATTTGGAAAGTGCTATTTAGTTAATTATTTTTGCAGATTATTAATAGATAAATTACTCAGGTCCAGAAATTTATTTTAGAATTTTTGGGGTTCCATAAGTTTGCGTTAGTTACAGATTACTACAGACTGTTCTGTTTTTGACAGATTCTGTTTTTCGTGTGTTGTTTGCTTATTTTGATGAATCTATGGCTAGTAAAATAGTTTACAAACCATAGAGAAGTTGGAATACAGTAGGTTTAACACCAATATTAATAAAGAATGATTTCATTACAGTACCTTGAAGTGGTGTTTTGTTTTCTTTCGCTAACGGAGCTCACGAGTTTTCTGTTAAGTTTTGTGTTGTGAAGTTTTGAAGTTTTGGGTAGAGATTCGATGGATTATGGAATAAGGATTTGCAAGAGCCTAATCTTGGGGATGCCCAAGGCACCCCAAGGTAATATTCAAGGACAACCAAGAGCCTAAGCTTGGGGATGCCCCGGATGGCATCCCCTCTTTCATCTTCGTTCATCGGTAACTTTACTTGGAGCTATATTTTTATTCGCCACATGATATGTGTTTTGCTTGTAGCGTAATTTTATTTACTTTAGTTTTGCTTGCTGTTTGAATAAAATACCAAGATCTGAAATTATTAAATGTTAGAGAGTCTTCATATAGTTTCATAATTGTTCGACTACTCATTGATCTTCACTTATATCTTTCGGAGTAGTTTGTCATTTGCTCTAGTGCTTCACTTGTATCTTTTTAGAGCACGGTGGTGGTTTTATTTTGTAGAAATAGCTGAACTCTCATGCTTCACTTATATTATTTTGAGAGTGTTTAGAACAGCATGGTAATTTTCTTTGGTTATGAAACTAGTCCTAATATGATGGGCATCCAAGAGGGATATAATAAAAACTTTCATATAAGTGCATTGAATACTAAGAGAAGTTTGATACTTGATGATTGTTTTTAGATATGGAGATAGTGATATAAAAGTTGTGCTAGTTGGGTAGTTGTGAATTTGAGGAATACTTGTGTTGAAGTTTGCAAGTCCCGTAGCATGCACGTATGGTAAACGTTGTGTAACAAATTTGAAACATGAGGTGTTATTTGATTGTCTTCCTTATGAGTGGCGGTCGGGGACGAGCGATGGTCTTTTCCTACCAATCTATCCCCCTAGGAGCATGCATGTAATGCTTGGTTTTTTATGACTTGTAGATTTTTGCAATAAGTATGTGAGTTCTTTATGACTAATGGTGAGTCCATGGATTATACGCACTCCTACCTTTCCATCATTGCTAGCCTCTTCGATACCGTGCATTGCCCTTTCTCACATTGAGAGTTGGTGCAAACTTCACCGGTGCATCCAAACCCCGTGATATGATACGCTCTTTCACACATAAACCTCCTTATATCTTCCTCAAAACAGCCACCATACCTACCTATTATCGCATTTCCATAGCCATTTCGAGATATATTGCCATGCAACTTCCCGCCGTTCCGTTTATTATGACACGCATCATCATTGTCATATTGCTTTGCATGATCATGTAGTTGACATCGTATTTGTGGCAAAGCCACCGTTCATAATTTTTCATACATGCCACACTTGATTCATCGCAATCCCGGTACACCGCTGGAGGAATTCATATAGAGTCATATCTTGTTCTAAGTATCGAGTTGTAATTCTTGAGCTGTAAGTAAATAGAAGTGTGATGATCATCATTCATAGAGCATTGTCCCAAGAAAAGAGAAAGGCCAAAAAAGGGCCAAATAAAAAAGAAAGGCCAAATAAAAAAAGGAAATGCCAAATAAAAAATAAAAAATAAAAGGGACAATGCTACTATCCTTTTTCCACACTTGTGCTTCAAAGTAGCACCATGATCTTTATGATAAAGGGTCTCTTGTTTTGTCACTTTCATATACTAGTGGGAATTTTTCATTATAGAACTTGGCTTGTATATTCCAACAATGGGCCTCCTCAAGTGCCCTAGGTCTTCGTGATCAAGCAAGTTGGATGCACACCCACTTAGTTTCTTTTGTTGAGCTTTCATACATTTATAGCTCTAGTGCATCTGTTGCATGGCAATCCCTACTCCCTGCATTGACATCAATTTATGGGCATCTCCCTAGCCCATTTTTTTGAGCATCAGTACAGACACAAGCGCTCATATACATGCGCATACACTCACCCCTATGAACGCACACACACACACACCCTACCCCTATGAGCACCTCTGAGAGACTGAGCCGGCATATCATCTTGAGATTTATGAAGTCACTGTAGGCGCCTCGTCGTCGACGGGAACGTCTCCTCCCACTGAAAGCATATCGCCGGAAATCCTGAAATAAATCAAGGAATAATGCGAGCACCAGGATTTGAACCCTGGTGGGTTGGGGATACCACTGTCAAGACTTTCTCCTTTTTGTCTTCTCCACATAACCCCCTCATTATATTCTATTCCACCCATAGTGCTATATCCATGGCTCACGCTCATGTATTGCTGAAAGTTGAAAAGAGTTTGAGATTACTAAAGTATGAAACAATTGCTTGGCATGTCATCGGGGTTGTGCATGATGAGAGCATTCTTGTGTGACGAAAATGGAGCATGACCAAACTATATGATTTTGTAGGGATGAACTTTCTTTGGCCATGTTATTCTGAGAAGACATGATTGCTTAGTTAGTATGCTTGAAGTATTATTATTTTTATGTCAATATTAAACTTTTGTCTTGAATCTTATGGATCTGAATATTCTTGCTACAATAAATATAAATACATGATGAATATGTTAGGTAGCATTCCAGATCAAAAATTCTGTTTTTATCATTTACCTACTCAAGGATGAGCAGGAATTAAGCTTGGGGATGCTGATACGTCTCCAACGTATCTATAATTTTTGATTGTTCCATGCTATTATATTATCTATTTTGGATGTTTATGGGCTTTATTAAACACTTTTATATTATTTTTGGGACTAACCTATTAACCCAGAGCCAGTGCCAGTTTTTGTTTTTTTCATTGTTTTAGAGTATCGTAGAAAAGGAAAATCAAACGGAGTCCAATTGACCTGAAACCTCACGGAACATATTTTTGGACCAGAAGAAGCCCACGGAGTATCAGAGATGGACCAGGAGAGTCCCAGGTTGCCCATGAGGGTGGGGGCGCGCCCACCCCCTGGGCGCGCCCCCCTGCCTCGTGGACAGCCCGGAGGTCCACCGACGTACTTCTTCCTCCCATATATACCCATATACCCTAAAAACTTCGGGGAGCACAATAGATCGGGAGTTCTGCCACCAGAAGCCTCCGTAGCCACCGAAAACCAATCTAGACCTGTCCTGGCACCCTGCTGGAGGGGGAATCCCTCTCCAGTGGTCATCTTCATCATCCCGGTGCTCTCCATGACGAGGAGGGAGTAGTTCTCCCTCGGGGCTGAGGGTATGTACCAGTAGCTATGTGTTTAATCTCTCTCTCGTGTTCTTGAGGTGGTATGATCTTGATGTATTGCGAGCTTTGCTATTATAGTTGTATCTTATGATGTTTCTCCCCCTCTACTCTCTTGTAATGGATTGAGTTTTCCCTTTGAAGTTATCTTATCGGATTGAGTCTTTAAGGATTTGAGAACACTTGATGTATGTCTTGCGTGGGATACCTGTGGTGACAATGGGGTATTCTATGATCCACTTGATGTATGTTTTGGTGATCAACTTGCGGGTTCCACCCATGAACCTATGCATAGGGGTTGGCACACGTTTTCGTCTTAACTCTCCGGTAGAATCTTTGGGGCACTCTTTGAGGTTCTATGTGTTGGTTGAATAGATGAATCTGAGATTGTGTGATGCATATCGTATAATCATACCCACGGATACTTGAGGTGACACTGGAGAATCTAGGTGACATTAGGGTTTTGGTTGATTTGTGTCTTAATGTGTTATTCTAGTACGAACTCTAGGGTTGTTTGTGACACTTATAGGAATAGCCCAACGGATTGATTGGAAAGAATAACTTTGAGGTGGTTTCGTACCCTACCATAATCTCTTCGTTTGTTCTCCGCTATTAGTGACTTTGGAGTGACTCTTTGTTGCATGTTGAGGGATAGTTATATGATCCAATTATGTTATTATTGTTGAGAGAACTTGCACTAGTGAAAGTATGAACCCTAGGCCTTGTTTCAACGCATTGCAATACCGTTTTTGCTCACTTTTATCATTAGATACCTTACTGTTTTCATATTTTTAGATTACAAAAACCTTTATCTACCATCCATATACCACTTGCATCACCATCTCTTCACCGAACTAGTGCACCTATACAATTTAACATTGTATTGGGTGTGTTGGGGACACAAGAGACACTTTGTCATTTGGTTGCGGGGTTGCTTGAGAGAGACCATCTTCATTCTACGCCTCCTACGGATTGATAAACCTTAGGTCATCCACTTGAGGGAAATTTGCTACTGTCGTACAAACCTCTGCACTTGGAGGCCCAACAACGTCTACAAGAAGAAGGTTGTGTAGTAGACATCACTCTTGAGCGTGTGAGAGGACCTGGAATGTTGATGTCGCTGATTATTTTCTCAATCTGCACTTCATTTGCAACACGAGGATGAGCTGGTTGTCGTTGAGGAATTTGATCAGCATTTTCTTCAGTACCATTTTCCCCAGGTGCATCAGCATGACGTTCTTCACGTTCTGGAATGACTTCTTCAGCGGATTCTTTGGTAGGAATGACATCCTCAGTAGCCTTGAACTTAATAGATTTCTTAGGAGGTATTTCATCTGTCACAGGGGGTAGGTGCTCTCTTTATGAGCCATTCGTCACATCGAACCGCACATCTACAGTTCCAACAACCTTGTGGTGATAGGTGTTGAAGACTCTGTAGGTGTGTGAGTCCTTATCATAACCAAGCATAAAACATTCATGTGCTTTCGTTGCAAATTTAGAACTGTGATGAGGATCTCTAATCCAGCATTTAGCACCGAAGACTTTGAAATAACTCACATTGGGTTTCTTGTCAGTGAGGAGTTCATATGCTGTCTTCTTGAAGAATTTGTGAAGATATACCCTGTTGATGATGTGGCACACAGTATCAATTGCCGCAGGCCAGAAGCGAGGAGGCGTCTTGTACTCATCAAGCATAGTGCGGGCCATCTCAACAAGAGTCCTGTTCTTGCACTCCACGACGCCATTTTGCTGAGGAGTATAAGGAGTAGATAACTCATGAGTAATATCAAGTTCATCAAGATAGTCATCAAGACCAGTGTTCTTGAACTCAATTCCATTGTCACTTCTGATGTGCTTGATCTTCACACGAAAGTTGGTTGAAGCCCTCGAGGAAAATCGTTTGTAGACTTCCTGCAGTTCAGTTTTGTAAGTGATGATATGCACCCATGTATATCGAGAATAATCATCAACAATGACAAAGCCATATAAAGATGCATCATTAGTAAATGTGGCATAGTGAGTAGGGCCAAAGAGATCCATGTGAAGCAATTCAAATGGATGAGTGGTAGTCATGATGGTCTTTGAGGGATGCTTGGCCTTGGTCATCTTTCTGGCTTTACAAGCTCCACACAAATGGTCCTTGAGGAATTTGACACCCTCGATGCCAATGACATGATTTTTCTTCGCGAGCGTGTGCAAGTTCCTCATCCCAGCATGACCAAGTCTTCGATGCCATAGCCAGCCTTCTTAAGCTTTTGCAACTAGACATGTAGCAGGTTGTGGTCCTGTAGAGAAATCAACAATATACAAATCTCCTTGCCTAAAGCCTTCGAAGACTTTGGAATTGTCGGCTTCCATGATCACAACACAACGATACTTGCCAAAGACAACAACCATATCAAGATCACAAAGCATTGAGACAGATATGAGGTTGAACCCTAAGGACTCGACAAGCATGACTTTGTCCATGTGTCGATCCTTTGAGATTGCAACCTTACCTAGACCCAATACCTTGCTTTTGCCTTTGTCGGTGTAGGTGATATGCTTCAGATGTGATGGAGATAAAGCAGAGTCCATCAATAAGCTCCTGTCACCAGTCATGTGATTTGTACATCCACTATCGAGGACCCACTCAGTGGCGTTGGGTTGATCATCCTGTAGATGAATTAGTGCAGCTTACAAACTCATATACTTCATTAGTGAAGAATATGACATCAAATTCATCAGATCAATTTCATCAAGCAATAGAACAGATATAACAATGTGAGGACGTGAGAAAAGAAAATTCATTTCTTCATGATTAGCTTGCGTCCTTTCAAGCATATTCAGGTCTCCAGCCAATTCTTCAGACGTTGAAGCTCGTCTAGAGACCTGACCCTACATAAGAGAGTTCTTTTTCTTCACCACCCACATCTGAAGGGGTAGCAAAGAGTTCATCATTCTGCGAGCTCCATAAGAGAAGGGTGGCATAGATGCCAAATCCACTTCGTTTCGCATAAGAGGGATTAGGGTAAGCATATGAGTAACCAGAGAAATTCTTCGAGGATTTATGAACATAATGATTTGAAGAATAATGCACATATCCATAATCCTTAGGCTTTCCCCGCGAAACAAGGTGTTAGCATGATGATGTTCATGTGAGGACTTTGGTCCTTTTGAGGAATTTGGTCCGTATGAGGACTTGGATCCATATGAAGAATTTGGTCCATATGAAGGGGTTCCTATTCTTCACACGTGGTGTCATGATGACATTCACCTAAAGGTTTTCAAGGCACCTTTTGGGAACCCAGATTTTTGTCACATCCCTAGTTCTGGTATGACCTAGACTAGCTAGTCATGTGTGCATCATGTTTAAATTTCAATGAATTTGAAATGGGGACATGTGAAAGCCTCAGAAATCATTTCTGAAAATGACCAAGATAAAAATTTCTTCAAATAGGTCCAAGAAAATGTTCATGTTTCTCCCTGAAAATATTGGCCAAAGGTAAAATTCAAACCAATATTTTTAGGAGCTCATAAATATTTATGTTGGGCATTTGAAGTTAATGCAACAACTATTTGCATTGGATTTATATTTGCTATATATTTAAAATAAGTCCAATAATTCTGTAAATTTGTGTGGGGCTCTGGAATAGCTCAACTAGCCCACACAATATTTATCAGAAGCAGTAAATTTGATTTAGTTTTGAAAACTAAATCAAAAACAAATTACAGAAAATAGAAAACAAACAGAAAATATAAAACAGAGCAGAAGGACTTACCTCCACCCACCTGCGGCCCGCTACTGTAGCCTGCTGGCAGCCCAGCTGGCGGCCCAGCCCACCAGCGCCCCCTTGTCATCTTCCTCCTCTGCCAGGAGGACAACCAGGTGCATGGCGAGCGCCGACGCTGCTCTGGCCACCTCCTGCTTCCCCGGCCCCTTCTAGCGATGCCACGGAGATGCCCCGAAGCCCCTGCCCCCTCTCCCTCACTCGCCGCTCTCTCTCCCCTCCCCTGGGCCCTGGCTCTCTCCCTTTAGCTCACCCGAGCGAAGCCATCGCCGCCGACCAGCGCTCGCGCGGCCACAGCCACCCCCTTGCTCCCCTGACGCCTCCAAGAGCTTTGCCACGTCGTCCTCATCTTCTTCACCGAGTCACAGGAGCTGGGTCGCCCTGTGATGCCGCCAACATCATCTTCTTCCTCGCCGGTCGCCGGAGATCCTCCTTGCCGCCCCGACTGCTCTAGACCGTCTCCGAGCTCGCTGACCTCCTCGTCCGACTTGCCGTGAGCCTCTGACCCTGCCATCCCTCTCTTCTTCCCAGTAGGCCTCCGTAGCCACCGTACCGCCTACGCCCGACCCCGCCGCCGCCTGCGCTCGCCGCCGACGTGACTCCGGCGACCAAATGGTCCGCCCGACGCATCCAACCCACTCACCGCATCGTGTAGGCCCCCGCTAGCGCCTGAGCTCGCTAGCTCACGCACTGCAGCACTGCCCGCACCCACGCCCGAACTCCGGCGGCCGCAACCGAGCTCACCGTCGTCGGCCCCGGCCACCATAGGCCCGGTCTCCACCATCACCCGATGCGCGCCTGCAAGAGCTCTCCAACGAGCCCAAGAACGGCCTCGTCCGTGCCCTGTGGGCATTTTCCGAGCCGCGCCGCCGTCTCGGGCCTCGCCGGTGTCGAGTCGCCGGCAGGTTTGACCTGTTCGACCCGGGGTTTAACCTCCCTAGGGTCAACACACGTGGGCCCCATCCCTGACTAGATTAGTTTAGGACTAATTACCCC
>NC_041382.1:640648680-640669346 GCF_002162155.2 Triticum dicoccoides
GACAGTGGGCCTAGTGGCTGTTAACTTGATTAGTTAGATTTAATTAACCCTGTTAGTTAATTGTTTCACTGATGTGTCGACCCCACTGGTCAGGTTTTACCTGGACCGGGTCAGTTGACCTGCTGACGTCACAGTGACGTAGTGCTGACGCCATAATTCATTTTCTGGATTAATTATAATTTAGAAAATTCTAGAAAATAGTTAAAACTTCTAAAATTCATAGTAAATCAACCGTAGCTCCAAATCAAATAAATTATATATGAAAAATTATCAGAAAAATTCAAGGAATCTGTTTATGTCATTTGCATGCATGTTTAAACAACCTAGGGTTGCTGTACAGGGCAATTTGCATAATTGACATTTAAATAAGCACATATGGGGTTTGAATTTGAACCCTTGGTTCAAACCAACTTCATTTAATATGATTTCTAGTTGCATTAGCTCAATCAATAGCATATTTCCATGACATTGTCATGCATCATAACTGTTGCATTGCATTGATTGTGTTCCTCTTTGTTTGTCGGTATTTGTCCCCTCTCGATAGATGTGGTTCCGACGATGAGATCAACGACACCGATGAAGAACTATACTATCTTCAGAAGTGCCAGGCAAGCAAAACCCCCTTGTTCATTCCGATACAATCCCACTCTCTTGCTCCTGCTCTCTTTTATTGCATTAGGACAACAACGATTCAACTGTTACATGCTGCGGTAATTGAACCCCTCTCCTCTGCATGACCTGTCATTGCCATAGTAAATAGATGAAACCCACTAGCATGAGTAGGAGTTGTTTGAGCCCTGATGTGCCTACTCATTCATGTTTGTTTGTCATGCCTGCTACTGCTTAGGGTTGAGTCAGGTCTGATTCATCGGGGATGAATCGAAGGTGTGTAAACATGTCCTACTGTTGAGAGCTAAGTGTGTGAACACGGTTTGGTAAAGGTAGCGGGGGGAGGCCATGTAGGAGTACATGGTGGATTGTCTCATTGAAGCCGTCCTCAGGAACTGAGTTCTGTGTTTGTGATCCATGAAACAGTTACTACCATGCATTGGGCCCGAAACCAATGGACCCTCTCGGCTTCTTAACCACTCTAGTCCTCTGTCCAGGAGTTGCAACTAGTTTCTGGTGTTTATAGGATATGTGTTGGCGGCCCCTGCGTAGCGCTGACCCTAGGGGTGGGCTATGATGCGGTAGATACACCGTGGCACGGTGTACTGGGCGCCCGTTTGGTGTCTCGGGAACCCTGTTCACATCGTTCGGGGCCGTATGTGGAAACCTCGGTCGGACTCCCTACGGATGGAACCTGGATAGGCGATAAACCTGGACTAGAGACTTGAGTGTTTAGGTAGGCCATTGCCGACACCCTCGTTGGGCTTCCGCTTGAAGATTGTCGAGTACATGTCGTGTAAACGGCGGTAAGTGGTGAGAGCATGTGTGAAGAAGTACACCCCTGCAGGGTTAACATCATCTATTCGAATAGCCGTGTCCGCGGTAATGGACTTCCTGGTTGCCTATAAAAGTTCATACACAAGTGAAAGTGGATACTCTAAAACTCGCAAGATAAGTGTGAGTACTATGGATGGCCTTCTCGTAGGGAGACGGAAGCGGATCCATAGTGGTGTATTGAATGGTGAATATGTGGACTCGTGTGCACCACCTCAAAAGAGTTGCTTGCAGTCGTAGTTCAGGATAGCCACTGAGTCAAAGCTGGCTTGCTGCAGTTAAACTCCACCCCCCCCCCCCTTGTTGATACCGATGCATATGTAGTTAGTTCTGATGTAAGTCTTGATGAGTACTTTTGTACTCACGTTTGCTTAATTTATGTTTTGCAGAGAGACTTCAGTCTCGCTAGTAGTTTCTCGTGGACTTCGACGTTTAGCTTGATACCTCAGCTACGATCTTGTGCCCTCGGCAGGATCTGGTAGATAGTCAGGCTTCTTAGCCTTTTTCATTTGTAGATGTCTGTACTCAGACATGTTAAGCTTCCACATGTGCTTTGATTTGTATGCTATGATTGTTGGGTCGTGAGACCCATGTTTGTAATATCTCGCTCCTCGGAGCCTAATGAATAAATACTTGAGTCACAGAGTTATGTTGTGATGCCATGTTGTATCTACACATATCGAGCATATTGTGTGTATGATTGAAATGCTTGGTATGTGTGGGATCCGATAATCTAGTTGTTTATCCTTGGCAGCCTCTCTTATTGGGAAATGTAGTCTAGTGCTTCCATGAGCCATAGTAGTCCGCTACAGCCCGGTTCACCGGAGACCTGCTAGCCCAGCACTACTACTCAGGACACTTGACTGGACGGCATGTGTTTCACTTTGTTCCTGTGTCTGTCCCTTTGGGGAAATGTCACGCGGTGACATACGGAGTCCTGCCTAGCCTGCTACAGCCTGGGTTCCCAGAGTCCTGTTAGCCCAGTGCTACAGCCCGGATTCACACGCTGCTGACCGACATGCTCAATGTGATTCATGTATGCCTGTCCCCATAGGTTAGTGCCGCTTTGGGTTCATGACTAGCCATGTCGGCCCGGGTTCTCTGTCATATGGATGCTAGCGACACTATCATATACGTGAGCCAAAAGGCGCAAACGGTCTCGGGCCAGGTGAGGTGGCACCCGTGGGATTACCATGCGTGAGGCCGCAAAGTGATATGAAGTGTTACATGCTAGATCAGTGTGACATAGGATCGGGGTCCTGGCAATTTTCTTCATAGGGGGACCGTTCCTGCAGTTAGTGCCAACATATCTAGCAAATACTTCACCATCCTGATTTTTTAACAGTTTGTAATTGGAGTCAAATGATTCATCAGAAGAATATGAAGGTTCACATGTAAAGCCAGATAAAGTAGATGGATCCACTGAAAGTACCTTTGCAGCAACCCATGAGGTTTCGGGATACTGCTCAGGTTTCCAGTAGGTCCCATCAGCATTGAGTTTCCTCTCAAAGGCAATACCTCTTTCCTAGGGTTCCTGTTGAGGATCTTCTTCTTAAGCACATCACAAAGAGCCTGATGCCCTTTGAGGCTTTTTTACATGCCTATCACATACAATTCCTTCATCCTTGCATGGTCAGTGATACTAGTAGCATCCTCAGATGAGGAATTAGTGATAGCAGAGACATGTGAAGAATTTGCAGCAATAGAAGCATTTGAACATTTAGGTGAAGAATTAGCAGATTCACGTTTAATGCATTTCAAACATGGAGGAATAAATTCTTCCTGAGTAGCGCTGATTTGTTGAGAAAGTAATGAATCACGCTCCTTCAGAAGATCTTCATAACTCACTCTTAAGTGCCCAAGATCTTGCTTTCTTTGAAGAAATTCATAAGAAAGCTTCTCATGATCAGATAAGAGAGTGTTATATGACTCTCAAGATTGTCAAACTTGGACTGAAGTCTCTGAAGATTTTCAGTCAAAATTTTTGTGCGATCCATTTCTTCCCCCAACATATCATCGCTTTTATCTAGCATGTTTTGAACTTTTTCAAGAGCCTTTTGCAGTTTCACAGCAATCTTAGCAAGTTTAGAATAGCTAGGTTTGAGGTTTTCATCAGATTGATCCTCACTTGATTCAAAGGAGGGATATTTGAGTACCTTTGAACCTTTTGCCATGAAGTAATAGGTGGGAGCGTAGTCATCATCGCCGTCGTCAGTTCTGTTGGGGATGTCCTTTTCCTCAGAGTTGAAGATGGACTTGCTGACGAATGCGGTAGTGAGGGCTAGGCTCGCCACACCAGAGTCTGACTCCTCGGATTCCTCATTTTCCTCAGATTCAGCCTCAGAGTCCATTTCCTTGCCAATGAATGCCCGAGCCTTCTTGGAGCTACTCTTTTTGTGAGATGAAGACCTTGAAGTTTTTGAGGAAGAGGACTTTGAAGATTTCTTCTTCTCTGAATCATCAGAACTGTAGTCCTTGTACTTCTTCTTCTTTGATTCCTTTTCCCACTGAGGACAATCTTGAATGTAGTGACCGGGTTTCTTGCATTTGTGATAGAGTATCTTCTTGTAGTCATGAGATGAGGAATCTGATCTTAGGTCATCACTTCTTGAGGATTTTCCAAAACGACCACGTCTTGAGAACTTCTGGAATTTACTCATGAGCATTGCTAGCCCCTGGATCAGTTCTTTAGGATCACCAAGGCTGCTTCCAGAATCTTCACCTTCAGACTCAGACACTGCCTTGACCTTCAGAGCTCGCGATCTGCCATAGCTTGGTCCATAGAGATCTCTCTTCTCAGCAAGCTGGAACTCATGAGTTTTTAGCCTCTCGAGGATATCAGCGGGATCAAGTGACTTATAGCCTCCACGTTCTTGTATCATCAATGCCAGAGTATCAAATGATGAGTCAAGCGATCTCAGCAATTTCTTCACCACCTCATGGTCGGTAATGTCAGTGGAACCAAGTGCTTGAAGCTCATTTGAGATGCCAGTGAGGGGATCGAAGGTTTGCTGAACATTTTCATCGTCGAGTCTTTTGAAGCGGTTGAAGAGATTGCGAAGAACGTCAACTCGGGAGTCACGTTGTGTTAACACTCCTTCATTGACCTTGGACAACATGTCCCAGATAAGCTTTGTTGTCTCCAAAGCACTCACTCTGCCATACTGCCCTTTGCTCAAATGGCCACATATGGTGTTCTTCGCTTGAGAGTCGAGTTGCTTGAATCTCTTCACATCAACAGCGTTGATGGTAGGAGTGACAGAGGGAACACCATTTTCCACAACGTACCAGAGATCGTTGTCAATTGCCTTAAGATGCATGCGCATCTTATTCTTCCAGTAGGGGTAGTCCATCCCATCGAAGGTAGGACACCCAGCAGAAACCTTGATCATACCTGCGGTCGACATAACTAAAACTCCAGGTGGTTAAACCAAAATCACACAGAAGAAGGGAGTACCTTGCTTTGATACCAATTGAAAGTGCGTTAAGTCGACTAGAGGGGGGTGAATAGGTGATTTTTATGAATTATTCACTGAGGAATTTCAGGGTGAGGAAATTCCTAAGAGAAGAACTACTTGCAGTGGAACAAGTACTCAGATGCAAACATAACAGAACATAAGCATGGTCATCATGATGAAATGAAAACAAGCACAGAGTATAGAAAGCGTAAACACAGGATAAACAGGATGAAGACAAACAGACTGAAGAAATTGAACTAAGGAAATTGAGAAGACTTCAGTCAAAGTCTTCGAACAGATATGAACAAGCACACAACACAGTAATGAGGAAATGGGAGGGTTGAGGAAATAGAACCAGTTAGCTTGGTGAAGACAATGATTTGGTAGACCAGTTCCAACTGCTGTGATAGTTGTACGTCTGGTTAGGGCGGCTAGGTATTCAAACCTAATGACACACAGTCCCGGACACCCAGTCCTGAACACGCACTCTAGGACACTTAGTCCTCACCATATTCCCCTTGAGCTAAGGTTACACAGACCTCGCCCAATCACTCGTGGTAAGCCTTTAGGTAACTTCCAAACCTTCACAAACTCAGTCACTCGACGATCCACAATTACCTCTTGGATGCTCTAGACCATGACGCCTAACCGTCTGGAAGATGCACAGTCTTCAAAGGTAACAAGCGTCGGATCCACGCAGGATCAATCTCTTCAGTGATGCTCAATCTCTTTGGGTTTGTAGGTGTTTGGGTTTGGGTTTTCCTCACTTGATGATTTTCGCTCAAAGTCCTTGGAGGATGGGATGCTCTCAAATGACAAGTGTCAGTTTCTCTCGGAGCAACCAACCAGCTAGTGGTTGTAGGGGGCGACTATTTATAGCCTAGGGAGCAGCCCGACATGATAAGACATAAATGCCCTTCAATTGATATGACCGTTAGGTGGGAAGATATTTTAGGACACCTGGCGCGTAGCACAGCAACGGTCGGAAATTTGACTATCAAATTCCTCGGGGCTATCATGTTCCTCACTTGTAGGCAATCCGCACTGGCGAATTCCTAACTCCTTAGCCAGAACAAATTCCTCAGAGATTAGAAGAACTTCGTCTCTGTCACTGAAGAAATTGACTGAACTGCATGAGATTTCCAATGGCTTCACTTGAAGGGATTGGTAGGTGTAGGATTTTGAGTTGAGCATCACTTGGAAACTTTTCCTTAGTATTTCCTTGACCCCCTTTAACAGTACGGTGTTTCCTAAGACTCAAGAAAGAGAAAAATGAAACTATGAAAACAAGAGTCTTCACACTTCATGTTCCTCGAATGAATACCAAGTCTTCACGGTCACACAAATTTCTTCACTTTCGAAGTCTTCAGAAATCCAAAGTGTTCAATCGAAGAACTTCATTTTTAGGGGTCGACTTTCTCTGTAAATATCAAACTCCTCATAGACTTACAGACCTGTGTATACTCACAAATGCATCAGTCCCTTAACCTATAAGTCTTCAATACACCAAAATCACTAAGGGGCACTAGATGCACTTACATCACCCCATATACAAATGCTTATCAACTCCAAGGTTGGTACATGCACATATCTGCTTGACAGAGAACACCTTCCTCTCCAGCCAAAATTTGAGGATAATGAAGTGGTGATGGATGCTTCTCACCCAACTTTAGTTGAGGCCCAGGAGAAGGCAGAGAAAGCAAAGGTAAACAAAGCAGCAAGTGCTCCAGATGCACCCAAAGTGAATCTCAAGACCAAGCAAGATCAACTCACATATCTGCTAGAAGCAACTCTGAGGATTGAGAAGAGTTTGGCCAACTTTGCCAAGAATCAGGAGAGCCTAGAGTGGATAGTGGAAGACAAGATGTATAATCTTGATGTCAAGGTCACAGAGATCCAATCCATTGTTGAGAAGTTGTGAGATGATGCTGAGGACAGTGATGGCAGACCTACCACTGACAGATTTCAGAAAGTGCCTAGGGCACAAAGGTCTACCGCTAAGCCAGTTGCAGATATCAGGCCTACACACTCTGCTCCTGCCGCCACTGCCACAGTGCCACCCCAGTGTCCACTCCACCTACTCAACAGACATCAGCCGAAGCATTTGCAGAAGCAGTTATCTCCAACAAGCCAGAAGACCCCTTCAGGAGCTCCCGAAGATCGTGCCTAGAGTGTCGTATAACACTATACATTTTCAAGATTTTTGGTAACTTGTTGCCAAAGGGGGACAAAATGTATAGATCTTAGGCTGAGAGACAGAGAGTCTTTTGTCTCTTTGTTGGTTTTTATTTGCCTTGCTACTTTGTTTGGTTGATGCTACTTATTGTTTTATGCTCATGAGATACTATGTGTGGTGATGTGTTTGATCATACTATGTTTAATGTGTGCTTGAATGCCTATTCCTATGATTGCTTATGTATGACCATTCACTTGTATCTTTGGTGATGTGTGCATGTTATTTCATTCTTATCATTTTGTGCGCTCCACCAAGATGTATGTGACATGGAAGAGTGACCCATGATCCTAATCGATTATGCATTTGCATTTAAACGCAAATTTAAAATAATGCATAAATTTCGGGGGGAGCTCTTTCTTATCACATATTTCTCAAAGCGACGATGTGTTTCATTCATTTTATGATTTGTCGAAGCTTTGATCTATATGTTGTCATCAATTACCGAAAAGGAGGAGATTGAAGGTGCAACTAATCCCCGAGACATTTAGGTAATTCATAACAACATATAGCTCATTGAACTAATATCCATTCGAGTTAAATATTTCAGGAAGTTCAATGAATGGCATGGCATGGACTAGAGATGTGGACCCCTCGAAATGCGGACTTAAGCACAAACTATGAGGAAGCGATGGTGAGCCCAGATTCCGCAAAATGGCTTGAGGCCATGAAATCTGAGATGGGATCCATGTATGAGAACAAAGTGTGGACTTTGGTTGACTTGCCCGATGACCGGCAAGCCATCGAGAATAAATGGATCTTCAAGAAGAAGATAGACGCTGACGGTAATGTTACTGTCTACAAAGCTCGACTTGTTGCAAAAGGTTTTTGACAAGTTCAAGGAGTTGACTACGGTAAGACCTTCTCACCCGTAGCGATGCTTAAGTCTGTCCGAATCATGTTAGCAATTGCCGCATTTTATGATTATGAATTTTGGCAAATGGATGTAAAGACTGCATTCCTGAATGGATTTCTGGAAGAAGAGTTGTATTGAAGGAAATATGCCCTAGAGGCAATAATAAAGTTATTATTTATTTCCTTATTTCATGATAAATGTTTATTATTCATGCTAGAATTGTATTAACCGGAAACATAATACATGTGTGAATACATAGATAAACATAGTGTCACCAGTATGCCACTACTTGACTAGCTCGTTAATCAAAGATGGTTAAGTTTCCTAACCATAGACATGAGTTGTCATTTGATTAATGGGATCACATCATTAGGAGAATGGTGTGATTGACTTGACCCATTCCGTTAGCTTAGCACTTGATCGTTTCTATTTACTACTATTGCTTTCTTCATGACTTATACATGTTCTTATGACTATGAGATTATGCAACTCCCGAATACCGGAGGGACACTTTGTGTGCTACCAAACGTCACAACGTAACTGGGTGATTATAAAGGTGCTCTACATGTGTCTCCAATGGAACTTGTTGAGTTGGCATAGATCAAGATTAGGATTTGTCACTCTGATTGTCGGAGAGGTATCTCTGGGCCCTCTCGGTAATGCACATCACTATAAGCCTTGCAAGCAATGCAACTAATGAGTTAGTTGTGGGATAGTGCATTATGAAACGAGTAAAGAGACTTGCCAGTAACGAGATTGAACTAGGTATTGGGATACCGATGATCGAATCTCGGGCAAGTAACATACCGATGACAAAGAGAACAACGTATAGTGTTATGGGGTTTGACCGATAAAGATCTTCGTAGAATATGTAGGAACCAATATGAGCATCCAGGTTCCACTATTGCTTATTGACCGGAGACATGTCTCGGTCATGTCTACATAGTTCTCGAACCCATAGGGTCCGCACGCTTAAAGTTCTATGACGATCAATTTTATGAGTTTATATGTTTTGATGTACCGAACATAGTTCGGAGTCCCGGATATGATCACGGACATGACGAGGAGTCTCGAAATGGTCGAGACATAAATATTGATATATTGGAAGCCTACATTTGGACATCGGAAAGGTTCCGGGTAAAATCAGAATTTTACCGGAGTACCGGAGGGGTTACCGGAACCCCCCGGGGAATAATGGGCCTTGTTGGGCCATAAGGGAAAGAGAGAGGGGCGGGCCTAGGGCAGGCAGCGCGCCCCCTCCACTCTGTCCGAATTGGACTAGGAGCGGGGGGGCGCCCCCCTTTCCTTCTCTTTCTCTCCCTTCCTTTCCCCCTCCTAGTAGGAGTAGGAAAGGGAGGAATCCTACTCCTACTAGGAGGAGGATTCCTCCTCCTGGCGCGCCAACAAGGGCCGGCCGGCCTCCCCCTTGCTCCTTTATATACAGGGGCAGGGGGCACCTCTAGACACACAAGTTGATCACAAAGATCTCTCCCAGCCGTGTGCGGTGCCCGCCTCCACCATAATCCACCTCCATCATACTGTAGCGGTGTTTAGGCGAAGCCCTGCTACGGTAGCTTCATCAACGTCGTCACCACGCCGTCGTGCTGACGAAACTCTTCCCCGAGCTCTACTGGATCGTGAGTCTGCAGGACATCACTGAGCTGAACGTGTGCCAAACGCGGAGGTGCCGTACATTCGGTACTGAGGATCGGTCGATCGTGAATACGTACGACTACATCAACCGCGTTGTCATAATGCTTCCGCTTAATGGTCTACGAGGGTACGTGGACGACACTCTCCCCTCTCGTTGCTATGCATCACCATGATCCTGCATGTGCGTAGGATTTTTTTGAAATTAGTACGTTCCCCAACATGTATATGATAGTGTGATCAAAGTGTATGGTTTTATACAGACTTTTGGAGAAGCCTGTATTTACAAGAAAGTGAGTGGGAGCTCTGTAGCATTTCTAATATTATATGTGGATGACATATTGTTGATTGGAAATGATATAGAATTTCTGGATAGCATAAAAGGATACTTGAATAAGAGTTTTTCAATGAAAGACCTCGGTGAAGCTGCTTACATATTGGGCATCAAGATCTATAGAGATAGATCAAGACGCTTAATTGGATTTTCACAAAGCAAATACCTTGACAAAGTTTTGAAGAAGTTCAAAATGGATCAGGCAAAGAAAGGATTCTTGCTTGTGTTACAAGGTGTGAAATTGAGTAAGACTCAATGCCCGACCACTATAGAAGATAGGGAGAAAATGAAAGATGTTCCCTATGCTTCAGCCATAGGCTCTATCATGTATGCAATGCTGGGTACCAGACCTGATGTGTGCCTTGCTATCAGTGTAGTAGGGAGGGACCAAAGTAATCCATGCGTGGATCACTGCACAGCGGTCAAGAACATCCTGAAATGCCTGAAAAGGACTAAGGATATGTTTCTCATTTATGGAGGTGACAAAGAGCTCATCATAAATGGTTATGTTGATGCAAGCTTTGACACTGATCCAGACGATTCTAAATCGCAAACCGGATATGTGTTTATATTAAAAGGTGGAGCTATCAGTTGGAGCAGTACTAAACAAAGCGTTGTGGCGGGATCTACATGTGAAGAGGTGTACATAGCTGCTTCGGAAGCAGCAAAAGAAGGAGTCTAGATGAAGGAGTTCATATCCCATCTAGGTGTCATACCTAGTGCATCGGGTCCAATGAAAATCTTTTGTGACAATACTGGTACAATTGCCTTGGCAAGGGAATCCAAATTTCACAAGAGAACCAAGCACATCAAGAGACGCTTCAACTCCATCCGGGATCAAGTCCAGGTGGGATACATAGAGATTTGCAAGATACATACGGATCTGAATGTTGCAGACCCGTTGACTAAGCCTCTTCCACGAGCAAAACATGATCAGCACCAAGGCTCCATGGGTGTGAGAATCATTACTGTGTAATCTAGATTGTTGACTCTAGTGCAATTGGGAGACTGAAGAAAATATGCCGTAGAGGCAATAATAAAGTTATTATTTATTTCCTCATATCATGATAAATGTTTATTATTCATGCTAGAATTGTATTAACGGGAAACATAATACTTGTGTGAATACATAGACAAACAAAGTGTCACTAGTATGCCTATACTTGACTAGCTCGTTGATCAAAGATGGTTATGTTTCCTAGCCATAGACATGAGTTGTCATTTGATTAAACGGGATCACATCATTAGGAGAATGATGTAACTGACTTGACCCATTACGTTAGCTTAGCACTCGATCGTTTAGTATTCTGCTATTGCTTTCTTCATGACTTATACATGTTCCTATGACTATGAGATTATGCAACTCCCGTTTACCGGAGGAACACTTTGTGTGCTACCAAATGTCACAACGTAACTGTGTGATTATAAAGGTGCTCTACAGGTGTCTCCAAAGGTACTTGTTGGGTTGGCATATTTCGAGATTAGGATTTTTCACTCCGATTGTCGGAGAGGTATCTCTGGGCCCACTCAGTGATGCACATCACTATAAGCCTTGCAAGCATTGCAACTAATGAGTTAGTTGCGGGGTGATGTATTATGGAACGAGTAAAGAGACTTGCCGGTAGCGAGATTGAACTAGGTATTAAGATACCGATGATCGAATCTTGGGCAAGTAACATACCGATGACAAAGGGAACAACGTATGTTGTTATGCGGTTTGACCGATAAAGATCTTCGTAGAATATGTCGGAGCCAATATGAGCATCCAGGTTCCGCTATTGGTTATTGACTGGAGACATGTCTCGGTCATGTCTACATAGTTCTCGAACTCGTAGGGTCCGCACGCTTAAAGTTAGATGATGATCGGTGAGGGAGTCCTGGATTAGGGGGTGTCCGGATGGCCGGACTATACCTTCAGCCGGACTCCTGGACTATGAAGATACAAGATTGAATACTTCATCCCGTGTCCGGAAGGGACTTTCCTTGGCGTGGAAGGCAAGCTTGGCGATACGGATATGTAGATCTCCTACCATTGTAACCAACTTTGTGTAACCCTAACCCTCTCCGGTGTCTATATAAACCGGAGGGTTTTAGTCCGTAGGACAAGATAGAGAACAACAATCATACCATAGGCTAGCTTCTAGGGTTTAGCCTCTCCGATCTCGTGGTAGATCTACTCTTGTACTACCCATATCATCAATATTAATCAAGCAGGACGTAGGTTTTACCTCCATCGAGGGGGCCCGAACCTGGGTAAAACTTCGTGTCCCTCGCCTCATGTTACCATCCGGCCTAGACGCACAGTTCGGGACCCCCTACCCGAGATCCGCCGGTTTTGACACCGACATTGGTGCTTTCACTGAGAGTTCCTCTGTGTCGTTGCCGTTAGGCTTGATGGCTCCTACGATCATCAATGGCGATGCAGTCCAGGATGAGTCCTTCCTCCCCGGACAGATCTTCGTCTTCGGCGGCTTCGCACTGCGGGCCAATTCACTTGGTCATCTGGAGCAGATCGAAAGCTACGCCCCTGGCCGTCAGGTCAGATTTGGAAGTTTAAACTACACGGCTGACATCCGCGGGGACTTGATATTCGACGGATTCGAGCCACTGCTGAGCGCGCTGCACTATCACGACGAGCATGATCTAGCTCTGCCGCCGAACAGTGCCCTGGAGGCCGCACCCGCATCGGCTTCGACCCTTAATTCAGAGCCAACTACGCCGATCGAGGATGGGCAGTTGGACGCTGCCTTGGGGGCTGCGATCCCAATGGCAATCGAGCTGAACACCAGCCCCGCACTCCGCGAGACTCGTGACTCCAAGGAGCCGGACTCCTCTCCGGACTCCGAACCCTCCGCGCCCCTGCCGATCGGATCCGATTGGGCGCCGATCATGGAGTTTACTACCGCGGACATCTTTCAGCACTCGCCTTTCAGTGATATTCTAAAGACACTAAAGTCTCTCTCTTTATCAGGAGAGCCCTGGCCGGACCACGGTCGGCAAGGTTGGGATACGAACGATGAAGAAATTCAAAGCCCACCCACCACCCACTTTGTAGCCACTGTCGACGATTTAACCGACATGCTCGACTTCGACTCCAAAGACATCGACGGTATAGACGCCGATGAAGGAGACGATGAAGAACCAACGCCTATTGGGCCCTGGCAAGCCACCTTGTCATATGACGTATACATGGTGGACACGCCAAAAGATGACGACGAGGAGCGGAAGGACGCACCGAAGGCTTGGTCCCTCGAGAAGCAGTCAAGGCGGCGACGCAAGCGCCGCCCCAAATACCGCCTTGACAGAAATAACGATCACACAGACCCAGCGCTGGAGTAGGGCGAACTGCTGCCGGACAACGGCAATCCGGATAATCAAACCGAACAAACAAATTCTATCAAGGATAATGATCCGGACGACATAACGCCGGACAGGCACCCGGAGCAGCAGAATGCCCGTAAAAGGCTTGTTGCCACCGCGAGGAGTCTTAAAAAGCAGAAGCAAAGGCTCAAGGCTGCACAAGACACACTCCAAATCAGATGTAGTAAAATACTTAACACAGCAACGAGATACGACGACAATTGCCCCTCCAAGAGCTACCCAAAGTGGAAACTGCTACCTGAATTCGATGAGGAGGCCTCAGACCCCCCACAACCAAATATCAAAGCAGCCACCTGGTCGGATAGACGACCCCTCTACCAACACAGAGCGGCATACAACGCCACTCACAATACAACACGCGACCCATGCGAGGGCTCGCACCCAAAGGACGGCCCAACAAGATCCATCTATGGATCACGCAAGCGCGCCCTAGCATACAATGCAACACAACAAACATCCAACGTGGTACACCCAACTACAGGGGCGCTGCACACCCTCTATGTTTCACCGATGAGGTGCTAGACCATGAATTTCCAGAGGGATTCAAACCGGTAAACATAGAGACATACGACGGAACCACAGTCCCTGGGTCTGGATTGAGGACTACATCCTTCATATCCATATGGCTCGAGGAGACGACCTCCACGCCATTAAGTACTTACCCCTCAAGCTCAAAGGGCCAGCTCGTCACTAGCTTAAAGGCCTCCCCGAAATCTCCATTGGAAGTTGGGAAGAGCTTGAAGACGCCTTTCGGGCAAATTTTCAAGGGACTTATGTCCGACCTCCGGATGCGGATGATTTGAGTCATATAACTCAACAGCCCGGAGAGTCGGCCCGAAAGCTTTGGAACAGGTTTCTTACTAAAAAGAACCAGATTGTCGACTATCCCGACGCCGAAGCCTTGGCAGCTTTTAAGCATAGCGTTTGTGACGAATGGCTCGCCAGACACCTCGGCCAAAACAAGCCGAGAACGATGGCCACATTAACAAGCCTCATGACCCGCTTTTGAGCGGGCGAGGACAGCTGGCTAGCCAGATGCAGCACCAGCGACCCCGTACATCTAAAGTTAGAGATGGAAACGGGAAATCATAGCGCAACAACAATAACAAACGCCGGAATAAAGAAGACAGCAGGAAGAGCACGGCAGTACACGCCGGATTCAAAAGCTCTCGGCCAGGTCAAAAGCCGCCCTCTAAAGGCACCAGGGATGAACTGTCCAGCCTCAACAAAATTCTGGACCAGGTATGTCAGATCCATATCACCCCTGGTATCATACCCACAGAGAATGTTGGGTCTTCAAGCAGTCTGGCAAGCTCAACGCCGTACACAAGGGGGAGGATACACCAAGTGAAGACGAAGACGAGCCTCCCAAACAAGACACTAGGGAACAAAAGAAATTTCCACCAGAAGTCAAAACAGTAAACGTGTTACACGTGATCAAGGGAAAAAACAACGCGGCACTCCTAGGAAAACATACCCAAGTGCCTGTCACCGCGAAGTCCTGCCACTGGTCATCTCAACCGATCACTTTCGACCATCGCGATTACTCAGCAAGTATCCGACACGCAGGATGGGTTGCCCTGGTATTAGACCCAGTAATTGGCGGATATCACTTCACACGAGTCTTGATGGACGGTGGCAGCAATCTAAACCTAATATATCAGGATACAATCCGCGGGATGGGGTTAGACCCAACAAAAATTTGCCATAGCAATACTACCTTTAAAGGAGTAACGCCAGGCCGAGGGGCTCGTTGTACGGGCTCCCTCCTACTACAAGTTATATTCGGTTCCCCCAATAACTTCCATCGCGAGCAATTAACCTTCCACATCGCTCCGTTCCAAAGTGGCTATCAAGCACTGCTCGGACGCGAAGCTTTCGCTCGCTTTAATGCAATACCACACAACGCCTCCCTCACACTCAAGATGCCCGGTCCACGTGGCATCATTTCAGTGAACGGAAATATCAAGCAATCTCTGCGCGCCGAAGAGAGTGCGGCTGCCTTGGCAACCGCACACTAAAGGCGCCCGGACCAGTGAAAGCATCCAAATAGGTCGTCAAGACCTCAGATACAACTAATCAAGTCCGGCGCCGCTATATATACCGAATAAGTGGTCACACCCCTATTTGTCAATACAAGGGGCTCAACGTGCGCAGACAAGTGGCAATTTCTTATCATCTTGAATTATACATGGTTTCTTTAAAAACTATCTTTTTGCACGACAACTTTTTCACTTAACTTCCTCTCTTTTACAGACGATCATCGTGCTACACCCGTCCAGGATACGGCACAACGGAGACACAGGTGCAGATGTGCAGCAGGGACCCGCTCCAAGGATTCTTTTTAGATTAAGACCCTGTGTAAACCTTTTTTACTGTCTCTTGTTGATACATATCCATCGATGAGAAGGATGCTGGCGTCTTGGCATATGGCCACGCCAGAACCATGCATGTACCTGGACATAAGGGGCTTCTTACAAAGGCCATTATTTAGGCCCGGTTTATACCACAAAGACCGAATACCTTAGGGAGTGTTCGGCATCGCGAGTTTGGCCCTATATGCATCAGCTCCGAATCATTGTCTTTGGTCAAATGTTGGGTTTGCCCGGCTCCTATACTTTGGTGCCTTACATTCCGCTTTACCGGCTAAGGTAGCACCAGGAGAACTATTGCGATTGTGCCCTGGTTCATCCGGACGAGCACCTCAGTAGAGAAAGCCGAAAACTGACGGTCATGATATAGCGTGAGACTGGTCAACCACTCGATGACCTTTGGGAATGTTAGAATTCCTCCGCCTTAATGAAGGGCCGTTTTCCGGCCAAGCATGTACGCACCCCAGAATCGGGAGAGTGCGGAGCCACCAGGGGCTATCTAGTAGCCCCACTGTCAAACTCCTATGGCTAAGTGAAACTGCTAAAGCATTATAGTCTGGTTGCCTCGCCCGCTCCGCTATCACCTCCTTAATATGACCAAGATGTTGGGTTAAGTGTGAAAGCGTGTTTTTTGCGAGCACCTCTGCATTATATGCATGGGGGTTGAAGCCAACGGTTGCAATCTTTCAGGTTATACACATGTATACATAAATGGCCACCCAGGAGGCATCATATTACTTTCAGGCAAAATTATAAAAATAGCCTTATAAAAATTTATAAAAGCATTTTGCTTACAATGAGATTACATATCACTCAAACATAATATTTTTTGAGCACTGGGTCTCTATCAAATGAGCACCCTCAAGAACTTCTTCAAAGTAGTGCTCAGCAGCCCTTCGACCTATGGCCGAATCCCGCGCTGCAACAGTGGTAGCATCCATCTCCGCCCAGTATGCTTTAACACGGGCAAAGGCCATCCGAGAGCCCTCTATGCACGCCAACCTCTTCATCGCATTAATGCGCGGTGCCACGTCAAGGAACTGTTGCACCATGCTGAAATAGTTGTTCGGTTTTGGCCTTTCCGGCCATAGCTGATCCACAACAGACCTCATGGCGAGTCCGGACAACCTATTCAGTTTGGTCCATTCGGCTAATTGGTCAGTCAATGAAAGAGGACGCGCGGGAGAATGGAATTGTCTCCAAAATAGATGGTCTACTTCACGGTCCGTCTGACCCTGGAAGTACTTGGCCGCATCGGCAGCGCTCGCCGCCAAATCCATATACACATCCTCCGAACTCCACAGCCGATCCATAGGGGCATACCATGGATCTCCGAACTTCCTCCGCAGCATAAAGGATTTCCCAGCTACAATATCCCCGGCTTCCCGCAGCTCCTCCTTCTTTGCCCTCATAGAAGAGCAGAGGTCTTTTCTCGTCGCACCAGCCTTCTCAAGGTCCGATGCCTTCGCTTGGTTTTCCTTTTCAAGAACCCGGCAACGGTCGGCAGTGGCTTTTAATTCTATGGCCATCTTGGCCATCTTATCTCGGCTCTCTCCATGCACGGCCTTCTCGGCTTGCAACTCTTCGGCCGCCTTCAAAGCAGCCGCATTACCCAACCTCGCTTGTTCCTTGGCTCGGGCAAGTTCTGCCCGCAAGGCTTCAACAGTGGCAGCTCCATCTGCAGTCACAGCATATTAAAGATACTGGCATCATGCTGCTCTTCCTACGTGACGTTTACCATATAATGACACTTACCCTGTGCCTCGTCAAGCCTTTTGTTAACAAGCTCGATGTCGGCGTCTGCCGCATCCAACTGCCATTCTAAATGGGCAAACTCGCTAGTCCGGCTAGCCACCAGAGCTTCCATCACCTGCACATAGAGGCAGTATGGTTATTACCTAGGAATATGATCCTCTGTTCGTCGTCGTTTCCGACGACAACCAGAGTCTCAGGGGCTACTATCTACACAGGGCACACCTAGCATGTGCAGGACTATCATACATTCTTTTACGAACCTCAAAGCCTGTCAGTAGACTCATAAAAGCTTCATAAAATCCGCTTTCGGCGGACGAGATTCTCTTCATCATCGTATTCTTCAGCACACGGTGTTCATCTGAGATGGCCGCTCGCCCCACCAACTCCCTCAGAACATCCGATCGCACAATAGACGGTGCCGGACTCTTTTGTCTGCTCTCTTCGGGAGCCGGACACTGGGAGCTTCGGGGGTCAATGGGATTATCTTCTCGCCTCACCGGACTCAGAGAGGCCCTCCGCGACGACACTTCGGGGTCGCCCGCTTCCGGAGCGGAGGAGTCCATAGGAGGCGTTTCACTCTCCATCATCTCTGGAAGAAGATCCCCCGAAGACGAGCTCATTTGAGAGGGGCTAAGGCCCGAACTACAAAGATATATGCGGTTGTTATTTTCTGAGAATAAAAAGATGGCATATCTGTACTATTAAAGTATTTCAGGTCACTTACGACTCGCGGGAGAATTGATCCCCCCGCGGACTTTTTGCGGCAACAGCACCCCCCAAGGTAGGACCCTCTGTGGGAGACTTCTTCTCTCGTTTGGAAGCTTCGGCTTCCGAATCCCCGGGCGCAGTCCTTTTCCTCTTCTGGTCGTCTTCCTTCATGGAGACGCTCGCTCCCTCGGTTAGAATGGGCAGCGTTGGGGGCCCGCGTCCGCCCGTATTATCCTCCGCAGTATCTTCCTTCAAGGGCCCTGGGCAAGGTGCGATCTAGAGCATCTTTTCCAATACTGGATTTTCCAAACCCTCAGGGAGGGGGGCCGAACACCGAATCAACTTTGCCTTTGTTAGCCAGTCCTGGTCAAAAAGCAAACTCTCAGAAATAACTTCGTAACAAATGAGAGATAGTATGTTCGGCCTGAAGATTCCTTACCTGTTCGGCGGCGCGGTTACTACTCAAGCCCACGTCCTCGGTGATTTCCGGACACTCTACCTGAGGTCCAAAGAACGACTTGTACATCTCCTCGTGCGTCAGGCCGAGGAAATTTTGAATGACACGCGGTCCCTCAGGATTGAACTCCCACAAGCGAAGGGGCCGGCGTTTGCAAGGCTGAACTTGACGAACCAGCATAACTTGTATTACCGCAATCAAACTAAAATCTCCATTGAACAGATCTCGAATGCGGCTTTGCAGTATAGGCACGTCCTTGGCTGGACCCCATCTCAGACCTCTGCTGATCCATGACATCAGTTGTGGTGGAGGGCCCGAGCGGAAAACAAGGGCGGCCGCCCACTTGGCACTTCTAGGAGCCGTGATGTAGAATCACTCCTGTTGCCACAATTCAGACACCTCTGGGATGGAACCTTTGGGCCACAAAGCTCCCGTCATCTTGCGTATTGAGGCACCTCCACACGCTGCATGTTGCCCCTCGATCATCTTCGGCTTTACTTCGACGGTCTTGAGCCATAGGCCAAAGTGAGGGGTAACCTGGAGGAAGGCCTCGCACACGACAATAAATGTCGTGATATGAAGAAAGGAGTCCGGAGCTAGATCATGGAAGTCTAGCCCGTAATAAAACATCAAGCCCCTGGCGAAAGGGTCCAAAGCAAGGCCTAGACCTCGGAGGAAGTGGGAGACGAACATGACGCTCTTGTTGGGTTCGGGGGAGGGGACGGCCTGCCCTCGGGGAGGCAGCCGATGCAAAATCTCGGCGGTCAGATGTCTGGCCTCCCTCAACTTTTTGATGTCTTCTTCCGTGACGGAGGAAGGCACCCATCGGCCTTGAAGGCTAGATCCGGACATGACTGAAGGTTCGGAGCACCTGACCTGAACTTTGGGTGTTTGAGCTTGAGGTGGGGGAAGGATTTGATTGAGCACGGGAGGGGAAAATAAAAGCCTTGGCCCTTTATAAAGAGGGTGAATATCAAGCGTCCTCTCCGTGTCCGTTTGGACTTGCCTATAATCTAGGAGTCCTAGAAGCGGTTGGGTTACCCACGCCCGTATTGATGAGAATCCCGGAATAAGGGGACACGATCTCTGCTTTAACAAGACGCGCCAAGGAAACCGGCTCGCATGACGCGCTGAGGTGGGATAATAAAACGACTCGGATAAAGGCTTGGCCGTGGTGTGTCACACTATGGAATACGTCAGCAGATTAGATTTGTGTAAATATTATTCTCCCTATGGCAATATGTGGAAACTTATTTTGCAGAGCCGGACACTATCTTTGTGTTCAAAATCTTCTATGAAGTACTTGGAGGAGGAATCTGCCTTGCAATGCCGAAGACAATCTGCGCGCCGGACTCGTCGTCATTGAAGCCTGGTTCAGGGGCTACTAAGGGAGTCCTGGATTAGGGGGTGTCCGGATGGCCGGACTATACCTTCAGTCGGACTCCTGGACTATGAAGATACAAGATTGAAGACTTCGTCCCGTGTCCGGAAGGGACTTTCCTTGGCGTGGAAGGCAAGCTTGGCGATACGGATATGTAGATCTCCTACCATTGTAACCGACTTTGTGTAACCCTAACCCTCTCCGGTGTCTATATAAACCAGAGGGTTTTAGTCCGTAGGACAAGATAGAGAACAACAAGCATACCATAGGCTAGCTTCTAGGGTTTAGCCTCTCCGATCTCGTGGTAGATCTACTCTTGTACTGCCCATATCATCAATATTAATCAAGCAGGACGTAGGGTTTTACCTCCATCAAGAGGGCCCGAACCTAGGTAAAACTTCATGTCCCTCGCCTCCTGTTACCATCCGGCCTAGACGCACAGTTCGGGACCCCCTACCCGAGATCCGCCGATTTTGACACCGACAATCAGTATTATGAGTTTTGTGTTTTGATGTCCGAAGGTAGTTCGGAGTCCCGGATATGATCACGGACATGACGAGGAGTCTTGAAATGGTCGATACATAAAAATTGATATATTGGAAGCCTATATTTGGATATTGGAAGTGTTCTGGGTGAAA
>NC_041382.1:640669585-640728029 GCF_002162155.2 Triticum dicoccoides
AGCCAAGAGGTGGCGCACGGCCCCCTTTCCCCAGTCCGAATTGGACAAGGGAAGGGGGCGGCGGCCCCCCTCTCCTTCCTTCTCTCCACCTCCTCCTTCCCCCTTCTCCTATTCCTACTAGGAAAGGAGGAGTCCTACTCCCGATGGGAGTAGGACTCCCCCCTTGGCGCGCCCTCCCTGGCCGGCCGCCTCTCCCCCCTTGCTCCTTTATATACGGTGGCAGGGGCACCTCACACAAGTTGATCTATTGATCTATTCCAGCCGTGTGCGGTGCCCCCCTTCACCATATTCCACCTCGGTCATATCGTAGCGGTGCTTAGGCGAAGCCCTGCGTTGGTAGCAACATCATCACCATCATCACGCCGTCGTGCTTACGGAACTCTCCTGTGAAGCTCTGCTGGATTGGAGTTCGTGGGGCGTCATCGAGCTGAACGTGTGCTGAACTCGGAGGTGCCGTACGTTCGGTACTTGGATCGGTCGGATCGTGAAGATGTACGACTACATCAACCGCGTTGTGCTAATGCTTCTGCTTTCGGTCTACGAGGGTACATGGACGATACTCTCCCCTCTTGTTGCTATGCATCACCATGATCATGTGTGTTCGTAGGAATTTTTTTGAAATTACGACGTTCCCCAACAGTGGTATCAGAGCCAGGTTTTATGTCTAGATGTTATATGGATGAGTAGAACAGAAGTGAGTTGTGGGCGATTACAAGTCATACTGCTTACCAGCATGTCATACTTTGGTTTGGCGGTATTGTTGGATGAAGTGGCCCGGACCGACATTACGCGTACGCTTACGCGAGACTGGTTCTACCGACGTGCTTTGCACATAGGTGGCTGGCGGGTGTCAGTTTCTCCAACTTTTGTTGAACCGAGTGTGGCTATGCACGGTCCTTGAGAAGGTTAAAACAGCACTAATTTGACAAACTATCATTGTGGTTCTGATGTGTGGGTAAGAATGGTTCTTGCTCAGCCCGTAGCAGCCACCTAAAACTTGCAACAACAAAGTAGAGGACGTCTAACTTGTTTTGCAGGGCATGTTGTGATGTGATATGGTCAAGACGTGATGCTATATTTTATTGTATGAGATGATCATGTTTTGTAACCGAGTTATCGGCAACTGGCAGGAGCCATATGGTTGTCGCTTTATTGTATGTAATGCAATCGCCCTGTAATTGCTTTACTTTATCACTAAGCGGTAGCGATAGTCGTAGAAGCAATAGTTGGCAACACGACAACGATGCTACGACGGAGATCAAGGTGTCGCGCCGATGATGATGGTGATCATGACGGTGCATCGGAGATGGAGATCACAAGCACAAGATGATGATGGCCATACCATATCACTTATACTGATTGCATGTGATGTTTATATTTTATGCATCTTATTTTGTTTAGATCGACGGTAGCATTATAAGATAATCTCTCACTAAATTTCAAGGTATAAGTGTTCTCCCTGAGTATGCACCATTGTGAAAGTTCTTCGTGCTGAGACACCACGTGATGATTGGGTGTGATAAGCTCTATGTCCACATACAACGGGTGCAAAACAGTTGCACACACGGAATACTCAGGTTAAACTTGACGAGCCTAACATATGCAGATATGGCCTCGGAACACTGAGACCGAAAGGTCGAGCGTGAATCATATAGTAGATATGATCAACATAATGATGTTCACCATTGAAACTACTTCATCTCACGTGATGATCGGACAAGGTTTAGTTGATTTGGATCACGTAATCACTTAGATGATTAGAGGGATGTCTATCTAAGTGGGAGTTCTTATATAATATGATTAATTGAACTTAAATTTAGCATGAACTTAGTACCTGATAGTATATTGCTTGTCTATGTTGTTGTAGATAGATGGCCCGTGTTGTTGTTCCGTTGAATTTTAATGCGTTCCTTGAGAAAGCAAAGTTGAAAGATGTGGTAGCAATTACACGTACTGGGTCCGTAACTTGAGGATTATCCTCATTGCTGCACAGAAGAATTAAGTCCTAGAAGCACCGCTAGGTGCCAGACCTGCTGCAGGAGCAACACCAAATGTTATGAACGTTTGGCAGAGCAAAGCTGATGACTACTAGATAGTTCAGTGTGCCATGCTTTACGGCTTAGAACCGGGACTTCAACGACGTTTTGAATGTCATGGAGCATATGAGATGTTCCAAGAGTTGAAGTTAATATTTCAAGAAAATGCCCGGATTGAGAGATATGAAGTCTCCAATAAGTTCTACAACTGCAAGATGGAGGAGAATAGTTCTGTCAGTGAACATATACTCAAAATGTCTGGGTATAACAATCACTTAATTCAACTGGTAGTTAATCTTCTGGATGATAGTGCCATTGACAGAATTCTTCAATCACTGCCACCAAGCTACAAGAGCTTCGTGATGAACTATAATATGCAAGGGATGAATAAGACAATTCCCGTGATGTTCGCAATGCTAAAGGCTGCGGGGGTAGAAATCAAGAAGGAGCATCAAGTGTTGATGGTCAACAAGACCACCAGTTTCAAGAAAAAGGGCAAAGGGAAGAAGAAGGGGAACTTCAAAAAGAACAACAAACAAGTTGCTGCTCAAGAGAAGAAACCCAATTCTGGACCTAAGCCTAAGACTGAGTGCTTCTACTGCAAGCAGACTGGTCACTGGAAGGGGAACTGCCCCAAGTATTTGGCGGATAAGAAGGATGGCAAGGTGAACAAAGGTATATGTGATATACATGTTATTGATGTGTACCTTACTGATGCTCGCAGTAGTACCTGGGTATTTGATACTGGTTCCGTTGCTAATATTTCCAACTCGAAACAGGGACTACGGATTAAGTGAAGATTGGCTAAGGACGAGGTGACGATGCACGTGGGAAATGGTTCCAAAGTCGAAGTAATCGCAGTCAGCACGCTACCTCTACATCTACCTTCGGGATTAGTTTTAGACCTAAATAATTGTTATTTGGTGCCAGCGTTGAGCATGAACATTATATCTGGATCTTGTTTGATGCGAGATGGTTATTCATTTAAATCAGAGAATAATGGTTGTTCTATTTATATGAGTAATATCTTTTATGGTCATGCACCCTTGAAGAGTGGTCTATTTTTGTTGAATCTCGATAGTAGTGATACACATATTTATAATATTGAAGCCAAAAGATGCAGAGTTGATAATGATAGTGCAACTTATTTGTGGCACTGCCGTTTAGATCATATTGGTTGGTATAAAGCACATGAAGAAACTCCATACTAATGGACTTTTGGAATCACTTGGTACTTGCGAACCATGCCTCATGGGCAAGATGACTAAACCGCCATTCTCCGGTACAATGGAGAGAGCAACTGTAACATCCCAAATTTTCAATTTGGAATGTTATGCACTAGATCATCATTCCATATCATATTTTATTTTTGCATTTGGTTGATCCTAGAAATTCTACGCAACTCAATGACCCACGGAGAGAGTTGGGGATTTCGTTGTTTTCATATTTGAGTTCTCTCAAATTTTGGGAATAGGATCATTTGATTTTATTTATTTTATCATCAATTATTTCTATTACAAAAATATGAGAGAGGGAATAAAATGACTTTCCCAAAATAAAGAAATATTGAGGATTTAATAATAAAATCAAATAAGATTTTATTTCGGAGTTTTTCGGTGTTTTATTTGAATTTAGGAAAAATGTGTGTTTTTAAAAATTGCACTTAGGTCCCAAATAAATGTTCACATTGTGCGGCTTGATTTTAGAAGCCCGTGAAAATTTATTTCGGAATTTTTGGAGTCCGTTTAGTATTTCTTTTTATTTTTCTTCCGAGCGGAATATATATAAAAAATGCGAACCGACTTAACGGGCCGTGTCCGACCTGGACACTGGCCCGGGAAGGCTTTATAAGCCGAGGCCCAGCCCCATGGGGAAACCCTAATCCGCCCCAAGCCGCCGCCGCTGCGCCGCGCCGCCGCCATGGTCCGCCGCCGCCGGATCCCGCCGCCGAGGTTCGCCGCGCCTCATTTTCCGTGCCGTCATTTAAAAAAAAGATCGGTTCTCGTCGGGTTTTTTTTAGTTTCGGTTTTTTTTAATAGATCGGTTTTTCCTATGCATTAGATGAGTACTTATTGTATGCTTGTTTGCGATAGAGTACCTGGAGTGCGCCGCTTGTTACTTCGAATCGCTAGGTTTCGCGGATCATCAGCAAGGCAAGTAACACTTTGATCATACCTTTCTACTACCCAGTTTTATTGCATTAGATCAATCCTCACACATTGCACGATTAGGATCTAATTAAATTGTGGGATGGTAAGTAGATGAGGTAGTACCTATTACCTGTTATTATCAAACCTTTGGGAGTTACTTCTACGTTTGCTTATTATGCCATGCTATGCTAGTAGACGTGGATTGGGTGAGTGATATCCATGACAGATGTGAGATTGTTAATTAATGGTTTATCTAAGGTGGCAACTTAAACACACATCTGGGTGGATTGAGGCACCTGGGTATTCCAGGACTTGCCTGTTTTTCTTTTGGACCGCCACCCAGGCTCAAAGGGATCATGAGACTATTCATACTAGAAACTTCCGTGTGCAGCCACAAGCTATTATGGGCTCTAGCATAGTTGACTAAGTTGTGCGAACTCTTATAGTGGTAGACTAGCAGATGTAGGGGATGTAGGTGGTACGGTCTACCCGATCGTAAGGTGCTAGCGCTTCTGAAAGACTATGTCTCGGTCATCCGTCTTGTCAAACACCTTGTAGTGCGAGAAACCAAACGGAGGCGATCGAGTCTTGTGGGGACAAGTGTGCAAACCTCTGCAGAGTGTAATAAACTAATCATGGTTAGCCGTGTCCCCGGTTATGGGCATCTTGAGTATCTAGTACTTGGATTATCATGTGAATCTCAACATGTTACTCTCAGTTTATTTTGTTGGGTAATGTTTAATGATGATGCTTAATTGGGATTGAGAATGCTGTCAACCATTCTCAATGTTTAACAACTACCATGATAGTAAAATAGATTTATTCCTTTGAAGTAGGGAAAATTTGGCTTTACGCAAAACTATAACCATAGAGCTTTCCACCAGCCAAATATGCATATAGTATAGCTGTTTCATTCCATTACTCTCTATGTGCTACCTTGCCAGCATATTCCATGTGTTGACCCGTTTCGGGCTGCAACGTTAATGTTGCAGACTTTTTAGACGACGATTAAGGAGTTTTAGGTCGTGGTTCTATACTCAGTGATGCCGTTGGAGTTGATGTACTCACTTATCTTCCAAGCCTTCCGCTATTATCGTTATTAGATGGCCTTAAGCCATATTTATTGTAATAAGTTCTCTTTTGAGACACTCGATGTAATAAGTGTGTGATTGCTACTCTGCAATAAATCCTCCGAGTACTGTGTGGTGTCAACATTACTAATCCAGGGATGACACCGGAGCACAGAGATCAGAATGTTTGAGGTCTGGTCGCTACAGAGATGGTATCAGAGCACACGCTGACTGTAGGACACGACCACTAAGCCAAAAGACCTAGATCACTATTCACTCTCTTCTCTTCTGACCTCTCATCTTTTCTACTCTTTAGGATGACGGATGCAAGGAACAAGTTCACACAACCGGATGAAGATACACCCTTTGGACGACACTTGAAGGAAGTCACTAGATACCTAAACATAGGAGTACCAAGCTTCACGGGAACCTACAACACCACTTTACCTGAAGAAGAGAGCTAGATGATTCAAGTTCAAGTTCCAGGAAGGACGTTCATGCCAGTCACTGAGCCCATAGAGTTTTTCTTTTGATGCACCAACTTGGAGTCTAGGAAAGAGCATGGCAGCTCACATCGCCATGGGACGCATTGGAGAAGTCTACCGCAAGGATCTCAAGGATACTATCTACCAGATTTGTGGGCGCCGAGATGAACACTGGGAGATGATCAGCACCAGGAAGGTTAGATCAATTGCAGCTTTTATCCAGGAGTTAAACCAGCACATTCGACGACAGGAGAACCAGATGTGCACCGACATGATAGACCTGAAGAAGGCAAAGACTAGAATCAAGGAACTGGAGGAAGAACTCAAGGCTACACGTGAAGATTATGAAGAGGAAATTGAAGTATTGGTGGAGAAGAATGACGACCTGATCAAGAAGATTGGAATATTTATGGGAGGCCCTACGCCAGTAGATGAAGACGAAGAACCCAAGGAAATTAGCCCGGAAGACTACATCATCATCGACGGCACCGACTCGGAACCAGATAGTAGCAATGATGACTATGTTGATGAAGCTGGAGCAGATATCATGGAGTCTGCAACCGAAGAATATTTCTAGTAGACCACCTCATCAGTAGTAGTAGTCCACCATGTAAATATAGTAGTCCGAGCACTTTTGCGATAGATAGATCGATTGTATGCCTTTGTTTGATTGATTGAAGTGAATTGTTTGCTTTTGCCTCATGTGCATATGGGTAGTGTTTTCTCTTTAGACCCCCTCTATTCTTATATCTCATCTTTTCTAAACCCTCAGATGCCTCCGAGATGTGACCCCGGATTTGCCTTTCCACCGGAGCTCACCCAGTTGATCCAGCAGCAGAACACATTGATGCAGTTGCTAGTCCAAAATCAGAATCAGGGGAACAACAACAACCCACCACCACCACCACCTGTTGATCACTTAGCCTGTTTTCTTAGGCTGAATCCGCTGGTGTTTTCCAGTAGCACCGAGCCGATAGTAGCAGATGATTGGCTCTGCAAGACAGCTAGGGAGTTGACCACAGTAGGATGCACAGATGCGGAGAAGGTGAAGTTTGCCGCACATCAGCTAGAAGGACCCGCGACATCATGGTGGGAGAATTTCACAGCCACCTTCCCTGTCGACACTGTCACATGGGACCAGTTTCAGTAGGCTTTTCATACTGCCCATGTTTCAGCAGGAGCCATGGCCATGAAGAAGTGTGAGTTTCGCAACTTGCGCCAAGGAGGACGGACAGTTGGCCAGTATGTGGAGGAATTTAGTAAGTTAGCACGTTATGCCCCAGATGACGTCGCTACAGATGCAGCTAAGCAGGAGAAGTTTCTGGAAGGACTGAATGATGAGTTGAGCATGCAGTTGATGGTAGCAACCTTCAACAACTACCAGGAGTTGGTAGATCGTGCTCTTATGATTGAAGGGAAGCAACAGCAGATTGAGAACCACAAGAGGAAGTATGGACAAGGAAAGTACAATTCAAGAGCTCAGCAAAATCCATGTTTTACCCCTAGACCGGGAGGACATTTTCAGCATACCCATTGAGGAGGTATCTCACACAACCACAATGGCACCAAGAATGGAAATGGCAATGGAGGAAGCAACGGCTAGAATCGCACCAACCCATCAACCCCAGGCAAGAAGGACCTAAGCCAAGTCACTTGTTTTAAGTGTCAGAAGACCGGATTATGCCAATGAATGTCCTGAAGGCCAAAATGGCAATGGAAGTTTTGGGAAGAAGCCGAACCCTTTCAACAGGGGACAGGTGAACCACGTTAGCGTGGAGGAGGTTGAAGCTCAGCCCGATGCAGTAATAGGTAAGTTTTTGGTTAAGTCATTTACTGCACTCATTCTTTTTGATACTGGTGCATCGCATTCATACATCTCAAGGGGATTTGTGGATAAGTATAACCTACCAACCCAAGCCCTTAGGTCACCCATGTTAGTAACCTCGCCTGGAGCAGAGTATGTGGCTAGTCTATGGTGTGATCGGTTACCATTAAGGATTGGTAACTATGTTTTTCCCTCAGACCTAATAGTATTGGAATCTCAAGGATTGGATGTGATATTAAGCATGGGTTGGTTATCAAAGTATGAAGGAAATATTGAATGTGCTAGTAAGTCAATTTTGCTTACCACCCCAGAAGGGAGAAGGATCAAGTATGTATCCCGACATGTGCCAAAGAGGACTCAAGTAAATTGCCTAACAGGAGTTGTGCAGGAGGAAGTACCAGTGGTAAGGGATTTTCCTGATGTATTTCCAGAGGAGTTGCCAGGCATGCCACCGTATAGAGATATTGAGTTTTTGATTGAGCTATTTTCAGGCACAGGGCCAATATCAAAGAGACCATATAGGATGCCAGGAAAGGATTTGGTGGAAATTAAGAAGCGGATTAAGGAGTTACTGGATAAAGGATATATTCGCCCAAGTTCTTCACCTTGGGGATCGCTAGTACTTCTAGTAGAGAAGAAGGATGGATCGTTAAGGATGGTTGTTGATTATCGAGGATTGAATGAAGTAACGATCAAAAACAAGTACCCAGTACCTATAATCAATGATCTGTTTGATCGATTGCAAGGAGCTAAGGTATTTTCCAAGATCGATCAGGATACCACCAGTTGAAGATTCGAGAACAGGATATTCCGAAGATAGCTTTTACTACCAGGTATGGGCTGTATGAGTATACCGTTATGTCATTTGGTCTGACTAACGCACCTGCCTATTTTATGAACATGATGAACAAGGTGTTTATGGAGTTCTTGGATAAGTTCGTCGTAGTGTTCATTGATGATATCTTGGTTTATTCGAAGTATGAAGAGGAGCATAAGGAGCATTTGCGTTTGGTACTTGGAAAGCTCAGAGAACATCAATTATATGCCAAGTTCAGCAAATGTGAGTTTTGGTTGAAGGAAGTAGGATTCCTCGGACACGTTATATCTGGAGAAGGTATAGCAGTGGATCCCACTAAAGTTGAAACCGTGACCAAGTGGGAAACCCCAACAACAGTTGGAGAGATCCAGAGTTTTCTTGGACTCGCAGGATACTACCGGAGATTTATTGAGAATTTCTCAAAGATTGCGAAGCCTATGACTGAGTTGTTAAAGAAGGATACCAAGTTCATATGGACGGAGGAGTGTGAGGCTAGTTTCCAGGAGTTGAAGAAACGCTTGGTTACTTCACCAGTGTTGATTTTGCCAGATCATACCAAAGATTATGAGGTGTATTGCGACGCTTCACGTCGAGGACTTGGAGTAGTGCTTATGAAGGAAGGGAGAGTTGTTTCATATGCCTCAAGACAACTGAAGCCTCATGAGTTGAATTATGCTATGCATGATTTGGAGTTAGCAGCCGTAGTGCATGCTTTGAAAACATGGAGAAATTTTCTCATTGGAAATCATTGTGAGGTGTACACGGATCATAAGAGTTTGAAGTACATTTTCACACAGAAGGAGTTGAATCTCAGACAAAGGAGATGGTTGGAGCTTATCAAGGATTATGATATGAAATTGCATTATCATCCTGGAAAGGCTAATGTAGTAGCAGACGTATTAAGCCGTAAGAGCCATGTCAATACGTTAATGACGGGAGAAATACCAAGGGAGTTAGCCGAAAATCTTCGTGAACTGTGTTTGGAAATAGTTCGAGAGGCTATGTAGCAGTATTGGAGATTCAGTCAACCTTGATGGATAAAATCAGGGAAGCTCAGAAAGCTGACAAAGAGATTGCTGCTATAAAGGAGAAACTGAGCAAAGGAAAAGCTAAAGGATTTCGTGAGGATGAGCACGACACCCTATGGTTTGAAGACCGCGTTTACGTGCCCAATGACCCGGAGATCAGGAAGTTGATTTTGCAAGAGGCACACGACTCACCGTATTCAATTCACCCAGGAAATACCAAGATGTATCAGGATTTGAAGGATATTTTCTGGTGGACCGGAATGAAGAAGGATATTGCGGAGTATGTAGCAGTTTGTGATGTATGTCAGAGAGTAAAGGCAGAGCATCAGAAGCCAGCAGGATTGTTACAACCATTGCCGATACCCGAATGGAAGTGGGATAAGCTAGGCATGGATTTTATCACGGGATTGCCCAGGATTCGTTCAGGCTATGACTCGATTTGGGTTGTAGTTGATCGATTGACGAAAGTAGCTCATTTCATCCCAGTAAATACCACTTACACCAGTGCTAAGTTGGCAAAGATATACATGACCAGGATCGTATGTCTGCATGGAGTTCCGAGGAGTATCGTATCAGATAGAGGAACCCAGTTTACCTCAAAGTTCTGGAAGCAGTTCCATGAAACTTTGGGTACCAGGCTAGAATTTAGTACAACTTTTCATCCACAGACAGATGGACAGACCGAGAGAGTCAATCAGATTTTGGAGGATATGCTGAGATCTTGTGCGCTAGATTACGGATCTAGTTGGGACGATAATCGGTTTTCGTCGTTTTTTTTTAGTTTCGGTTTTTTTAAATAGATCGGTTTTTCCGGTTTATTTAAATAGTGAGCGTTCGTCCGTCCGTTCGTTCTAGCGAGCGTTCGTCGTTTTTCTTTTTCTCGGATTAAATCCTCGATTTTTTTGATCGTGATTCCTGATCCGATTTTTGTTTTAGTATAACTTTTCGCTCGTTTATCGGAATCAGGCGATTCAAGCGCCTAGAGTTTCGTCTCAAAACCCTTTATCCGTTTAACCAACGTAAACAAGGTTTTGCTACTGTAAAATTTGCCCTAGATCCAGATTACTAGAACGAAGTTGTTTTCTTTCACCGTTTGACTTTTGTTGCTTCGTTCGATTTGATTCTTTTTGCAAAGCGGAGTTTTTAAGTTGAACCTTCTGGTTAGATCTCTTATTTGAGTTTTACATGTGCATTAGATGAGTACTTATTGTATGCTTGTTTGCGATAGAGTACCTGGAGTGCGCCGCTTGTTACTTCGAATCGCTAGGTTTCGCGGATCATCAGCAAGGCAAGTAACACTTTGATCATACCTTTCTACTACCCAGTTTTATTGCATTAGATCAATCCTCACACATTGCATGATTAGGATCTAATTAAATTGTGGGATGGTAAGTAGATGAGGTAGTACCTATTACCTGTTATTATCAAACCTTTGGGAGTTACTTCTACGTTTGCTTATTATGCCATGCTATGCTAGTAGACGTGGATTGGGTGAGTGATATCCATGACAGATGTGAGATTGTTAATTAATGATTTATCTAAGGTGGCAACTTAAACACACATCTGGGTGGATTGAGGCACCTGGGTATTCCAGGACTTGCCTGTTTTTCTTTTGGACCGCCACCCAGGCTCAAAGGGATCATGAGACTATTTATACTAGAAACTTCCGTGTGCAGCCACAAGCTATTATGGGCTCTAGCATAGTTGACTAAGTTGTGCGAACTCTTATAGTGGTAGACTAGCAGATGTAGGGGATGTAGGTGGTACGGTCTACCCGATCGTAAGGTGCTAGCGCTTCTGAAAGACTATGTCTCGGTCATCCGTCTTGTCAAACACCTTGTAGTGCGAGAAACCAAACGGAGGCGATCGAGTCTTGTGGGGAAAAGTGCGCAAACCTCTGCAGAGTGTAATAAACTAATCATGGTTAGCCGTGTCCCCGGTTATGGGCATCTTGAGTATCTAGTACTTGGATTATCATGTGAATCTCAACATGTTACTCTTAGTTTATTTTGTTGGGTTATGTTTAATGATGATGCTTAATTGGGATTGAGAATGCTGTCAACCATTCTCAAAGTTTAACAACTACCATGATAGTAAAATAAATTTATTCCTTTGAAGTAGGGAAAATTTGGCTTTACGCAAAACTGTAACCATAGAGCTTTCCACCAGCCAAATATGCATATAGTATAGCGGTTTCATTCCATTACTCTCTATGTGTTACCTTGCTAGCATATTCCATGTGCTGACCCGTTTCGGGCTGCAACATTAATGTTGCAGACTTTTCAAACGACGATTAAGGAGTTTTAGGTCGTGGTTCTATACTTAGTGATGCCGTTGGAGTTGATGGACTCACTTATCTTCCAAGCCTTCCGCTGTTGTCGTTATTAGATGGCCTTAAGCCATATTTATTGTAATAAGTTCTCTTTTGAGACACTCGATGTAATAAGTGTGTGATTACTACTCTGCTATAAATCCTCCGAGTACTGTGTGGTGTCAGCATACTGATCCAGGGATGACACCGGAGCACAAAGATCAGACTGTTTGAGGTCTGGTCACTACAGCAACAGATTTGTTGGAGATCATACATACTGATGTATGTGGTCTGATGAATGTTGAGGCTCGCGGCGGGTATCGTTATTATCTCACCTTCATAGATGATTTGAGCAGATATGGGTATATCTACTTAATGAAACATAAGTCTGAAACATTTGAAAAGTTCAAAGAATTTCAGAGTGAAGTGGAAAATCATCGTAACAAGAAAATAAAGTTTCTACGATCTGATCGTTGAGGAGAATATTTGGGTTACGAGTTTGGTCTACATTTGAAACAATGCAGAATAGTTTCACAACTCACGCCACCCGGAACACCACAGTGTAATGTTGTGTCCGAACGTCGTAATCGTACTTTACTAGATATGGTGCAATCTATGATGTCTCTTACTGATTTACCGCTATCATTTTGGGGTTATGCTTTAGAGACGGCTGCATTCACGTTAAATAGGGCACCATCGAAATCCGTTGAGACGACGCCTTATGAACTCTGGTTTGGCAAGAAACCAAAGTTGTCGTTTCTTAAAAGTTTGGGGCTGCGATGCTTATGTAAAAAAAACTTCAACCTGATAAGCTCGAACCCAAATCGGAGAAATGTGTCTTCATAGGATACCCAAAGGAAACTGTTGGGTACACCTTCTATCAAAGATCTGAAGGCAAGACTTTTGTTGCTAAATTTGGATCTTTTCTAGAGAAGGAGTTTCTCTCGAAAGAAGTGAGTGGGAGGAAAGTAGAACTTGATGAGGTAACTGTACCTGCTCCCTTATTTGAAAGTAGTTCATCATAGAAACCGGTTCCTGTGACACCTACACCAATTCGTGAGGAAACTAATGATGATGATCATGAAGTTTCAGATCAAGTTACAATCAAACCTCGTAGGTCAACCAGAGTGAGATCCGCACCAGAATGGTACGGTAATCCTGTTCTGGAGGTCATGTTGATAGACCATGACGAACCTACGAACTATGAGGAAGCGATGGCGAGCCCAGATTCCGAAAAATGGCTTGAGGCCATGAAATCTGAGATGGGATCCATGTATGAGAACAAAGTGTGGACTTTGGTTGACTTGCCCGATGATCAGCAAGCCATCGAGAATAAATGGATCTTCAAGAAGAAGACAGACGCTGACGGTAAAGTTACTGTCTACAAAGCTCGACTTGTTGCAAAAGGTTTTCAACAAGTTCAAGGAGTTGACTATGATGAGACCTTCTCACCCGTAGTGATGCTTAAGTCCGTCTGAATCATGTTAGCAATTGCCGAATTTTATGATTATGAAATTTGGCAAATGGATGTAAAGACTGCATTCCTGAATGGATTTCTGGAAGAAGAGTTGTATATGATGCAACCTGAAGGTTTTGTCGATCCAAAGGGAGCTAACAAAGTGTGCAAGCTCCATCGATCCATTTAGGAACTGGTGCAAGGCTCTCAGAGTTGGAATAAACGTTTTGATAGTGTGATCAAAGCATATGGTTTTATACAGACTTTGGAAGAAGCATGTATTTACAAGAAAGTGAGTGGGAGCTCTGTGGCATTTCTAATATTATATGTGGATGATATATTGTTGATTGGAAATGATATAGAATTTCTGGATAGCATAAAAAAATACTTGAATAAGAGTTTTTCAATGAAAGACCTCGGTGAAGCTGCTTACATATTGGGCATCAAGATCTATAGAGATAGATCAAGACGCTTAATTGGACTTTCACAAAGCACATACCTTGACAAAGTTTTGAGGAAGTTCAAAATGGATCAGGCAAAGAAAGGATTCTTCCCTGTGTTACAAGGTGTGAAATTGAGTAAGACTCAATGCCCGACCACTGTAGAAGATAGAGAGAAAATGAAAGATGTTCCCTATGCTTCAGCCATAGGCTCTATCATGTATGCAATGCTGGGTACCAGACCTGATGTGTGCCTTGCTATCAGTGTAGCAGGGAGGTACCAAAGTAATCCATGCGTGGATCACTCGACAGTGGTCAAGAACATCCTGAAATACCTGAAAAGGACTAAGGATATGTTTCTCGTTTATGGAGGTGACAAAGAGCTCATCGTAAATGGTTACGTTGATGCAAGCTTTGACACTGATCCAAACGATTCTAAATCGCAAACCAGATATGTGTTTATATTAGATGATGGAGCTGTCAGTTCGAGAAGTTCTAAACAAAGCGTTGTGGTAGGATCTACATGTGAAGCGGAGTACGTAGCTACTTCGGAAGCAGCAAATGAAGGAGTCTGGATGAAGGAGTTCATATCCGATCTACGTGTCATACCGAGTGCATCGGGTCCAATGAAAATCTTTTGTGACAATACTGGTGCAATTGCCTTGGCAAAGGAATCCAGATTTCACAAGAGAACCAAGCACATCAAGAGACGCTTCAACTCCATCCGGGATCAAGTCCAGGTGGGAGACATAGAGATTTGCAAGATACATACAGATCTGAATGTTGCAGACCCATTGACTAAGCCTCTTCCACGAGCAAAACATGATCAGCACCAAGGCTCCATGGGTGTGAGAATCATTACTGTGTAATCTAGATTATTGACTCTAGTGCAAGTGGGAGACTGAAAGAAATATGCCGTAGAGGCAATAATAAAGTTATTATTTATTTCCTCATATCATGATAAAATGTTTATTATTCGTGCTAGAATTGTATTAACTAGAAACATAATACTTGCGTGAATACATAGACAAACAGAGTGTCACTAGTATGCTTCTACTTGACTAGCTTGTTTATCAAAGATGGTTATGTTTCCTAGCCATAGACATGAGTTGTCATTTGATTAAACGGGATCACATCATTAGGAGAATGATGTGATTGACTTGACCCATTACTTTAGCTTAGCACTTGATCGTTTAGTATTCTGCTATTGCTTTCTTCATGACTTATACATGTTCCTATGACTATGAGATTATGCAACTCCCGTTTACCAGAGGAACACTTTGTGTGCTACCAAACGTCACAATGTAACTGGGTGATTATAAAGGTGCTCTATAGGTGTCTCCAAAGGTACTTGTTGGGTTGGCGTATTTCGAGATTAGGATTTGTCACTCCGATTGTCGGAGAGGTATCTCTGGGCCCACTCAGCAATGCACATCACTATAAGCCTTGCAAGCATTGTAACTAATGAGTTAGTTGCGGGATGATGTATTATGGAATGAGTAAAGAGACTTGCCGGTAACGAGATTGAACTAGGTATTAAGATACCGACGATCGAATCTCGGGCAAGTAACATACCAATGACAAAGGGAACAACGTATGTTGTTATGCGGTTTGACCGATAAAGATCTTCGTAGAATATGTAGGAGCCAATATGAGCATCCAGGTTCTGCTATTAGTTATTGACTGGAGACATGTCTCGGTCATGTCTACATAGCTCTCGAACTCATAGGTTCCGCACGCTTAAAGTTAGATGACGATCGGTATTATGAGTTTTGTGTTTTGATGTACCGAAGGTAGTTCGGAGTCCCGGATATGATCACGGACATGACGAGGAGGCTTGAAATGGTCGATACATAAAAATTGATATATTGGAAGCCTATATTTGGATATCGAGAGTGTTCCGGGTGAAATCGGGATTTTACCAGAGTACCGGGGGTTACCAGAACCCCCCCCCCCCGGGGGAAGCAATGGGCCTATTGGGCCTTAGTGGGAAGAGAGAGGGCAGCCAAGAGGTGGCGCGCGGCCCCCCTTGCCCCCAAATTGGACAAGGGAAGGGGGCGGCGGCCCCCCTCTCCTTCCTTCTCTCCACCTCCTCCTTCCCCCTTCTCCTATTCCTACTAGGAAAGGAGGAGTCCTACTCCCGGTGGGAGTGGGACTCCCCCCTTGCCACGCCCTCCCTGGCCGACCGCCTCTCCTCCCTTGCTCCTTTATATATGGGGGCTGGGGGGCACCTCTAGACACACAAGTTGATCTATTGATCTATTCCAGCCGTGTGCGGTGCCTCCCCTCCACCATATTCCACCTTGGTCATATCGTAGCGGTGCTTAGGCGAAGCCCTGCATCGGTAGCAACATCAGCACCGTCACCACTCCATCGTGCTGACAGAACTCTCCGGTGAAGCTCTGCTGGATCAGAGTTCGCGGGACGTCATCGAGCTGAACGTGTGCTGAACTCGGAGGTGTCGTACGTTCGGTACTTGGATCGGTCGGATCGTGAAGACGTACGACTACATCAACCGCGTTGTGCTAACGCTTCCGCTTTAGGTCTACGAGGGTACGTGGACGATACTCTCCCCTCTCGTTGCTATGCATCATCATGATCCTGTGTGTGCGTAGGATTTTTTTTTAAATTAGTACGTTCCCCAACACCAAAAACCCTAGCAATTCGGTCTCACTGATACGGTTCTCGGTCTCACCGAGATGGCCTTGCCAATGTGTTGTGACTTGTTGCATTTATTTCGGTCTCACCGAGTTACGCGATCTGTCTCACGGAGTTGGCTTGACATTCTATGTTGCCTTATTGCTTCACTTCGGTCTCACCGAGTTGATGCAATCGGTGCCACCGAGATGATGTTTTCCCTAAGCCTAGCACATCGGTCCCATCGAGTTGTTCCAGTCGGTCCCACCGAGATTCCTAACGTTCACATTTTAAACTAATCGGTGCCACCGAGTTTAACTGTTTGGCCTCATCGAGATTGGTCAAATGTGTGTAACGGTTGGATTTTATGTGGAGGCTATATATACCCCTCCACCCCCTTCTCCATATGTGAGAGAGCCATCAGAATGTTCCTACACTTCCACCATAGATTTTTTGAGAGAGAACCACGTACTCATGTGTTGAGCTCAAGATATACCAATCCTACCACAAGAATCTTGATTTCTAGCCTTCCTCAACTTGCTTTCCACTCAAATCATCTTTCCACCATCTCCAAATCTATGAGAGAGAGTTGAGTGTTGGCGAGACTATCATTTGAAGCAAAAGAGCAAGAAGTTCATCATCAACACACCATCTATTACCTTTTGGAGAGTGGTGTCTCCTAGATTGGTTAGGTGTTGCTTGGGAGCCTTCGTCAAGATGTGGAGTTGAACCAAGAAGTTTGTAAGGGCAAGGAGATCGCCTACTTCGTGAAGATCTACCCGAGTGAGGCAAGTCTTCGTGGGCGATGGCCATGGTGGGATAGAGAAGGTTGCTCCTTCGTGGACCCTTCGTGGGTGGAGCCCTTCGTGGACTCGCGCAGCCATTACCCTTCGTGGGTTGAAGTCTCCATCAACGTGAACGTACGATAGCGCCACCTATCGGAACCACGCCAAAAATCTCCGTACCTCCATTGCGTTTGCACTCTCCAAACCCTTCCTTTACGTTCATATGCAATGTTTTATTTTTCACTGCTATACTCTTAGAATTGCGTGTGTAGGTTGAGTGCTTGACTTGTGCTAATTGCTAAAATCTGCCCACAACTAAAATTGGGAAAATGTTAGATTTTTATTTGGTCAAGTAGTCTAATCACGCCCCCCTCTAGACATACTTTTGATACCTACACAAAGTTGTCACCATCGCCCGATCACACGAATCTAGGGTTTACCCCAAAGCTACAAAGGTGGAGGACGGAGAGCATCACCTTAATGCTACTATCCGAAAGGGAACAATGCTCAAGAGTGTCGTCGTTGCCGGCTCTGGCACGACTAGAGACAAGGCTTTCACCTGGATAAACCCCACAAGCTCTGCACCATGGTGGCGTAGATTTGGGTCAAGCCCTGTTTGGCCCCCATAGTGAGCCCGAGGCTGCAACCACCTAGATCGATCGACCGTGGTGCGTTGGAGCATCACACAAAAAAGACGTTCCCTCTCAAAAGGGAAGGTCATAGCTGACCAGGCCCCGCCGCATAAAACACCACCTAGCCACTAGGTCGCCACAACAACCACTGCACACGTTGGAGCACCGTCCATGGGTCGTCAAAACAACCACTGCACACGCTGGAGCACCATCCGAGGCCGACCATCGTGCCATCCATCACAGGGGTGCGTGCACCCGAGCAAGGTAGTGTGAAGGGAAACTCACACCCCTTACGACAACAAGGGGAGGGAAGAGGAGATGGGTTGTTGGCGGTTGCCAAGGTTCCTACCCAAGCCGCGTAAAAGGAGCGATACAGGAGCCTTTTTCGTACATTCACTGACAAAATTTTTGGAGATAATTTCGCTTCTTCCACCCTGTGCACGAACCAAGGTTGCACACATGCTTTTTAGAATACGAGTACTAGTATACATATCTTGGTCTCACCAAGTCTAGTCCACATGAAAAATTTGAAATACGAGTAACTAGGATTATTATATTAGTTAGTGGACTAGTGCATGCAGTTCTCCACCACATATCAAGCATGATCCTCATTACTTTTATAAAGAATGCTGAAGTACCCGCTTCCTGGGAGACATCCTCACAGCCACCGTCAACCATCGTCGGTCGAAGAAGAAGGCGAAACACTTACATGCTCGTCGATGAAGAATCTTTCCGACATGGACAAATCGACGAGGATGAGGGTGGCGGGAGTTCAGGCCGTGAAGCAAAGAGGGCTAAATAGGCAAGGCAATCAGCGAGAGCTGAGAGGTGATCGAATTATTGGCCCCGCCGATTTTTTGAAGAAGCATGTGAACTCGTGCATCTCCCGGCTCGACGAGCTTGACGTCGCGTTCCCCTTCTTTGCACGTGGAGAGCTTGGCCGATTGAAAATGGTCGATTTGACCGTTCCTACCAGCCTGGCCGAGAGGTCAGGATACCGAACACACACACGCCTACGGTATGTAAGGTTCAGGTAGAATACAGTATGTGAGCTGATACTTGATAAGGTCAAATACTCATTTTTCCTGACCAGTCTACCTTATCAGCCTTGGATTTGGACTAGGCTCCACATTAACATCCGGCCAAAGTAGGACACCGCATAATTTTCTTGTGGAACGTCAGTAGTAACCTTTCATCACCGCAACGTTTAATAGGATTATCTGACGGCACAGCGTTAGGACAAAACAAGCATTGTACTTACGTACGCACTCACTTCGATCGTAAGCTATACACCTCCACACAATTCCGTATGCTCCAAACTCTCGACAGGGAAACGGAACCCCTCTGGCCTCCTCTGGCCCAGACCATTTTTTATCAGGTGAGACTGTGAGAGCGTGACGTCTCTTTTTTTCCTTCTCATCCATCTCGCCCTGCCCGCAATGGAGGGCGGGTGATGGCGGGACGGCGACCGGTAGGTGCCCTGTCAATTCCTGCCGCGATTCGTGCGTACGCATGTAGACACGGACGTAGCCTGGGATCGGTTATACAACAAATAAACCGGAGCGTACACGGCCAAAACCCGAGCCCAAGAGATCCAGTTGTTTACTCGCGGCCCGATACTCGATCATTTTGTTCGCTGTATGGCCGAGGACGTGTTGGTTGCTGTATGGATTTGTATGTACAGATGGGAAATGTCGTATCCTGTAGCGGTCGCGGTCGCTTCTTTTTGATGGGCAGCGACCCGGCGAGAAAGGATTCCGGATTTCTGGCCCAGGCCGCGCCAGATCTCCGGTTCCAGGCCGTCGCACGAGCACCACAGACCGCAGCCCTCTCGCCCGCACGGCGCACACGGCACACACACGACACGATCGCGGGAAGCCCCCGACACCTGGGCAGCCCCTCGGAGCCATCATCATTGCCCCAATAATTCACTCCCCGCACCGGACGCCGATCGCCGCCACCACCACCACCAGTAGAGGGCACGCCGCGCGCCAATAATAGGGGCGCGAGCATGGCGTCCCAGCGCTGAAACACACCGCACGCTGGTTGGTCAGTGGCCACTGGCCGGCCACCGCACGCGCGCACCCACGCTTCCATCGAGCACGAGCACGCCGATGTCCATGCGCGACCGCCGCGCCTCCGCCGTGTCCCCGTCGCTGCGCTTCCTCGGCTTCATCAAGCAGCCGGATGACGCCGGCGCTGCCGACCAGGAGCTCGAGCTCGACGAGCGCGACGTAGTCTGGTCGTCGTCCCCCTCCTTCTCCTCGGCCTCCACCGCCTCGTCGCCCTCGCCCACGCCGTCCCCGTCCGGGGGGAGCCACCGCTGGCCCCTCTCCTCCCGCGCCTTCCCGTCCGGCGGCGCCGGCCTGTCGTCGCTCATCGCCGACGAGGACAGCCGCTCGCCCAGCGCGGCCATCCCGGCCGCGGCCCGACGGGAGAGGCAGCCGCGCTCGCAGCCGTACCACCAGTCTGCGCCGGTGGCCGTGCCTGCCTGGTCCAAGGCGACGGCGGACAGGCGACGCCGGGAGGCGGAGCAAGAGGCCGCTGACGAGGAGGACGAGGAAGACAACGAACTCATGGTGCCGCCGCACGAGATGGCCGCGCGCCGGGCCGCGGCGGCGGCGTCGGTGATGGAGGGCGCCGGGCGGACGCTGAAGGGGCGCGACCTCCGGCGCATGCGCAACGCCGTGTGGCGTACCACCGGCTTCCTCGACCTGTGAAAAAGGACGCTCCTTTGGAGGTTTCTCTCGCTGCCCACGTCACTCCAATTCATGGTGTAGTATTCGTTACAGAAAATGTGGATCTTCTGTTGCTACGTTTGGGATTCTAGGCGAAATATTTTGATGTATGTACTACTAGTAAATTAACAAGTGGTTATGTTTTTCTAGAAGAAAAGATGCTGATCACGGAGCAATCAAATAAGGTCTAAATGGCTGGATTGAACTTGCAACTAACCACAATAGCCACTGGCATACAATTGCTTTATGATCTGTACATTTTTTTCTGTAAAAAGATACTTCCTTCGTCCCAAAATGTGAAGGGAGTACTATCTCTATTCATTTTTATAAGACGTTTTAGACTTTCAGACACTGTTTAAAATAGTACAAAGCAAAACTGTCTAAAATGTCTTATAAAAACAAACGGAGGAAGTACTTACTACCAAGCTTCATTTAGAAGGGGAGAAAAAGATTTGCAAAAGGTAAGTAAAATGTATTGCATGGTACAAACACGTATGAGTGTAAATGTTGTACTCCCTCTGTTTATTTTTATAAGACGTCTAGACAATTCAGACAGCCCACAAAATAGTTCTGTGTCAGCTGTTCAAAACGTCTTATAAAAGTGAACGGAAAGAGTGTCTATTTTTATAATTGGAAAGACCACAACACATTTTACCAGTCGTACGTGTACACTGTGATTAGCAGAGTGCTTTTATCTGATGTTGCAGTAGTACTCCATCCAGGGTCTCCGTTACCAGCTGCAGGTGAAGAATCATCTTTCTCATTGGCACACTCTAATGGATTTGGTTTACAATAATGTTGATGCTAGTTTTGATCCTTTTACTGCTAAACCCTGTTTTGGTGCTATCATTCGGGACAGCGCTGATTGCCTTTTTTCTGCTTGGAATTGACTGGAAGGCTGCTCAGATGGAACCGAAGTTAAACTGCTATCTTGTTGCAGAGCATCTCTGATGGTTGTGAGATAACTGTTGCTAAAATTTGCTAGTTCTTTTTCTTTATAAAGATGGCTCTCCCTCCGATTTCATTTAGTAGAAACTACAATGTCTTAAATCTAGTAGAATAAAAGAATAAAAGCAGACTATATATGACCTAGAGCATCCGAAGATCCACCTTCAGCGCATCATCAATAAGGCTTGTACTCATGGATATACCCATACCCTACCCGTTTATACTCACATGTGAACCTTACCCGTGAAGTGTGTCGTGAGCTTGTGAACCTATGTTAAAGTTGTCTCCAATTGTCAATTTAAATTAAGATAATTGTTATGTATTCATCTATCTGTTATTGAGTTGAGATAAATATTATTTTTGATCAAATGTGATACCGATGAATGTAAAATTGTGAATATCGTGTGTACTATTTAATCTAACCATTGGGTACCACATGTGAATTTGGTATTCTTTCGATATTTTGATAATATGTATGTTGTTGCTTTCTTTAGAGATGTCATGTGAACATCAACTACATGACACTTCACCATGCTTGGGCCTAACAGAAGGCATTGTGGAGTAATAAGTAGATGATGGGTTGCTAGAGTGGTCGTATCATCAAAATTAGTCTAGACGGGGGTGATTAGACTACTTGACCAAATAAAAATCTGACATTTTCCCAATTTTAGTTGTGGACAGATTTTAGCAAATCTAGCAAGTCAACCATCACCCTACACACGCAATTCTAAGAGTATAGTAGCAAAAAGTAAGACATTGCACATGTAAGTAAAGGAGAGGTTTGGAGAAGGCAAACACAATGGGGACATGGTAATTTTTGGCGTGGTTCCGATAGGTGGTGCTATTGTACGTCCACGTTGATGGAGACTTCAACCCATGAAGGGTAACGGCTATGCGAATCCACAAAGGGCTCCACCCACGAAGGGTCCATGAAGAAGCAACCTTGTCAATCTCACCATGGCCATCGTTCACGAAGGACTTGCCTCACTCGGGTAGATCTTCACAAAGTAGGCGATCTACTTGTCCTTACAAACTTCTTGGTTCAACTCCACATCATGTCGGAGGCTCCCAAGCGACACCTAACCAATCTACGAGGCACCACTCTCCAAAAGGTAATAGATGGTGTGATTGATGATGAACTTCTTGCTCTTGTGCTTCAAATGATAGTCTCTCCAACTCTCAACTCCCTCTCGGAGATTTGGCTATGGTGGAAGAAAGATTTGAGTGGAAAGCAATTTGGAGAAGGCTAGAAATCAAGATTCAAATGGTAGGAATGGAATATCTTGATCTCAACACATGAGTAGGTGGTTCTCTCTCAGAAAATGAGTAGTGGAAGTGTAGACACGTTCTGATGGCTCTATTGCTAAGTAAGAAGGGGTGGAGGGGTATATATAGCCTCCACACAAAATCCAACCATTACACACGACTCAACTCGGTGGCACCGACCTGTGTAAAAGATATGAACTTTAGGAGTCTCGGTGCGACTAACTGGAAACATCTATGAGGGACCGATGTGCAATGATAAAGACAAACCTCGTTTCGTTGCCACCGATTGCATCAAATCGGTAGAACCGAAGTGAAGCAATAAGACAACAGAAGGTTGGCAAGCTATCTCGGTGGCACCGATTGCAAAACTCGGTAAGATCGAAATAATTGCAACAGATGACAACGAGTTGGCAAGACCATCTCGGTAGGACCGAGATTCATGTCAACAATGACTCCGATCTGTTAAGGTTTGGCTGTGGCAGTGTCTAGATGAACTGTGGGTCTGGATATGTAGGTTTCGGTGGGACTGAGTTGGATTGTCGGGTTTAGGACATATTTGGATAGAGAAAGTGGCTTAGGGTTTTTGAACAATATCACTAAGAACTTGAGCAACCAGATCATCAACAACACCTCATCCCCTTTTAATAGTATTAGTTTTTCTTTGGTCTCAATGTGATCTTGGATCACTTAACAAAAAATGTAGAGTCTTGAGATTTTGCCAACCCATGTCCTTAGCATTTTGAGGGGTCCACAATCACTAGTCTTTGCCATGCCAATCATTGAACTTCCTGAAATCTTTAATTTGAATAGATATTAGTTCAATGAGATATATGTTATTCTTAATTACCAAAAACACCCAGGGATTAGTTGCACTTTCAATCTCCTCTTTTTGGTAATTGCTGACAACATATAGATCAAAGCTTTGACAAATGATTAAATGAATGAAATACATCGTCGTTTTGAGAAGTATGTGATAAGCAAGAGCTCCCCCTAAATTTGTGTATTATTAAAAATTTGTGTTTGAATGAAAATGCACAAACGATTAGGATCATGGGTCACTCTTCCTTGTCACATACAACTCGGTGGAGCGCACAAAGTGATATGATTGGAATAGTAAGCACTCATAACCAAAAACACAAGTGAATGATCATACAAGATAATGATATGATAAGCAGTGTGCATAACATGAAGCATTGTATGATCAAGCACAAACAACCAACATAGTATCTCACACATACAACAAATCAAAGTAGCATAAACCAAGTAGTAGCAAAAGCTCGAAGAAATCAAACAAGCAAATCAAAGTAGTGTAAACCAAGTAGTAGCAAAAACTCGAAGAAATCAAATGAGCAAAAGCAAGACACACTCTCTCTCGAAGCCTAATGATCTATACAAATTCTCCCCCTTTGGCAACAAGTATCAATAGGCTCGGATAGGTATAGAGCTATGCGTCTCTCTAGGCACGATCCGTGGTAGCTCCTGGAGGTGAAGATATCTGGTTGGCAGCTCCGTTGTGTGTAGACGGTGTTGAGAGAAGTGTATCTGCAAAAGCTTTGGCTGACGTCTGCTGAATTGGTGGAGTAGACATTAGCGGTGGAACTGATGGAGTAGCAGCAGGGGCTGAAGTGGTAGTCCTCATATCTGCAGTAGGCACGGTAGCAGACCTTGCTACCCTAGGCACTGTTTGGAATCTGTCAGTAGTAGGCCTGTCATCACCACTGTCCTCTGCATCCTCTCTAGCTTTAGCAGCTGCATCAACATCATTCTTCAGCTTTTCCATGATGGTCTGGACATGTGTGATCTTTACATCAAGATCATAAATTTTTGCCTCAACTATCCGCTCTAAGCTCTCTTGGTTCTTGGCAAGGATGGCCAAACTTCGTTCAATCCTCAGGGTTGCTTCTAGCAGATAAGTCATTTGATCACTTCTGGTCTTGAGATTAGTAAATGGACTAGATGCTTCCTTAGCTGCTTTAGCTGCGACGGCTGCATACTGTGTGTATCTTCTCTTGTGCCTCAACAGAAGTAGGATGAGATGGGTCCATCACCACCATGTTATCCTCGAATTCTGGCAACAATGGGAGATGCTCACGATCAAGAAGATATGTGCTTGTTCCAACCTTGGAATTGATAAGTAACTGAATGTGCGGAGCAAAACTACATGATCTCTTTTGGTCTGCAGCTGTCCTCTTGATAGTTTCAACAATTAAGGTCATTACCTTGAATTTTTGAGGTGTGTCAAAGAGATGCAACAAGTTGATGGAATGGCCACGGATCATCTTGTCACCTTCAGGTTTGGGCAATAGAGTGTGCCTCAAAATAGTGTTTGTAGTGGCCAAACCAGGTAGCAAATGCTTCACAGAACCTAACTTGTGGGTCTCAACATCTTTCTCAGGAATAGCTTTGTACATGTCCTTCATCGAGTTGTGGTCCATCTTGGGCTTTGCATACACATCAATGTCTCGCTCTTCTTCTTTAGGAACACCAAGAAGAGTTGCCCACTAAGAGATGGTCGACTGGCATCTCACTCCCTCAGTCATCCGCACAATCCTTCCATCTGGAAAGAAATGAGCAGTTGAATAGAATTGCATTATCGTCTCATCATTCCATGAGGTAAGCTTCTTCCCAACAAAAGCATCAACACCTGCAAGTCTGAAACTCTCATGAACATGGGGAAGTTGTCTTCATTGTCATCAATGTATTCTCAATCCACCCATTTTATGTCAATGACAATAGGCTTCTTATCAAGAAGCACATTTTTATAAAATCTTGTTGCTCTCTGGTGTGGAAACAATAATCACAAGCAGTTCTTCTCCTGATAGAATAAGGATCAAATAATCTCCACTGATGCAAACATTTGTCCTTTCTTAACATCATGTTCTCAGCAACAGGATGAGCATTGTCATGATCTAGAATTTTGCGTCTCAATTTCCTGAGCACTAGTGACTCATCATCTTCAGGCATTGAGGCCTTATTCTTCTCACTTGCACAAACATTTCTTTGATGGGGAACTATCGGTGTACTAGAGTAGGGGTACCCTAGTATCCCGAACTCGTGCACGGGCAGTTGCAGCACCCCGCGGCAAGGCTTGCCGGGTGACCGCCAAGACCCTCCGTGGTTCCCTTGAAGACCATTCAAGAACAAAGTACTCAAACCAAGGCCCCGGCAAGAGGAGCTTGTCGGGAGGGCCAACCAAGGCCCCGGCAAGAGGAGCTTGCCGGGAAGGCCAACCAAGGCCCCGGCAAGAGGATCTTGCCGGGAAGAGACAAGACCCCGGCAAGAGGAGCTTTCCGGGAAGGCCACTCAAGGCATACCAAGAAAGCTTGCCGCGACGCGCCCTGCGTCCCGGCAAGATCCGGCGAGCGACAAGCTTCCGGACACGACAAGACGACGGCCGCGGCAAGGAGCTTGCCGCGGGAAACCCCCACTTCGTGCCCGCGCTCCAGCACACCTGCTAACGTGTCGCTCTGGGACTCTCCCAAGCACACGTGGCAGGAGGCCGTGCAGCTAGGGGTACGTGGTGGCAAGCGGAGATGAAGAGAAGCCCATCGTGGCAAACGGTAGCGCTCCTAACGGTCACCTTTTGCACTGTTTAGGAGACTCAGACAGGCATTTAATGCCCTTGTCCCCTGCCGTCAGAGTTAGGTAGGGTGCACTGTATCCACAGTAGCGGTAGCTGCACCTACCGCATCCTTTTCCATTTTTACCCTTCTAGTCTACGTTGCCACCTGTCGATGACCCCTTGAAAGTATAAAAGGAGGCCCAGGCGCAACGTAGAGGAGGTTCGGCCAGTTCGGCTCATTCAACACCAGGAACACTCTCACGCTCAGTCTAGCAGCGTCCATCGCTCCTGAGCAAGTATCCAATATACACAAACAAGCAGCAGTAGGGTTTTACGCATCCGTGCGGCCCGAAGCTGGGTAAAATCGCCCGCGTGCATTGCCTCGATCCGCTCTTTATGCGCTCTCCGCCTCCCACCGAACCGAAAGGGGCCCTGTCCCCATAGGTGTTGGTGGAATCAGCACCCCCGACATCTCTGGCGCGCCAGGTAGGGGGCTTCGGCGGCAGCTGCTCTTCATCGTCATGGCTCCTAAGGAGCGGGTGAGCAAAAGAACGACTGCAGTACGGCAACAGAAAAATCTAAGTCGTGCGAAACTTTAGATATTTCCTTTCTGTATAAGGTTATCCGCCTCGGAGATCTTGTTCTTTGTACGGAAAACCTGTGCGTGGAGGAATCAACTCGTAGCTAGTTGCGCCCTTACTCTGTTTCGAGTCCGCTCAACAACTTAAGTGAGCTGCTAGCGCCCTTACTTTGCTTCGAGTCTGCTCAGCAACTTAAGTGAGCCGCTAGCGCCCTTACTTTGTTTCGAGTCCGCTCAACAACTTAAGCGAGCTGCAACTAGTTGCGACGAGATTGCTTGTCGGTAGCGACCCCGCCAGCAGGCTGCTGAAGTTCCGCACTCGGCGCTCGCGGCAAGGGTGCCTGCACCGGCAAGTTTCCCTAGAAAGCGTAGGGTGGACGTACAAAGAGGGGTTGAACAGGAAGATAGCATGCGCTATTTATTTGAGATTTCTGCATAGACCTGCATGCCGAGGAGCCTTCTCGGGGCTAGTTGCGCTCCATGTTGCCTCGAGTCCGCTCGGCAACTTGTGCGATTGCGCTAGAACCAAGAAGGTAAACCTTTCCGGGAGGCGTTGTTCCCGAATAGCCGCTAAGGGCCCGTTCCCAGCAGGCATAGGGAATATGTAGCAGAAGTCGAAATTCGCAAGCAAGTTGAGTGCGCTTCGGATGCTAATCACTTGCTATGTTTGAACGCAGTTATGGCCCGGGGGCTGGCAACGCCCTTAGGGCCAATCTTTTTGGCGTCGAGAACGACGAAGTTCTTCGCCATAAGCCTTTCCGGCAACGATCTTGCCGGGAGCCGGCGTCAAGAACGACGAAGTTCTTCGCCATAAGCCTTTCCGGCAACGATCTTGCCGGGAGCCGGCGTCAAGAACGACGAAGTTCTTCGCCATAAGCCTTTCCGGCAACGATCTTGCCGGGAGCCGGTGTCAAGAACAACGAAGTTCTTCGCCAAAAGCCTTCCTGGCAACAAGCTTGCCGGAAGCCGGCATCGAGAACGTCAAAGTTCTCTGCCGAAGATAAAAGCCTTCCTGGCAACAAGCTTGCCGGAAGCCGGCATCGAGAATGTCAAAGTTCTCTGCCGAAGATAAAAGCCTTCCTGGCAACATGCTTGCCGGAAGCCGGCATCGAGAACGTCAAAGTTCTCTGCCGAAGATAAAAGCCTTCCTGGCAACAAGCTTGCCGGAAGCCGGCATCGAGAACGTCAAAGTTCTCTGCCGAAGATAAAAGCCTTCCCGGCAAGCCAGTATCGCTGGGGGCTGTGAGTGCCAAGAATCGTCCACGGCAAACCAGAGTTGCCAGTGGGCTGCAATATCAGATAAGTCTTTTATCCCTCATCATGCATCCTCTTATGGAATGGGGAATGCGAAACCACGTTTCTTCCCGGAAACTGCCGTGCTCCCTCGACTCTAGGCCCTGGGGCTCGTTCTCGGGGCCAAGTTTGGTCGTAGTCGCGGCAGCAAAGGGATGAAACGAGGAGACCGCACCCACCTCGTTCCTGCCTCCGTTAAAAGCGTGAGAAAGGTTGAGCGACGTGGGAAGGCGGCAGGGCCTGTTGCCGGGAGATGAAATGTCTGTCCGAGGGATACCAAGGATTCGCTCCTTGGCGTGGGTTTAACTCGCGAGACAAATAACCCGGCAAGCGTCCCCTTTTCATTAAAAAACATCCCACTCAGGTACAGTCCATAGAGGATGAAAAACATGAAAGAGAGGATTACAAGTTCTAGATACAGCTAAGGCCCGAAGGCTTACAAATTAAAAAGATAAGATGCCCGTAATCCCTTTCATGTCCCTCTTTTCAGGAGGCAGGTCAAGGAGGCGAAAAGGGCAAGAGGAATGCCTAGGCGAGCTACGGGTGCCAGAAGACACCAAGGGAACATCCCGAGGGTTGTCCGAAGGCCGGACGGCGACGGTGGCACTGGGAGTGGGGCTCGAAGACGGGGCGACAGGACGTCAGCACGCTGTCGAGGGCACCACGCCCTCGTACTCCGGCTTGACGGCCTTGTCGCCTGCCCTCTTCCCCTTCTGCAGCCTCCCTATGCCAGCCGCCCAAGGAGACGACCCCGGGGAGTTCAAGAAGCCGGCGACGCGGATGATGGGGTCGACGGTGCCGCGCAAAGCGGCGCCCGACGCCTAGTCGGACCCGCTACCCCGCCGCCCGCTACCCTCGTCGTCACTGTCGCTCCCCTCCTCGTCGCTCTCGCTCGAGGAGGAGCCTTCGCTATCGGAGGAGCTGTCCACGCAGCACTTCGCCCGAGTGCCGAAGCACCCGAAGGCCTTGACGGAGAGGAGATCGCCCTCCATCAACTTAAAATGGAGGGTAAACCCCTCCGTCAAGCTGTGGATGCGGGCGAACGTCTTCCACCCTCGATCAAGATACATCACATTAGGGGCTGGGAATGCAACGCGGACTCGCGTGCCGTTGATCCCACAGCCCCTCATGTGCAATCTCAGTGTCTCGGGCGGGTCCAACTCCATCGCGCGCGCAAACGGAGCTGGAAGCCGGAGGCGACGGTGAGGCGCCCGGCGCAGCCTGACGAAGAACTCGCAAGGGTCGTCCCCTATATGGACCGCCGTGGGGGGAGGAGCCGCCGGCGGAGGTGAAGCTGACGCGCCGCCCCGTCCGCCTCTTCCCCGAGCGCCTCGACCTCGTCCTCGACCTCGTCCGCGACCTCGCCCCCTCCCTCTTCCCCTTATGGCTGGCTCTGCCACCACGGGCGCGGAAGAGGGAGAGATGCGCTGTCTGGCGGCGACTCTCGCCGCCACCGATGAAGGGCCTGGGTTCCCTTTCTCCATGGCAGATGAGAGAAAGGGGAGCAGAAGCTGAAGAAAGGAGAAGATGAGAGAGTGCGGGTTTCTGTGCTCCCCTCCCGCTCTTTATAAAGGAGCGAGGTGGGGGCTCGGCCGCCCCGCACAGCGAATCAAGGCACGGGAAGGGCAGGGAGTCGGGGCCAACCCACTTGCGACGGCCCAATTTCCCACTCCACCGTCCGTGACCCCAAGCGCATGGGAGCCGCGTGGCGGGGATGCAAAACCAAGGTGACAGATGAGGCGGCCTCGCTCCGCCCCGTGAACGCGGGGAGTGGACGTCCCGAAAACCGCGCACCGGCACCGTCCAGTAAATGCACCACGCCCCCACACCTACCTCCGTTTAGGGAGGAGGGCGTGAACCGTCCCCATCATCATGGCCTGACGCATGCTCGGGGGGCTTAGCCCCACGCGCGCCACCCACGATCTCACCCACGACGCCGCGTTTGACGCGTGCCGTTCTGGGCGTGCACGGTGGGAGCGGAGAGATATGTGGCGTGACCTAGGCCGCGCGTCCCCGTGCACTATTTTGGGCCTGGCCCAATAGCGCTCGGCACCGTGTGTGGCCCAGGCCCGGGGGCTCCTGTCGGTGTACTAGAGTAGGGGTACCCTAGTATCCCGAACTCGTGCACGGGCAGTTGCAGCACCCCGCGGCAAGGCTTGCCGGGTGACCGCCAAGACCCTCCGTGGTTCCCTTGAAGACCATTCAAGAACAAAGTACTCAAACCAAGGCCCCGGTAAGAGGAGCTTGCCGGGAGGGCCAACCAAGGCCCCGGCAAGAGGAGCTTGCCGGGAAGGCCAACCAAGGCCCCGGCAAGAGGATCTTGCCGGGAAGAGACAAGACCCCGGCAAGAGGAGCTTGCCGAGAAGGCCACTCAAGGCATACCAAGAAAGCTTGTCGCGACGCGCCCTGCGTCCCGGCAAGATCCGGCGAGCGACAAGCTTCCGGACGCGACAAGACGACGGCCGCGGCAAGGAGCTTGCCGCGGGAAACCCCCACTTCATGCCCGCGCTCCAGCACACCTGCTAATGTGTCGCTCTGGGACTCTCCCAAGCACACGTGGCAGGAGGCGTGCAGCTAGGGGTACGTGGTGGCAAGCGGAGATGAAGAGAAGCCCATCGTGGCAAACGGTGGCGCTCCTAACGGTCACCTTTTGCACTATTTAGGAGACTCAGACAGGCATTTAATTCCCTTGTCCCCTGCCGTCAGAGTTAGGTAGGGTGCATTGTATCCACAGTAGCGGTAGCTGCACCTACCGCATCCTTTTCCATTTTTACCCTTCTAGTCTACGTTGCCACCTGTCGGTGACCCCTTGAAAGTATAAAAGGAGGCCCAGGCGCAACGTAGAGGAGGTTCGGCCAGTTCGGCTCATTCAACACCAGGAACACTCTCACGCTCAGTCTAGCAGCGTCCATCGCTCCTGAGCAAGTATCCAATATACACAAACAAGCAGCAGTAGGGTTTTACGCATCCGTGCGGCCCGGAGCTGGGTAAAATCGCCCGCGTGCATTGCCTCGATCCGCTCTTTGTGCGCTCTCCGCCTCCCACCGAACCGAAAGGGGCCCTGTCCCCATAGGTGTTGGTGGAATCAGCACCCCCCGACAGGAACGTAGTAATTTCAAAATTTTCCTACGCACACGCAAGATCATGGTGATGCATAGCAACGAGAGGGGAGAGTATCTGTTGGGGAACGTAGCAGAATTTTAAAATTTTCTTCGCATCACCAAGATCAATCTATGGAGTCATCTAGCAACGAGGGAGAGGGGAGTGCATCTACATACCCTTGTAGATCGCGCGCGGAAGCGTTCAAGAGAACGGGGTTAATGGAGTCTTACTCGTCGTGATCCAAATCACCGATGACCTATCGCCGAACGAACGGCACCTCCGCGTTCAACACACGTACGATTGGGAAGACGTCTCATACAACTTGATCCAGCAAGGGGGAAGGAGAGGTTGATGGAGATCGAGCAGCACGACGGCGTGGTGGTGGAAGCAACGGTGATCTCGGCAGGGCTTCGCCAAGCTCAGGGAGAGGGAGAGGTGTCATGGAATGGAGAGGGAGGCGCCAGGGACTAGGGTGTGGCTGCCCTCCCTCCCCCCACTATATATAGGACCCCTAGGGGGCGCCGACCCTAGGATATGCAACCTCCAAAGGGGGGGCGGCCAAGGGGGTGGAGTGCCCCCCAAGCCAAGTGGGGCACCCCCACCCCTAGGGTTTCCAACCCTAGGCGCAGGGGAGGCCCATGGGGGGGGCGCACCAGCCCACTAGGGTCTGGTTACCCTCCCACTTCAGCCCATGGGGCCCTTCGGGATAGGTGGCCCCACCCGATGGACCCCCGGGACCCTTCCGGTGGTCCCGGTACAATACCGATTACCCCCGAAACTTTCCCGATGGCCGAAACTTGACTCCCTATATATAAATCTTCACCTATGGACAATTCCGGAACTCCTTGTGACGTCCGGGATCTCATCCGGGACTCCGAACAACTTTCGGGTTACCATATGCTAATATCTCAACAACCCTAGCGTCACCGAACCTTAAGTGTGTAGACCCAACGGGTTCGGGAGACACGCAAACATGACCGAGACGACTCTCCGGTCAATAACCAACAGCGGGATCTGGATACCCATGTTGGCTCCCACATGCTCCTGGATGATCTCATCGGATGAACCACGATGTCGAGGATTCAATCAATCCCGTATACAATTCCATTTGTCAATCGGTACGTTACTTGCCCGAGACTCGATCATCGGTATCCCAATACCTCGTTCAATCTTGTTATCGGCAAGTCACTTTACTCGTACCGTAATTCATGATCCCGTGATCAACCACTTGGCCACATTGAGCTCATTATGATGATGCATTACCGAGTGGGCCCAGAGATACCTCTCCGTCATACGGAGTGACAAATCCCAGTCTCGATTCGTGCCAACCAAACGGACACTTTCGGAGATACCCGTAGTGTACCTTTATAGTCACCCGGTTACGTTGTGATGTTTGGCACACCCAAAGCACTCCTACGGTATCCGGGAGTTGCACAATCTCATGGTCTAAGGAAATGATACTTGACATTGGGAAAAGCTATAGCAAACGAACTACACGATCTTTGAGCTATGCTTAGGATTGGGTCTTGTCCATCACATCATTCTCCTAATGATGTGATCCCATTATCAATGATATCCAATGTCCATAATCAGGAAATCATGACTATCTTTTGATCAACGAGCTAGTCAACTAGAGGCTCACTAGGGACGTGTTGTGGTCTATGTATTCACACATGTATTACGATTTCCGGATAACACAATTATAGCATGAACAATAGACAATTATCATGAACAAAGAAATATAATAATAACCATTTTATTATTACCTCTAGGGCATATTTCCAACAGTCTCCCACTTGCACTAGAGTCAATAATCTAGTTACATTGTGATGAATCGAACAGCCATACAGTTCTGGTGTTGATCATGTTTTGCTCTAGGGAGAGGTTTAGTCAACGGATCCGGCACATTCAGGTCCGTATGTACTTTACAAATATCTATGTCTCCATTTTGAACACTTTCACGAATGGAGTTTAAGCGACACTTGATATGCCTGGTCTTCCTTTGAAACCTGGGCTCCTTGGCAAGGGCAATAGCTCCAGCGTTGTCACAGAAGAGAGTCTTCAGGCCCGACGCACTCGGAATAACTCCTAGGTCGGTAATGAACTCCTTCACCCAGATTGCTTCTTGTGCAGCCTCCGAGGCTGCCATGTACTCCGCTTCACATGTAGATCCGACCACAACGCTTTGCTTGCAACTGCACCAGCTTACTGCCCCACCATTCAAAATATACACGTATCCGGTTTGTGACTTAGAGTCATCCAGATCTGTGTCGAAGCTAGCATCGACGTAACCCTTTACGACGAGCTCTTCGTCACCTCCATAAACGAGAAACATATCCTTAGTCCTCTTCAGGTACTTCAGGATATTCTTGACCGTTGTCCAGTGTTCCATGCCGGGATTACTTTGGTACCTTCCCACCAAACTTACGGCAAGGTTTACATCAGGTCTGGTACACAACATAGCATACATGATAGACCCTATGGCCGAGGCATAGGGGACGACACTCATCTTTTCTCTATCTTCTGCCATGGTCGGGCATTGAGCCGTGCTCAATTTCATACCTTGCAATACAGGCAAGAACCCCTTCTTTGACTGATCCATATTGAACTTCTTCAATATCTTGTCAAGGTACGTACTCTGTGAAAGACCAATGAGGCGTCTCGATCTATCTCTATAGATCTTGATGCCTAATATGTAAGCAGCTTCTCCAAGATCCTTCATTGAAAAACACTTGTTCAAGTAGGCCTTTATGCTTTCCAAGAATTCTATATCATTTCCCGTCAACAATATGTCATTCACATACAATATGAAAAATGCTACAGAGCTCCCACTCACTTTCTTGTAAATGCAGGCTTCTCCATAAGTCTGTGTAAACCCAAACGCTTTGATCATGTCATCAAAACGAATGTTCCAACTCCGAGATGCTTGCACCAGCCCATAGATCGAGCGTTGGAGCTTGCACACCTTGTCAGCATTCTTAGGATTGACAAAACCTTCCGGCTGCATCATATACAATTCTTCCTTAAGGAAACCATTAAGGAATGCCGTTTTGACGTCCATTTGTCATATCTCATAATCATAGAATGCGGCAATTGCTAACATGATTCAGACGGACTTCAGCTTTGCTACGGGTGAGAAAGTCTCATCGTAGTCAACCCCTTGAACTTGTCGATAACCCTTAGCGACAAGCCGAGCTTTATAGATGGTCACATTACCATCCGCGTCTGTCTTCTTCTTAAAGATCCATTTATTTTCTATGGCTCGCCGATCATTGGGCAAGTCAGTCAAAGTCCATACTTCGTTTTCATACATGGATCCTATCTTGGATTTCATGGCTTCCAGCCATTTGTCGGAATCTGGGCCCGCCATCGCTTCTTCATAGTTCGAAGGTTCACCGTTGTCTAACAACATGATTTCCAAGACAGGGTTGTCGTACCACTCTGGTGCGGAACGTGTCCTTGTGGACCTACAAAGTTCAGTAGCAACTTGATCTGAAGTTTCATGATCATCATCATTAAAATCCTCTCTAGTTGGTGCAGGCACCTCAGGAACAATTTCTTGAGCTGCGCCACTCTCCGGTTCAAGAGGTAATACTTCATCAAGTTCTACTTTCCTCCCACTTATTTCTTTCGAGAGAAACTCTTTTTCTAGAAAGGATCCATTCTTGGCAACAAAGATCTTGCCTTCAGATCTGAGGTAGAAGGTATACCCAATAGTTTCTTTAGGGTATCCAATGAAGACGCATTTTTCCGATTTGGGTTCGAGCTTTTCAGGTTGAAGTTTCTTGACATAAGCATCACATCCCCAAACTTTTAGAAACGACAGCTTAGGTTTCTTCCCAAACCATAATTCATACGGTGTCGCCTCAACGGATTTCGACGGAGCCCTATTTAAAGTGAATGCGGCAGTCTCTAAAGCATAGCCCCAAAATGACAGCGGTAGATTAGTAAGAGACATCATAGATCGCACCATATCCAATAGGGTGCGATTACGATGTTCGGACACACCATTACGCTGAGGTGTTCTAGGTGGCGTGAGTTGTGAAACTATTCCACATTTCCTTAAGTGCGTGCCAAATTCGTGACTCGAGTATTCTCCCCCACGATCTGATCGCAATAACTTGATTTTTCTGTCACGTTGATTCTCAACCTCACTCTAAAATTCCTTGAACTTTTCAAAGGTCTCAGACTTGTGTTTCATTAAGTAGAGATGCCCATATCTACTCAAGTCATCAGTGAGGGTGAGAACATAACGATAGCCACCACGAGCCTCAACGCTCATTGGACCGCACACATCAGTATGTATGATTTCCAGTAAGTTGGTTGCTCGCTCCATTGTTCCTGAGAACGGAGTCTTGGTCATTTTACCCATGAGGCATGGTTCACACGTGTCAAATGATTTGTAATCAAGAGACTCCAAAAGCCCATCTGCATGGAGCTTCTTCATGCGTTTGACACCTATGTGACCAAGGCGGCAGTGCCACAAGTATGTGGGACTATCATTATCAACCTTACATCTTTTGGTATTCACACTATGAATATGTGTAACATTACGCTCGAGATTCATTAAGAATAAACCATTCACCAGCAGAGCATGACCATAAAACATATCTCTCATATAAATAGAACAACCATTATTCTCGGATTTAAATGAGTAGCCATCTCGAATTAAATGAGATCCTGATACAATGTTCATGCTCAAAGCTGGTACTAAATAACAATTATTGAGGTTCAAAACTAATCTCGTAGGTAAGTGTAGAGGCAGCGTGCCGACGGCGATCACATCAACCTTGGAACCATTCCCGACGCGCATCGTCACCTCGTCCTTCGCCAGTCTCCGCTTATTCCGCAGCTCCTACTTTGAGTTACAAATGTGAGCAACTGCACCGGTATCAAATACCCAGGAGCTACTACGAGTATTGGTAAGGTACACATCAATTACATGTATATCACATATACCTTTAGTGTTGCCGGCCTTCTTGTCCGCTATGTATTTGGGGCAGTTCCGCTTCCAGTGACCACTTCCCTTGCAATAAAAACTCTCAGTCTCGGGCTTGGGTCCATTCTTTGGCTTCTTCCCGGCAGCTTGCTTACCGGGCGCGGCAACTCCCTTGCCGTCCTTCTTGAAGTTCTTTTTACCCTTGCCTTTCTTGAACTTAGTGGTTTTATTCACCATCAACACTTGATGTTCCTTTTTGATTTCCACCTCCGCTGATTTCAGCATTGAATATACCCCAGGAATGGTCTTTTCCATCCCCTGCATATTGAATTTCATCACAAAGCCCTTGTAGCTCGGTGGAAGCGACTGAAGGATTCTGTCAATGAGCGCGTCATCCGGGAGATTAACTCCCAGCTGAGTCAAGCGGTTATGCAACCCAGACATTTTGAGTATGTGCTCACTGACAGAACTGTTTTCCTCCATCTTACAACTGAAGAACTTGTCGGAGACTTCATATCTCTCAACCCGGGCATGAGCTTGGAAAACCATTTTCAGCTCTTCGAACATCTCATATGCTCCGTGTCTCTCAAAACACTTTTGGAGCCCCAGTTCTAAGCTGTAAAGCATGCCGCACTGAACGAGGGAGTAATCATCAGCATGTGACTGCCAAGCGTTCATAACGTCTTGGTTCTCTGGGATGGGTGCGTCACCTAGCGGTGCTTCTAGGACATAATCTTTCTTGGCAGCTATGAGGATGATCCTCAGGTTCCGGACCCAGTCCGTATAGTTGTTGCCATCGTCTTTCAGCTTGGTTTTCTCTAGGAACGCGTTGAAGTTGAGGGCAACATTAGCGTGGGCCATTTGATCTACAAGACATAGTCTAAAGATTTTAGACTAAGTTCATGATAATTAAGTTCATCTAATCAAATTATTCAATGAACTCCCACTCAGATAGACATCCCTCTAGTCATCTAAGTGAAACATGATCCGAGTCAACTAGGCCGTGTCTGATCATCACGTGAGACGGACTAGTCAACATCGGTGAACATCTTCATGTTGAGCGTATCTTCTGTACGACTCATGCTCGACCTTTCGGTCTTCCGTGTTCCGAGGCCATGTCTGTACATGCTAGGCTGGTCAAGTCAATCTAAGTGTATTGCGTGTGTAAATTTGGCTTACACCCGTTGTATTCGAACGTTAGAATCTATCACACCCGATCATCACGTGGTACTTCGAAACAACGAACCTTCGCAATGGTGCACAGTTAGGGGGAACACTTTCTTGAAATTATTACAAGGGATCATCTTATTTAAGCTACCTTCGTTCTAAGCAAATAAGATGCAAAACATGATAAACATCACATGCAATCAAATAGTGACATGATATGGCCAATATCATTTGCTCCTTTTGATCTCCATCTTCGGAGCTTCATGATCATCATTGTCACCGGCATGACACCATGATCTCCATCATCATGATCTCCATCATCGTATCTTCTTGAAGTTGTCTCGTCATCTATTACTTCTACTACTATGGCCATCGCTTTAGCAATAAAGTAAAGTAATTACATGACGTTTATGTTGACACGCAGGTCATAAATAAATTAAGACAACTCCTATGGCTCCTGCCGGTTGTCATACTCATCGACATGCAAGTCGTGATTCCTATTACAAGAACATGATCAATCTCATACATCACATATATCATTCATCACATCCTTTTGGCCATATCACATCACACGGCACATGCTGCAAAAACAAGTTAGACGTCCTCTAATTGTTGTTGCAAGTTTTTACGTGGCTGCTATAGGTTTCTAGCAAGAACGTTTCTTACCTACGCCAAAACCACAACGTGATATGCCAATTTCTATTTACCCTTCATAAGGACCCTTTTCATCGAATCCGATCCGACTAAAGTGGGAGAGACAGACACCCGCTAGCCACCTTATGCAACTAGTGCATGTCAGTCGGTGGAACCATCTCACGTAAGCGTACGTGTAAGGTCGGTCCGGGCCGCTTCATCCCACGATGCCGCCGAATCAAGATAAGACTAGTAACGGTAAGTCAATTGACAATATCGACGCCCACAACTGCTTTGTGTTCTACTCGTGCATAGAAACTACGCATAGACCTAGCTCATGATGCCACTATTGGGGAACGTAGCAGAATTTTAAAATTTTCTACGCATCACCAAGATCAATCTATGGAGTCATCTAGCAACGAGGGAGAGGGGAGTGCATCTACATACCCTTGTAGATCGCGCGCAGAAGCGTTCAAGAGAACGGGGTTGATGGAGTCGTACTCGTCGTGATCCAAATCACCGATGACCTAGCGCCGAACGTACAGCACCTCCTCGTTCAACACACGTACGATTGGGAAGACGTCTCCTCCAACTTGATCCAGCAAGGGGGAAGGAGAGGTTGATGAAGATCCAGCAGCACGACGGTGTGGTGGTGGAAGCAACGGTGATCTCGGCAGGGCTTCGCCAAGCTCAGGGAGAGGGAGAGGTGTCACGGGAGGGAGAGGGAGGCGCCAGGGACTAGGGTGAGGCTGCCCTCCCTCCCCCCCCACTATATATAGGACCCCTAGGGGGGCGCCGGCCCTAGGAGATGCAATCTCCAAGGGGGGGCAAGGGGGTGGAGTGCCCCCCAAGCCAAGTGGGGCGCCCCCACCCCTAGGGTTTCCAACCCTAGGCACAGGGGAGGCCCATGGGGGGTGCACCAGCCCACTAGGGGCTGGTTCCCCTCCCACTTCAGCCCATGGGGCCCTCCGGGATAGGTGGCCCCACCCGGTGGACCCCCGGGACCCTTCCGGTGGTCCTGGTACAATACCGATTACCCCCGAAACTTTCGCGATGGACGAAACTTGACTTCCTATATATAAATCTTCACCTCCGGACCATTCCGGAACTCCTCGTGATGTCCGGGATCTCATCCGGGACTCCGAACAACTTTTGGGTTACCGTATACTAATATCGCAACAACCCTAGCGTCACCGAACCTTAAGTGTGTAGACCCTACAGGCTCGAGAGACACGCATACATGACCGAGACGACTCTCCGGTCAATAACCAACAGCGAGATCTGGATACCCATGTTGGCTCCCACATGCTCCTCGATGATCTCATCGGATGAACCACAATGTCGAGGATTCAATCAATCCCGTATACAATTCCCTTTGTCAATCGGTACGTTACTTGCCCGAGACTCGATCGTCGGTATCCCAATACCTCGTTCAATCTCGTTGCCGGCAAGTCACTTTACTCGTACCGTAATGCATGATCCCGTGATCACCCACTTGGCCACATTGAGCTCATTATGATGATGCCTTACCGAGTGGGCCCAGAGATACCTCTCCGTCATACGGAGTGACAAATTGTAGGATCGAAAGTATGTCTAGAGGGGGGGGGGTGATTAGACTACTTGACCAAATAAAAACTTAACCTTTTCCCAATTTTAGTTCTTGGCAGATTTTAGCTATTGTAGGACAAGTCAAGCAATCATCACACAATTCAAGCAAGCATGCAAAGAGTATATTGGCAGCGGAATGTAAAGCATGCAACTTGCAAGAATGTAAGGGGAAGGGTTTGGAGAATTCAAACGCAAGTGGAGACACGGATGTTTTTCCCGTGGTTCGGATAGGTGGTGCTATCCTACATCCACGTTGATGGAGACTTCAACCCACAAAGGGTAACGGTTGCGCGAGTCCACACAGGGCTCCACCCACAAAGGGTAACGGTTGCGCGAGTCCACAAAGGGCTCCACCCACGAAGGGTCCACGAAGAAGCAACCACCCACAAAGGGTCCACGAAGAAGCAACCTTGTCTGTCCCACCATGGCCATCGCCCACACAGGACTTGCCTCACTAGCGGTAGATCTTCATGAAGTAGGCGATCTCCTTGCCCTTACAAACTCCTTGGTTCAACTCCACAATCTTGTCGGAGGCTCCCAAGTGACACCTAGCCAATCTAGGAGACACCACTCTCCAAGAAGTAACAAATGGTGTGTAGGTAATGAACTCCTTGCTCTTGTGCTTCAAATGATAGTCTTCCCAACACTCAACTCTCTCTCGTAGGATTTGGATTTGGTGGAAAGAAGATTTGAGTGGAAAGCAACTTGGGAAGGCTAGAGATCAAGATTCATATGATAGGAATGGAATATCTTGGTCTCAACACATGAGTAGGTGGTTCTCTCTCAGAACATATGAGTTGGAATTGTGTATGTGTTCTGATTGCTCTCTCCACGAATGAAGAGGAGGTGGAGGGGTATATATAGCCTCCACACAAAATCCAACCGTTACACACAGTTTTCCAATCTCGGTGGGACCGAATCAACAAACTCGGTCGGACTGGAAAGGTAAACCTAGTGACCGTTAGAGATTTTCGGTGGGACTGACATGCAACTCGGTAGGACCGATATGGTTAGGGTTTGGGCATAACGTAATCTCGGTGAGACCGATTACACAAACTCGGTGGGACCGAATTTGGTAATTAGCTAACCAGAGAGTTGGTCAGGCAAACTCGGTGGGACCGATTTGCTCTTTCGGTGAGACCGAAAAGTTACAAAAAGGAAACACTGAATTTACATTGCAATCTCGGTGGGACCGATTCGCTCTTTCGGTGAGACCGAAAAGTTACGAAAGGGAAACAGAGAGTTTGCAACCCCATCTCGGTGAGACCGAGATCCCTATCGGTAGAACCGATTTGCTAGGGTTTCGCAGTGGCTTATGACAAATGAAACTCGGTGGCGCCGGATAGGAAGAATCGGTAGGACCAAGTTTGGCTTAGGGTTTTGGTCATATGTGGATATGGGAAAGTAGTTGAGGGTTTTGGAGCATATCACTAAGCACATGAAGCAAGAGGCTCATTAAGCAACACCTCATCCCTCCTTGATAGTATTGGCTTTTCCTAAAGACTCAATGTGATCTTGGATCACTAAAATGTAAAATGAAGAGTCTTGAGCTTTTGAGCTTGAGCCAATCCTTTGTCCTTAGCATTTTGAGGGTTCCACTTTCACATCCATGCCATGCCAATCATTGAGCTTTCCTGAAATGATCATCTTGGAATAGCATTAGCTCAATGAGCTATATGTTGTTATGAATTACCAAAACCACCTAGGGATAGTTGCACTTTCAATCTCCCCCTTTTTGGTAATTGATGACAACATATAGATCAAAGCTTCGACAAATGATAATAAGCATGAAATATATCGTCGCTTTGAGAAGTATGTGACAAGTAAGAGCTCCCCCTAAATTTGTGCATATTTAAAATTTTCTTTGGACTGCAAATGCACAAAGAGTTAGAGTCATGGGTTACTCTTCCATGTCACATACATCTTGGTGGAGCGCTTAAAATGATAAGAATGAAATACATGCACTCATCACCAAGAATAGTGAATGATCACATAAGATAGATAAGATAATAGCATTCATCAAGCATTAAGTGTATCTTATGATCAAACACATGATCATCAATGTCTCACAAATAATGACGTAGTATCTCAAGCACTCAAAAGCAAACAAAGTTCGAAAAACCACCAAATAAAGCAAGAGAGAAAAAGACAACACTCTCTCTCTCGAAGCTTATGATCTATACTTTTTTCTCCCCCTTTGGCAACAAGTTACCAAAAAGTTCCTAGAAAATGCATAGTACTAGATCGACGCTCAGGCTTGATCTTCAGGTGGTGGTGGAGTTCGGATCACTCCAAGGACGAAGGCTTCTGTAGACGCTGAAGTAGACGCTGGAGTTGGAGCTGAAGTAGATGCTGGAGCTGGTGGAACTAAGGCTGTGGCTGGAGCTGAGGCAGTTGCTCTTGTGTCAGGAACTGGCACTGCAGACGACCTCGGACCTCTTGGCACTCTGGCAAAGGCATCAGTTGTAGTCCTGCCTCTCCTCTCCTGCATGTCATCTTGGAGCTGCTCCACTGCAGTCTGAATCTCTGTTACCTTGACATCCAAGTCATAGAACTTTTGTTCCATGATTCTCTCTAGGCTTGCCTGGTTCTGAGTTAGGGTGGCTAGTCCTTTCTCAATCCGCAGGGTGGATGCAATCAGGTAACCAAGCTGCTCTTGTTTGGTTTTCAAGAAGTATTCAGATGCCTCCTCTTGAGTTGGCATCTTGGCAGCTTTCTCCTTTCTTGCCTTCTCCTTCTTTGCTTGTGCTTGGGCAGACGATGGCTCATTCTCAGTCATGACAACTTGATTGTCCTCAAAATCTGGACGGATGGGCAGGTGTTCCTTGTCCAATAAATATATGCCTGTGCCCATCTTAGAGTTGATGAGCTCCTGAATCTGAGGGGCATATCCATAGCTCCTCTTCTGATCTGCTGCAGTCCTCTTGATAGTTTCTACTATGAGGCTCATGACCTTGAACTTCTGTGGCACATCAAAGACATGAAGCAAGTTGATTGCATGGCCTCTGATCATCTTGTGATCTCAGACTTGGGCAAGAGAGTGTGCCTCAATATCCAATTTATAGTTGGCAGCCCTGACAGAAGGTAATGCACAGACCCAAATTTGAAGGTGTCAAGAGCTTCATTGGGAATTTCCTTGTACATGTTGGACATTGAGTTATGATCCATCTTTTTCTTGGCATAAATGTCCAAGTCATCTGCTTGCTCCTCTGGGGCATTGATCAACTTTGCCCATTCCTCAACAGTAGATTGGTACCTCGTACCTTCAGACATCCAAGTGATCCTTCCATCTGGATAAAAATGTGCCGTGGAGTAGAATTGCATAATGAGCTCCTCGTTCCACTTTGTGAGCTTCTGCCCAACAAAGTCTGCAACTCCACAAGCACTAAAGCTGTCATACACTCCAGGATAGTGTTCCTCATTGTCCTTGATGTATTGCCAGTCAACCCATCTCATATCATAGACTATTGGCTTCTTATCAAGCAGCACTGTCTCATAGAAATCTTGCTGCTCCTTGGTGTGAAATCTGTAGTCCACAGCAGTCCTCCTCCTTGAAGCATACGGGTCTGCTTCTCTCCACTTCCTCAGCCCTGAGTCTCTCCTGAGCTTCATATCCTCAGCCACAGGATGAGCATCGTTGTGGTCTGGGATCTTGGGCTTGAGCTTTCTAAGAACTTGCTCTTCATCCTCTTCTTCAGCAACAGTATCAGGCACTGGGGCCTTGTTCTTCTCAGCTGCAGGTATGTTCCTTGTATTCCTCTTTGGTTTTGGCTTGGAGGCAGCTTTGGGTGCTTCTTTGGGCTTAGATGCAGCAGCCCCGATTTGATAGCATCACCCATTAGCTTGGGTGCCTTAGGTGCTGGTGCAGCTACCTCTTCTTCCTCTTCCTCTTCCATGATGGAAGCCTTTCCAAGCACTCTGGCCACGGTCTTCTTGACCCTTTCCTTCCTCTTCTTGCCTTCAGCAGCAACTGGCTCTTTGGGTGCAGGCTTTTCAGTTGAAGCTCTTGCCTTTGACATGGGCTGCCTGCCTGCTGGCCTTTTGATTTTCAAACCTGGCTTTGTGCCTTGAGCTGGCTCAACTCTCTTTGATGTGGCCTCTTCCTCTGCCACATAATCTTCATCTTCAGAATCAGAAGTTCTCTTCTTCCTCTGTCTGGTGGCAGCTTTTGGCAAATTGCTAGGAGTACTCCTGCTGCCATCATCTGAAGAACTTGAGGGACTAGTGCCCTCACTCATCTGCACCTGCTCTTCTGACATGTTCTGGCTGTCACTCTGGTCTGACATGATGAACAAGCTGAATGTTGACCCTGTGAACAGATTATAGATGAGGTAGAATAGATGAGCATCACAAAATGCAGAGATTTTTGCAAAAGAATGATCCAAAAACTTAGTTTTAGTTTCCCACTGAAATCATCTCGGATCTACCGATTTTTAAACTCGGTGATACCGAAGCAGTTTTGGCACCTAAACTAGTGAACTCGGTCAGACCGAGTCATAGTTCGGTGGCACCGAGACTGCTAGGGTTTCACAGAGTTCCAAAATTGGTCACACCGATAAGTAATTCTCGGTCAGACCGAGTCTCACTTGTGCAATGGCATAAGCCAAATCGGTGGGACCGAGTTTTTCAACTCGGTGGGTCCGAGATGGTTTCGGCGGAAACCTAACCCTAAAGTTTTCGAATCAAACCTAATCTACGAGTGTATTGACTGGATAGGAGTGTTTCAATCGTGGCAAGAATCATGATGATCACAATGTGCTAAGAATCAGATTGGAGAATAGCACAAAGATTGAGTCCATACCCTAGTTCGGAGGAGACTCGCTACGGCGGCAACGGCGGGGCAGAATTCCCGTTGACGACGACGGAGACCAGCGACTGGAGGCGGCTGGCGGCGAGAAGACGATCCGGAGACCACGTTGGCAGAGCAGGCTATCGCGCGGGCGAAGGGGTTCGGAGAAATTTCCAAATTTTGCCCGTGACTATATATAGCCCGACCCTGTCGGTGTGACCGAGTGGAACAACTCGGTGGCACCGAGATTCATAACTGTAAGCAGTTACTAAAACTCGGTGTGACCGAAAAGTTCAAATCGGTTGCACCGAGATCGAAAACCTAGATCAACTTAATGATCTCGGTAGGACCCAAAGTGGGGTATCGGTCAGACCAAGAATCATAAAGAGGTTTTGGAAGTTTAAGTCTATGACGAATCGGGGACTCCGAGCGCTCCTCACACAGAGTGGTTAGAATCTGACTTGATCAAATTTTGTGATGTAGCATGAAAAGAGTTTGAGACGAGAAAAGCATAGATAGCTAGAGGAGGTTCTTAGGCATTCTTGTCCATCCACTTGGCAAAAAGAAATAAAACCGAACAATCAAAACAACAAGTGGATGTCCTCGAATGAGTAAAATATGCAACCAGCATGCTCACACAATAAGATGGCAAATGAAATATGTGACAAGGCATGCACAACCAATTCTAGCATCTATCAAGCAATTTGCGATGACTAGGTCATCTATATATGAGTATATTGACTTAGGAGTCAAGTGAGAACACTTGATCATAGGTCATACTCATCGTTTAAGCTCAAGTGGGGTTACCACTTTTACATAAAGCATTGTTGTGTTCACATCTTTAGAGTTGCTTTAGCTCAAGTCTTAGAGTAAAGCTCCCCCTAGATGTGATATCCCCCCTAAGAGGGATGAACTAACCTTGGGTTTTGTCGATGATGACTTCATGTAGATGTTGAAGATGTGGACGCTCAATGTTGATGTAGATCACTTGGAGCTATCCATTTGAGTGAATTGCACTTTCAATACCTACATGGGTTAGTCCCACAAGGAAAAAACAAGGATATCCATAGACATAGAGTGATGCACACACAAGATGATGTCCATGAAAACTTTTAGGTTACCTTGTCCCTTGTCTTACCAACAAGAGGGTTTGTGACTCCTTGAACTAGTGCAAGATGTGGAAGTTGATTGCACTTGTTCTTGCCAAAATAATAAGAGTGAAGTATGTTGGCGGAGTCACCCTCAAGAACTCTCTAGATCTTCTTCTTTTGGATCCACACCATCTTGATGGGAATCCTTGGAGTTGTAGTCGTACTTGATGAAGTGGAACTTGAAGTAGTCCTGGGAATCCACTTGACTAAGGTCTTAGGAGCTTCTTCAAATGCATCAATTTCCTCTTGAAGCTTGTACTTGCCTTTTTGCTTGTAGTCTTGTGGTGGAAGATCATCTTGAGCTTGTGTCCCCTTGAAAGAAGTATCATACTTCTCTTGTTGAGGAACAAACTTTGTCTTAGGGTATTGATCTTCTTCCCACTCAACTCCATTGGCATTGAACTTTCGTTCAAAACCAACACCTTGATTCTTCCAGTGCATTCCTTGCTTGTGCACAATTTCCTCGAATTGCTTACTCCCGGCAAGGCTTTTGTACACTCCTTTCTCTATAATTCCCTTCAATAAACTATTTTCTTGCTCAAGTGTAACTTGGCTAAGAGAATCATTAGTGGAATCAAGAGAACTACTAGAAGCAACAATATTGGATTTAGCATGATCATTGTTACTGCTAGAGGAAGAATCTTTCTTGTTCTTGTTACTAGACTTGACTTGAGGCATGTAAGTGGATAAGAGTAAACGCTTGGCAATGTGAGAAGAACTTTTCTTGCGGAGATCATCATTGATTGCTTTTAAGAACTCATGCTCTTGCTCAAGATTGAGCTTTTCAAAGCGTAATTTCTCATGAGCTCTTAAAAGTTCTCGATGATCTTCGAAGATAGTTTCATGAGCTAACTTAAGAGTGTTTAATTCTTTAGTTAGAGCCTCAATCTTCTCCTTATCATTGTCATTCGTTTTATCTTGATTAGCATGATTAATTGGTCTTTCATCATAGTATCATCACTAGAGTTGTCAACAAGCAAATCATCACCTAACAAGTCATCTTCATCACTATTGAAATCAACATACTCGGGATGTGTTACCTTAGGACCTTTGGCCATGAAGCATCTTCCAACTCCTTCATTTGGTGAGTCAAATATGTCGTAGGAGTTGGTTGACACAAGTGCTAGACCGGCAACACCTTCATCTTGAGTATCTTCGGAGTCGGAGTGATAACTTCTCTCGGAGTGGCTGTCGGAGTCGGAGCCGGATACCCATTCACCAACATGAGCTTGATGTCTTCGTCTTGTGTAGCTCCTTGATGATTTTTCCTTCCTTTCCGAATCCTTGCTTCTCCGTGAGTATCTTCGTTCATAACGATCATCTCTACTCCTTCTCTCTCTTGGTGGTGATTCTTTGCTTCTTCTTTTTGGAGAATCTTCTCTTCTCTTGTAGGGAGCCGTACACTCATTGGAATAGTGTCCAGGTCTTCCACAACTGTAGCAGTTTTGCTCTCGACTAGAAGATCTTTTGTCATTGTAGGACCTTGACTTGAAGCTTCTATCTTTGCTTCTACTCTTGTAGAACTTGTTGAAGTTCTTCACCATTAAGCTCAATTCTTCATTGAAGTCTTGTTTCTCACTTGATGATGTGGGGGCTTCACATGAGGCTTTATAGGCACCACTTGACTTGTTGTGAAGTTCCTCTTTATCCTTAAGTGACATCTCGTGAGCAACAATTCTTCCAATCACCTCCGTTGGCTTGAGATCTTTGTAATTGGGCATCATTTGGATCAATGTGCACACGGTATCATATTTTCCATCCAAGGCTCTTAGGATCTTCTTGATGATGAATCTATCGGTCATCTCTTCACTTCCTAAGCCGGCAATCTCATTTGTGATGAGAGCAAGCCTAGAGTATATTTCAGCGACACCTTCACCATCCTTCATCTTGAACTTGTCAAGTTGACTTTGAAGGACATCCAACTTGGATTCCTTGACGGAGTCGGTACCTTCGTGCATATCAATCAAAGTGTCCCAAATTTCCTTTGCATTCTCAAGACGGCTGATTTTGTTGAATTCTTCGGGGCACAATCCGTTGAAGAGAATATCACAAGCTTGAGTATTGTATTGCAACATCTTCAACTCATCCGCAGTAGCTTCACGGTTTGGTTCTTTCCCATCAAAGAAGTCACCTTGCAAACCAACACACACAATAGCCCAAACGGCGGGGTTATGTCCAAGAATATGCATTTTCATTTTATGCTTCCAACTAGCAAAATTAGTACCATCAAAGTAAGGACCTCTACGGTGATAATTTCCCTCGCTAGACGCCATACTCTCCTAGGTTGTGAAACCAAGGCTATGACTACCAAAAGCTATGGAGATCAAAGCAAATGGAGACCAAAGCTCTGATACCACTTGTAGGATCGAAAGTATGTCTAGAGGGGGGGTGATTAGACTACTTGACCAAATAAAAACTTAACCTTTTCCCAATTTTAGTTCTTGGCAGATTTTAGCTATTGTAGGACAAGTCAAGCAATCATCACACAATTCAAGCAAGCATGCAAAGAGTATATTGGCAGCGGAATGTAAAGCATGCAACTTGCAAGAATGTAAGGGGAAGGGTTTGGAGAATTCAAACGCAAGTGGAGACACGGATGTTTTTCCCGTGGTTTGGATAGGTGGTGCTATCCTACATCCACGTTGATGGAGACTTCAACCCACAAAGGGTAACAGTTGTGCGAGTCCACACAGGGCTCCACCCACAAAGGGTAACGGTTGCGCGAGTCCACAAAGTGCTCCACCCACGAAGGGTCCACGAAGAAGCAACCACGCACAAAAGGTCCACGAAGAAGCAACCTTGTCTATCCCACCATGGCCATCGCCCACACAGGACTTGCCTCACTAGCGGTAGATCTTCACGAACTAGGCGATCTCCTTGCCCTTACAAACTCCTTGGTTCAACTCCACAATCTTGTCGGAGGCTCCCAAGTGACACCTAGCCAATCTAGGAGACACCACTCTCCAAGAAGTAACAAATGGTGTGTAGGTAATGAACTCCTTGCTCTTGTGCTTCAAATGATAGTCTTCCCAACACTCAACTCTCTCTCGTAGGATTTGGATTTGGTGGAAAGAAGATTTGAGTGGAAAGCAACTTGGGAAGGCTAGAGATCAAGATTCATATGATAGGAATGGAATATCTTGGTCTCAACACATGAGTAGGTGGTTCTCTCTCAGAACATATGAGTTGGAATTGTGTATGTGTTCTGATTGCTCTCTCCATGAATGAAGAGGAGGTGGAGGGGTATATATAGCCTCCACACAAAATCCAACTGTTACACACAATTTTCCAATCTCGGTGGGACCGAATCAACAAACTCGGTCGGACCGGAAAGGTAAACCTAGTGACCGTTAGAGATTTTCGGTGGGACTGACATGCAACTCGGTAGGACCGATATGGTTAGGGTTTGGGCATAACGTAATCTCGGTGAGACCGTTACACAAACTCGGTGGGACCGAATTTGGTAATTAGCTAACCAGAGAGTTGGTCAGGCAAACTCGGTGGGACCGATTTGCTCTTTCGGTGAGACTGAAAAGTTACAAAAAGGAAACACTGAATTTACATTGCAATCTCGGTGGGACCGATTCGCTCTTTCGGTGAGACCGAGAAGTTACGAAAGGGAAACAAAGAGTTTGCAACCCCATCTCGGTGAGACCGAGATCCCTATCGGTAGAACCGATTTGCTAGGGTTTGGCAGTGGCTTATGACAAATGAAACTCGGTGGCGCCGGATAGGAAGAATCGGTAGGACCAAGTTTGGCTTAGGGTTTTGGTCATATGTGGATATGGGAAAGTAGTTGAGGGTTTTGGAGCATATCACTAAGCACATGAAGCAAGAGGCTCATTAAGCAACACCTCATCCCTCCTTGATAGTATTGGCTTTTCCTAAAGACTCAATGTGATCTTGGATCACTAAAATGTAAAATGAAGAGTCTTGAGCTTTTGAGCTTGAGCCAATCCTTTGTCCTTAGCATTTTGAGGGTTCCACTTTCACATCCATGCCATGCCAATCATTGAGCTTTCCTGAAATAATCATCTTGGAATAGCATTAGCTCAATGAGCTATATGTTGTTATGAATTACCAAAACCACCTAGGGATAGTTGCACTTTCACAAATCCTAGTCTCGATTCGTGCCAACCCAACAGACACTTTCGGAGATACCCGTAGTGTACCTTTATAGTCACCCAGTTACATTGTGACGTTTGGCACACCCAAAGCACTCCTACGGTATCCAGGAGTTGCACAATCTCATGGTCTAAGGAAATGATACTTGACATTTGGAAAAGCTATAGCAAACGAACTACACGATCTTTGAGCTATGCTTAGGATTGGGTCTTGTCCATCACATCATTCTCCTAATGATGTGATCCCGTTATCAATGACAACCAATGTCCATAGTCAGGAAATCATGACTATCTTTTGATCAATGAGCTAGTCAACTAGAGGCTCACTAGGGACGTGTTGTGGTCTATGTATTCACACTTGTATTATGATTTCCGGATAACACAATTATAGCATGAACAATAGACAATTATCATGAACAAAAATATATAATAATAACCATTTTATTATTGCCTTTAGGGCATATTTCCAACAGTATCGTCCACGTACCCTCGTACCGTAAGCGGAAGCGTTATGACAACGCGGTTGATGTAGTCGTACGTCTTCACGATCGACCGATCCTAGCACCAAAAGTACGGCACCTCCGCGATCTGCACACGTTCGGCTCGGTGACGTCCCGCGAACTCACGATCTAGTAGAGCTTCGTCAGCACGATGGCATGATGACGGTGATGATGTTGCTACCGGAACAGGGCTTCGCCTAAGCACCGCTACGATATTACCGAGGTGGATTATGGTGGAGGGGGGGCACCGCACACGGCTAAAGATCAATGATCAACTTATGTATCTATAGGGTGCCCCCTCCCCCGTATATAAATGAGTTGAGGAGGGGAAGAGCCGGCCCTCCTATGGCGCGCCCCATGGGGAGTCCTACTCCCACCGGGAGTAGGATCCCCCCCTTTCCAAGTAGTAGGAGTAGGAGAAGGAAGGAGAAAAGAGGGAGAAGGAAAGCCCCCCCCCCCCCTTCCTAGTCCAATTCGGACCAGAGGGGGAGGGGGCGCGCGGCCTGCCCTGGCAGCCCCTCCCCTCTTTACACTAAAGCCCATAAGGCCCATTAAACTCCACGGGGGGTTCCGGTAACCCCTCGGTACTCCGGTATATGCCCAAACTTCACACGGAACCCTTCCGATGTCCAAACATAGTCGTCCAATATATCGATCTTTATGTCTCGACCATTTCGAGACTCCTCATCATGTCCGTGATCAAATCAGGGACTCCGAACTACCTTCGGTACATCAAAACACATAAACTCGTAATATCGATCGTCACTGAACGTTAAGCGTGCGGACCCTACGGGTTCGAGAACTATGTAGACATGACCGAGACTCACTTCGGGTGAATAACCAATAGCGGAACCTGGATGCTTATATTGGTTTCTACATATTCTATGAAGATCTTTATCGGTCAAACCGCATAACAACATACATTGTTCCCTTTGTCATCGGTATGTTACTTGCCCGAGATTTGATCGTCAGTATCTCAATACCTAGTTCAATCTCATTACCGACAAGTCTCTTTACTCGTTCCGTAATGCTACATCATGTAACTAACTCATTAGCTACATTGTTTGCAAGGCTTATAGTGATGTACATTACCGAGAGGGCCCAGAGATACCTCTCCGACAATCGGAGTGAAAAATCTTAATCTTGATCCATGCCAACTCAACAGACACCATCGGAGACACTTGTAGAGCACCTTTATAATCACCCAGTTACGTTGTGACGTTTGGTGGCACACAAAGTGTTCCTTCGGTATTCGGGAGTTGCATGATCTCATAGTCATAGGAACATGTATAGTTATGGAGAAAGCAATAGCAACAAACTAAACGATCATCGTGCTAAGCTAACAGATGGGTCAAATCAATCACATCATTCTCTAATGATGTGATCCCGTTAATCAAATGACAACTCACGTCTATGGTTAGGAAAATAACCATCATTGATTCAACAAGCTAGTCAAGTAGAGGCAAACTTGTGACACTCTGTTTGTCTATGTATTCACACATGTACTAAGTTTCCGGTTAATACAATTCTAGCATGAATAATAAAACATTTATCATGATATAAGGAAATATAAAAACAACTTTATTATTGCAGTTCAGTGGTGGTAAGCATGGTAAGCAACACTTATTTTTTTGGATTTTCTCAGAAACTCATGATGGTTGCATCAGTCTTGTTTAGTGGGCACATCCGCCCACATCTATCTATCTTAATACTCAGTCTCACACTCATCAGCTTATACACATTACTTGACAGTTCTTTCCGTGTCACAGATCATCTGACAAACCTTCAGTGGTTTATAGCTGATGATAGTATTTGCAGAGAACAGCTGAAACCGGCACTACACAATTGGATCTACTGCTCTTGAAAGATATACCCCCCTCTCTGTAAAGAAATATAAGAGCTCTTGGAGTATTTCTTTACACAATTGGATCTGCTGCTCTTGGAGTATTTCTTTACGGAGGGAGTACTTCTTACCACTTGATGCTAACATTTGCAGTCTCCAACTCTTCTTTACAACGTTCTTGAAAGACACCACGGTCCACATCGGGCGGTTCATGTGGAGGCCGGCAGTTCACACAGGGCGCCCCCGTCGCTTTCACGCATCAGCATCGTTCTATGGTCGCAATGGACACCAGCAAGCATAAAGTAGAAGAGTTGGAGTCTTGGAGACTGTAACAGGTTAGTTTACTGTGTTGTTTTGAATTTTGGGCATAGTGTATGGCCTGCATGGATCATGCTTCACATCTTGTTAATTGTTCGGTTAGACTCACCGGTAACTTTGGTCGATACCCATGGAATTGTTTTATGCATGGCCTTGATCACCTCAATAATTGGCCTAGTGATGCATGCAGCATTGGGCAGGGATGGCTGGCTAGCTTGAGGGATTTGAACCCTCCACCTTTGGCACAAACCGATCTCAGAGAAATTCCAGCTGATTTGTTAAAAGGGCACTCTAGGAGGTTTTAGAGTGCACTGCAAAATCAGACACCCTAAAACTGCATCCTCTATACTTCTTCTTCCATGTGGGACTCAGTTGTCACTGTGTCACTATTTTTCTTCTTTTCTTCCCTTTCGTTTCTTGCTCATCATTCGGACGCATCCCCGTTCTGGCTGGCGCACCTTGTCCCTCTTGCTAGTCCCCTCCGCTCTCCACCCCCATAGGATGCCCCTCTAGCCTCTCCCGTTATGTCGATGAGCAATGACTGGAGAAGGAAGGAACCAAGGTTGCGCTTCACCGGTTGCGACTAGCGGGGTCGGCTGCTGGGGGCGCGGCGGCCGAGGAGGAAGTGGTGTGGAGCCTGTCGTGGATCTAAGTCTGACAGTAATGTAGGGGGTAAGTATGGAGAGGCGAGGTCTTAGCTATGGAGAGGTTGTAAGGACGCAGGGTTTACGAGTTCAGGCCCTTCTCGGAGGAAGTAAAAGCCCTACGTCTCAGAGCCCGGAGGCGGTCAACTAGATTATGTGTGTATGAGTTACAAAGGTGTGAACCCTTGTCTCGGAGGAAGGGGTGGCTTATATAGAGTGCGCCAGGACCCCGGCCAGCCCACGTTACGAAGGGTTCAATGTACATCAAGGCAGGGCGTTACTGATAACCCTAGTAATAAAGTGCTATGATGACCATAAAAGCTACTTAATGACCGACCGTTAGCGTGCGGAGTGACTTTAGGTCTCCTGGCCGTCGAGTGGTTGGATCTTGGTCGAGTAATTGCTTCTTGGTCGAGTGTCTTCGAGTCTGTCGAGTGGAACACCTCCAAGTCGATTGAAAGGCGATTTCTTCTAGAGATGTCCTTGGGTAGGGCAGTTAGGGCAGGTCCATGACCCTACCCTAGGTTCATAGCTTCATCATTAGCCCCCGAATGGATCTAGGTTTGAGTGGGGAAGGAGTTGAGGACCTCTCCGACTCGTTTTCATGCCGTGAGCATATCTTGCTCCGGATCAATGGACCCGAGTGATGACAGCAACTTCTTTTTCAGTCGCCTTGATCCATTCTTAATTCTTCGTCGAGTGAGTTTCTTTACCTGTAAGGTTCCGAGTGACGGTGCGGAGGAGATCTTTTAGTCTGACAAGTTTGTTTGCTGCCCGCGGATTTAGTGGGATCCGAATTTTGGGAAGCGCGCGCGACGGGGGAGGTCGCAGTAATTGGATGGGATAGAGCGGAGCCGCCTCGATCCCCGCGCCACCTTTTTCGCCACGTATCACTCGCGCGGTCGTTACGGGATTTGACGGAGCCATTTGGGCCTACCTGTCGGCCACTCGGAAGCGGCCTCATATAAGGCATTGGACCGGAGTCCCCCGAACAGTGCGCCCCATTACCTCTTCTCCTCCTCACGCCTCTCTGCTGCGCTCGCTCTCGCCCCAGTGCCACCGCACCACACGCGTCTCGTCAGCGACAATGGTGAAGGAGAGGACAGCGGCTCTGGAGCGGGCGAAGAAGGCGACGGCGAAATCGAAGGGGAAGGCGATGAGCCGGGGCGGATCTTCCTTGCGGACTGGCCTGCCAAAGGGTTGGATCCAGGGTGACTGGATCCACTCGAGGATCTCCCAAGAAGACCTCGACGACCTGGCCGAGGGAGGGCTGATCCCCTACGACTCGGTGCGGCTTTCGGGGAAGGAATCCGAGCCGCAACCCCGGGAGGGTGAGCGCGTTCTTCTTGCCACCCATGTCGACCGTGGGTTTTCCTTGCCTCCTCATCCTTTCTTCCGAGGGTTTCTGAACTTCTTCGGGGCTCAACTCCACCATTTTAACCCCAACTCAATCGTTTATCTTGCCGCGTTCATTTCCTTGTGTGAGAACTTCTTGGGTTGTCGACCTCACTGGGGTCTTTTCAAGCATATTTTCACTTGTCGCTCCCAGACAGTGAAAAAGGCTAACCCGGGTGACGAGAGGACCCAAGTGATCCAGATGTGTGGGGGTCTTGGCATCCACTGATTGGTCCAGCTCATTTCCGGCCATGATTCTTCCCGATTCAGTTCGCGGGTGGCAGTCGACCTGGTTCTACTGCAAAGACCAGTCGACGTCAGGGCAATCGACTGGCCTCCCTCCCTTCACCATGGACCGAGTGGAAAAACCCTCCCCTTTGAAGGTGCTCCCGGAGGAGAAGGCGCACGTGAAGGTGTTGGTCAACCGAGTGGTCCAGCTCATTCGTGACGGGGTCACTGGTATGGATCTCTTGGAGGTCTTCCTTCGGCGGCACATCCAGCCTCTCCAAGCCCGAGACCACCCGATGTGGATGTATTCGGGTCTAGAAGACTCCACTCGGATCCACCCGGAGGAGGTCGATGACGACACGCTGGAGAAGTGGCTGTCGAGCATTACCGGGAACAAGGACAACCCCAGAGGAGCCAGGAGAGTTCCCCCATTCGACCAGTCGCGTGCACCAGAGCAGGTCTGATTCTGAGTTTTTGCTTGTAATCTGAATTCACTCGCGCAACTGTCTGTATTGCGTCGACTGACTTTGTTCTCCCTGCTTTCTTTCAGGCCATCATTGAAATGTATTCGGTGCCCAACGGGGAGCAAGAGCAAGCTCTGGAAGGCGAGGCGAGTGGTGGCGAAAGTGGCGAGTGGACTTCCGATGGTGAAGGGGATGGAGGAAGCGACGACTCGAGTGATGAGGAAGAAGTCGAGCCGCCTCCTCGCATAGAGAGACGATCCAAGCTTGACCAGGATCGGCTGAGTGCCCGCGACAAGGCGACTACTCAGGCTGATCAGTCTTCGAAGCGTCCTCGGATCTCTTCACCAACCACGACTGAGAAGGCGCCAAAGCATCCCAAAGTTGCAGAACCAAAGACTCGGAAGGCGCTGCCGAAGATCAAGATCGATATCCCTGTCGCCTCCGCGTGAGTGTCTCTCCTTGTATTCACTCGACGCTCCGCTGTTTGTTTTTCTTGTTTTAACTGGACAAACTTTGGAATTGTTAGCGCTGCCACTTCCGGGACCTCAGCTTACAGGGATGATGATGAGGTGATGGAGGATGCGGTCACTTCTAATCCAGGTATGATTTCTGCCATACTATCTTTCTTTGGTCGATTCAACTACATCGTGCATCACTAGGTGACGTGATTTTGGCAATTTGAACTTTGTACAGCTCCCAACATTATTGACCTCCCTGATGATGATGAAGAGCCCAAGAGGTCTTTGACGAGGAAGAGTAGACGAGCTCCTGTAAGTGAGGTGCTACAGTCAACGCCGAGGGCGGAACCAGTCGTTCAGGACACTGGTGACGTCAATCAGGGTTCTGTTACCTTCGCGGAGCCCCTGTCGAGTGACTTGCCTTCTTCTTCGACCGCTCAGGCCCCTGTCGACCCGCCTTCACTTTTTGCAACCCATCATGTCCCGGAGGACGAGGTGAATGCTGCTAGGGAAGCCATACGCCAGGCGGGCATTATGATGGAGAAGATGAAGACGGTGCGAGACGCCAGCCAAGCCGCCTATGATGCCAGCTCGGCTCTCCACAGCAATGTTCAGGTTAGTTGGTCGCCGCTTGTTCTGTTAGGATATGCTATCTGAAGATTCTTTCCGAAAATCTTTTCATCTGTACACCCACTGGGTGTGTCGATTGAATTTTTGGACTAGTGGGAGCACGCTGAGTGCACCCACTGGGTGTAGTCCCCGAGGCTACGGCGGACTGCTGGCAGTCGACCGTAGTCTTTGTATTTTGTCGAGTAAAACCGAACTGGTAGTTTGTTTCTTCCGCTTGATCCAGTCGAGTGGGATCAGAACCGGTGGGGGCACGCAAAGTGCACCCACTGGGTGTAGTCCCCGAGATCGCGGTTGACTACGGGCAGTCGACTGTGGTCTGAGTTCTACTTTGTCTCTCTTTCTTCTTTTTTTGAACTCGACTCCGGCTGGCCGGTCGAGTGGAATCAGAACCGGTGGGGGCATGCAAAGTGCACCCACTGGGTGTAGTCCCCGAGACTATGGTGGACTGCGGGCAGTCGACTATAGTCTTAGTATTTGTCGTTTTTTGCTGTGGAATAATTTCTCCCCTTTGATTTCAGAAATCTTGTGATCTTGGAGCTCGCTTCGCTGATTTGGAAAGTCAGCAGATTCAACTAAAACTTGACTTGGAGCTGGCCAGGACAGAACTGCAGACGGTCAGAGACGGTGCCGCCGGTAAGACAAGTCTGTTGACTGGTCAGTTTTAGGCTCGAGCACCCTTCTGCTATTTCTGAATCAATCATCATTTCTTTACAGAAAAACTGAGAGAGGCTTTGGCGAAAAAGGATCAGGATTTGTCTGCTGCCCAGAAGGAGGCTGACGACAGGACCGCTCTGGCCGAACAGAAGTTGGCTTCAGTCGGCCAGTTGGAAGAAGAGAATACCAGGCTGAAGACTGCTCTGAATGAAGCCAACAGGGAGTGCACACGTTGGAAGAAGGAGAACCTCAACCTGACCGAAAAGATGGAAGGCATCGCTCGTAGGAGGGACGATCTGGAGAGCTACCTGAGGAGCCTTGCCAAGAAGTTGTATATCAAGCTTGAAGGTGCACATTTAGTTCCGACTGATTTTTTTTTGTGTCGACTCAGTGTATGAAAATTGACTTATCCTTGGATCGTGAATGCAGAGTTTTGCCAGAACTTTGAAGAGGAGACTGGGCGGATCGAACCAGGTTTGGATCCAATCAACTCTCCCGTGAAAGATGAAGCTGCCATGAATTTGCTCCGACTGGAATCTCGCATTGACGGTGCCGTGGACTACTTGGCTCGACTGAAGGTCGCCATGTCACGGATCGACCCGACACTTTGGCCAGAGGCTACGCTCCAAAACGATCTCGAGTCTCTGATGACTCGACTTAACGGAATCCCTGACCGAGTGCAGGAGTGGAAGAAGTCTTCTGCTCGGTGTGGCGCTGATGTGGCTCTGTCCTTGGTTCGTGTCCACTGCAAGGAGGTGCCACAAGACAAGCTGGCAGCAATCAAGGTCGCCAACACCCAGAAGCATGACTTCCGAACCTTTATGGAGACTTTCATCGCTGCAGCCACTCGGATAGCCGACGGCGTCGACCTGGATGAGTTCATCGAGCCTGCCAGCCCTCCTCCCGCAGAGTGAACAAACTCTTATGTCCCACCTTAAATTTTCCTCGGAATGTCGAGTGGTTTTTGTAACCGTTAAACTTTTTCGGGCTGCATGCCCGAGTACTTCGATCTGTGGTCTGGAACCTTTAGAATTTATCTGAACTTGGTTTACCGTTGAATATCTTTATGAATCTCCTGCTGAGTGAACCCATTCTTCATTTGAGACAACTTTTGCACTCGCAGCGCAGTTCTGAAGGAGAGGGAAGCAGTCGACCCTTGTCTTAAATTTGTGGCGAAGCTCCCCAAGGGAAGGCGGCGGTCGACCCACACTCTGTTACTGCAGAGGGGGATGGAGCGCACATTGTATTTGTGGCGAAGCTCTCCAAGAGAAGGTGGCAGTCGACCCATACTTCGTTACTGTAGAGAGGGATGAATCCTGCATTGTATTTGTGGCGAAGCTCTCCAGGAGAAGGTGGCAGTCGACCTGCCCCTCGTCGTCCTTGAGGATTGAGATGTGTTTCGTACTTAGGCGAGTACTGGACTACGGCTAAGCCCCCGAGTGGGAGGATTGCTCTCCACTCGGTAGGATTTTTTCAAACTTAGGCGAGTGCTTGACTGCAGCTAAGCCCCCGAGTGGGAGGATTGCTCTCCACTCGGTAGGATTTTTCAAACTTAGGAGAGTGCCTGACTACAACTAAGTCCTCAAGTGAGGGAACTTAGGCGAGTACTGGACTGCAGCTAAGCCCCCGAGTGGGAGGATTGCTCTCCACTCGGTAGGATTTTTACAAACTTAGGCGAGTGCCTGACTGCAGCTAAGTCCTCAAGTGAGAGAGCTTAGGCGAATACTGGACTGCAGCT
>NC_041382.1:640729600-640729887 GCF_002162155.2 Triticum dicoccoides
TAGGCGAGTGCCTGACTGCAGCTAAGTCCTCAAGTGAGAGAACTTAGGCGAGTACTGGACTGCAACTAAGCCCCCGAGTGGGAGGATTGCTCTCCACTCGGTAGGATTTTTTCAAACTTAGGCGAGTGCCTGACTGCAGCTAAGTCCTCAAGTGAGAGAACTTAGGCGAGTACTGGACTGCAGCTAAGCCCCCGAGGGGGAGGATTGCTCTCCACTCGGTAGGATTTTTTCAAACTTAGGCAAAGCGGATTCGCGGCTAAGCCACCCACTGGGGGATTTCTTACGCA
>NC_041382.1:640730154-640737760 GCF_002162155.2 Triticum dicoccoides
TAGGATTTTTACAAACTTAGGCGAGTGCCTGACTGCAGCTAAGACCTCAAGTGAGAGAACTTAGGTGAGTACTGGAGTGCAGCTAAGCCCCCGAGTGGGAGGATTGCTCTCCACTCGGTAGGATTTTTTCAAACTTAGGCAAGTGCCTGACTGCAGCTAAGTCCTCAAGTGAGGGAACTTAGGCGAGTACTGGACTGCAGCTAAGCCCCCGAGTGGGAGGATTGCTCTCCACTCGGTAGGATTTTTACAAACTTAGGCGAGTGCCTAACTGCACCTAAGTCCTCAAGTGAGAGAACTTAGGCGAGTACTGGACTGCAGCTAAGCCCCCGAGTGGGAGGACTGCTCTCCACTCGGTAGGATTTTTACAAACTTAGGCGAAGCGGATTCGCAGCTAAGACACCCACTGGGGGATTTCTTACGCAAACAAAAACAATAATAATCACTGGGAAAATTATAACGCTCTTGTCTTTGATAAATAAACTACAGGAGTTTTTCTTATTACGTCTCATCCGAGTGAGAATTCAAGTATAAAAGGGGCGGAGTAGCTCCGCATTCCAGGCTCGTGGCTCATCAATCTGGCGATCGACATTGTAGAGGTGGTATGCTCCATTGTGGAGGACTCTGGTGACTATGAAGGGGCCTTCCCAAGTAGGAGCAAGCTTGTGTGGTTTCTGCTGATCCACTCGAAGGACTAAGTCTCCTTCTTGGAAGGCTCGGTTCTTCACGTTTCTGGCATGGAATCGATGCAAGTCTTGCTGATAGATGGTCGATCGGATCAGGGCCATTTCTCTTTCTTCTTCTAGGAGGTCGACTGCGTCCTGTCGGGCTTGTTCTGCTTCATCTTCTGAGTAGAGCTCGACTCTGGGAGCGTTGTGAAGCAGGTCACTCGGTAAGACTACCTCGGCTCCGTAGACCAGAAATAATGGGGTTCTTCCGGTCGATCGATTCGGAGTTGTCCTCAATCCCCAAAGGACTGATGGGAGCTCGTCGACCCATGCACCTGCTGCGTGCTTGAGATTGTGCATCAATCGGGGTTTCAGCCCTTTGAGAATTAGGCCATTTGCCCTTTCTGCTTGTCCATTCGATTGGGGGTGAGCGACCGAAGCATAGTCGACCCGAGTGCCCTGAGAGGCGCAAAAGGCCCTGAACTTGTCAGAGTCGAAGTTTGATCCATTGTCCGTGATGATACTGTGCGGAACTCCATATCTGAATATCAGCTCTCTGATGAAACTGATAGCGGTGCAAGCATCGAGATTCTTGATAGGCTTGGCTTCAATCCATTTGGTGAACTTATTGACTGCTACCAGCACATGAGTGAAGCCGCTCCTGCCTGTTCTCAGTGGCCCAACCATGTCCAGCCCCCAAACAGCGAAGGGCCAGACGAGTGGAATGGTTTTCAAGGCTGACGCGGGCTTGTGCGGCACATTGGAGTAATACTGACACCCTTCACATTTGTCGACTATCTCTTTAGCCACCTCATTGGCCCTTGGCCAGTAGAACCCCGCTCGGTATGCTTTAGCCACAATGGTCCGAGAGGACGCATGATGACCACGGGTTCCTGAGTGGATATCGTTAAGGATCATCTGACCTTCTTCTGGTGTGATACACTTCTGGCCGACCCCAGTCGCGCTTTCCCTATATAACTGTCCCTTTATGACTATAAAGGCCTTGGATCGATGGACGATCTGTCGAGCCTCTTCCTTGTCTTCTGGGAGTTCTTTCCTTAGGATGTACGCGATGTACAGTTCTGTCCAGATGGGAGTGATAACCAGCACTTCCATTATCAGATCGACCACAGCTGGAACTTCAACTTCAGTCGGATCCGTGGCGCTTTTTGGCTGCGGGGCCTCTTCCGTGAAGGGATCCTCCTGGACTGATGGTGTGTGGATGTGTTCCAAAAACACATTGCTGGGAATGGCTTCTCTTTTGGAACCTATTTTTGCCAAATCATCAGCTGCTTGATTTTTCAGTCGGGGTATGTGATGAAGCTCTAACCCCTCGAATTTCTTCTCCAGCTTTCTCACTGCATTGCAATAACCAGTCATGGCTGGACTTCTGACATCCCACTCCTTCATCACCTGATTAACCACCAAATCTGAGTCGCCATAGACCATGAGGCGACAGACGCCGAGTGAGATGGCCATGCGCAACCCATATAACAGTGCTTCATATTCTGCCTCGTTATTGGAGGAATCAAAATGGATTTGAAGAACATATCTGAGTTTATCTCCTCTGGGGGAGACCAACACCACTCCGGCACCGGAACCACTCAGCATCTTGGAGCCATCGAAAAACATAGTCCAATGCTCCGAGTGAATCTGAGTCGGCAGCTGCTGTTCAATCCACTCGGCGATGAAATCTGCGATTGCTTGGGACTTGATAGCTTTCTTTGCCTCAAACTTGATATCAAGGGGAAGGAGTTCAATCGCCCATTTTGCCACTCGACCAGTTGCATCCCTGTTATGCAAGATCTCTGATAATGGAGCATCGCTGACGACTGTAATGGAATGATCAGAGAAGTAGTGAGCAACTTTCTTGGTGGTCATATAGATCCATATACAAGCTTCTGATAGTGAGGATATCTTTTCTTCGATGGGGTGAAGACTTCAGAAATATAATATACTGGTCGCTGAACTTTGAAGGTTTTCCCTTCTTCTTCCCGCTCGACCGTAAGTACCGTACTAACGACTTGTCCTGTGGCTGCAATGTAAAGCAGCAAAGGCTCTTTGCTGATTGGGGTAGCAAGCACCGGCTGGGTGGAGAGCAGAGCTTTGAGCTCTGCAAACGCTGCATCAGCTTCGGGAGTCCACTCGAACTTGTTGGACTTCTTCATCAATCGGTAAAGAGGTAATGCCTTTTCACCGAGACGAGATATGAATCGACTTAGGGCGGCCAAACAACCAGTAAGCTTCTGGACGTCGTGCACTCGCACAGGGCTTTTCATTCGGAGTATAGTGCCAACTTTTTCTGGATTGGCGTCGATTCCCCATTCGGAAACGAGAAAGCCGAGTAACTTTCCGCCAGGGACTCCGAATGTACACTTTGATGGATTAAGCTTGATATCATACCTCCTGAGGTTGGCAAAGGTTTCAGCAAGGTCAGTCAGCAGGTCGAAACCCTTCCGTGACTTGACCACAATATCATCCATATATGCTTCCACGTTCCGACTGATTTGAGTGAGTAAACACTTCTGAATCATCCTCATGAATGTGGCTCTGGCATTCTTGAGGCCGAACAGCATGGTAACATGACAGAAGCACCCGAATGGAGTGATGAAAGCTGTCTTGATCTCGTCAGGTCCATACAGACGGATCTGATGGTACCCGGAATAGGCGTCTAAGAAAGACAGTTGCTCACATCCCGCAGTCGAGTCAACTATCTGGTCAATGCAGGGGAGAGGAAAATGATCTTTTGGGCAGGCCCGATTGATATGTTTAAAGTCAATGCACATGCGAAGTGACTTGTCCTTCTTGGGGACCATGACAACGTTGGCGAGCCACTCGGAGTGGTAGATCTCTCGGATGAACTCCGCTGCTAAGAGCCGAGCCACCTCTTTGCCAATAGCTTTTCTTTTTTGGACGGCGGACCGTCGAAGATGTTCCTTGACAGGTTTTACTTTTGAGTCGACTCTCAGGCAATGCTCAGCCAGCTCCCTGGGAACACCTGGCATGTCAGAAGGTTTCCACGCAAAGATGTCCCAGTTCTCACGGAGGAACTGGATGAGCGCTTCTTCCTATTTGGAGTCGAGTGTTGTCGAGATATGAGTCGGGGCGGCGCTGGGGTCGGTCGGGTGGATGTGAGCTGTCTTCGTGTCGCCAGTCGACTGGAAAGCTGATTCTGTAGCGGGCTTCTTGGCTCGCAACAGATCACTCGGGTCTGCAGTCTTCTGGTATTCCTGCAACTCCACCACTGCCATATGTGCATCGGCGATCTTCGAACCCTTCTGAAAACATTCTTCCGCTTTCTTCCGATTGCCCGTAATGGTGATTACACCTTTGGGGCCAGGCATCTTCAATTTGAGATACACATAACATGGTCGGGCCATGAAGCGTGCATAAGCCGGCCTGCCCAAAATAGCGTGATAGGCACTCTGGAAGTCTACAACTTCAAATGTCAATTTTTCTTTGCGGTAATTCTTGGAATCACCGAAAACCACATCAAGAGCAATCTGGCCGAGTGATTCAGCCTTCTTCCCAGGAATGACTCCATGGAAACTCATGTTGCTGGCACTGAGTCTGGACATCGGAATGTCCATCCCCTTCAACGTCTCAGCGTATAATATGTTCAAACCACTGCCACCATCCATCAGGACTTTGGTCAGTCGAGTGCCTTCAACAACTGGGTCGACCACCAAAGCTTGCCTCCCAGGGGTGGCGATGTGCGTTGGGTGGTCGGACTGGTCGAATGTTATGGCAGTCTGAGACCATTTCAGGTAACTAGGTGTCGCTGGAGCGACCATGTTCACCTCTCGGTTAATAACTTTCAGTCGACTTTTGCTCTCAACATCAGCAAAAATCATCAGGGTGGAATTGACTTGAGGGTATCCGTCATCACTGTCCTCTTTGTCTTCAACCTTGTCTGACTCCTTTTCCTTACCCTTGGGTTGCTTGCCCTGGAACTGCTGGATCAAGAGTCGACACTGCCGAGTGGTATGTTTCGGGTAAATAAAATTACCCTCTTCGTCTTTCTTCATGTGGACGAGACACGGTAAGTCCAACACATCATTTCCCTCCTAGTCTTTAACCTTTTTGGGGTTCCAAGGCCCTTTAGGTTTCCCTTTAGACTTTTCTTGGGCCAAAGCTAAGGCTTCCCCGGGAGCCGCTGGCTCGGCTTTCCGCTTCTGTTTCCGACTAGAATTGCCTCCGGTTTCTTGGGCGACTGACTTGAGTTTGCCACTCCTGAGTCGATCCTCATCTTCGTCGTTAGCGTACTTGGTGGCAATCTCCATCATCCGATTCAGGGACATATCTCCGGTTCGACCGAATTTCAAATTTAGTTCTCTGTACTTGACGCCTTCCTTGAAGGCACAAACTGCTTGGTGGTCAGGCACATTATCCACCGAGTGATGTAACGTGATCCATCTCTGGATGTAATCCCTCAAAGTTTCATTCGGCTTTTGCACACAGGACCGCAGTTCCGTCAGTCCTGCCGGTCGCTTGCATGTGCCTTCAAATGTGGTGACGAACACTCGGGAGAGATCTTCCCAAGTGTAAACGCTGCTAGGTGCTAACTGGTTTAGCCACGCTCTGGCCGAGCCCTCCAACATGAGAGGCAGGTGCTTCATGGCCACTTCATCATTGCCGCCGCCAATATGGACGGCCACTCGGTAGTCCTCAAGCCAAGTATCGGGCTTGGACTCGCCAGTGAACTTACTGACTCCAGTCGCCAACCTGAAATTGGGAGGAATCACAGCGGCCCTGATGGCCCTACTAAAGCACTCTGGCCCCGAAACATGTACTCTGCTGCTGGTAGGTGCATCTCTGTCGTGACCTTCTCGGTGAGCCCTATTCCCGTCGACCAAACCCTGGACGAGAATGGATCTCGCGTCAAAGCCTGGTCCTCTAGGGTCTACTAGAATCCTTCGCCCACCACTATGAGGGCGTCTGTCATCCTGCTGGCGAGGCACATACGACCCGCTCCTCGGGGGAGGCATGGGCACTCGACGTCGACCGTCACGATCGACTCGGTGATCATACTGCTCATGGTTCCCATACTGGTCACGCCGGTCTCCACGTCCCTCACGCCTCGGGGGCGATCTCGGGCTGTGAGCCGACTGGACTGTGTCTGCGGCAACGGATCTGCTGTGAATCCTGTTTGGCGACTGAGAAACAGCGGAATTTTGATCTCCTACTGCCCGGAGTAACGCTCTAATCTGCAGCAAGCCTCTGCCAGCCTCCGACTGGGAAGGCTGAATCGACTCCGCTATACGGGCTGCAGCTGCTAAATTCTGTATCGGAGTTTGATATACCTGTGGGGGCGGGAAGAGCTGACGTCGACTGGATTCGGGAACCCGTTGTCGCACACGCTCGTCGAGTGCTCGCTGGAGGTTCTCCAGTCGAGTGCGCTCGGCCAAGTTTGCCAGGCGCGCGTCTTCCAAGGCGCGAGCCTCGGAGGTTTCTCCGACGATAGGAGTGTGCAGTGCATCCATGTTCCAGCGGCGGGGTTCTTCTCTCTGCAGCGACGTGAGAGGCTCGGGAAGATACTCTTCATGGAGACGCGACGGGTCGCCTCTTCCCGCGCCTCCGTCGGTGCGGGTAAAACCGGGGGGACTGGGCGTTCCGTCGACCATCAGAACCTCTGCCGCCGGATCGCTGTTGTCGCACTCGGAAGCTGTCTCTTCGGAGCCAGTCGAACAGGCCATAGAGGGATTCGTCGGGCTCGATCGCCGCGACTTGAGGGATGGCCGACTGACGGGCCACCGCGTGTCTCACCCATCGCTGAAGTCTCGACCGACCGGAGCGCTTGCGCCGGCGGGAAACGGGGAGGAAGGACAACACAGGAGCCGACCGGTAGGGGGTCGACGGTTGCCGCAGGAGAACGCCGCGGACGCATGCGCTAAAGTGCATTGCCCCGCGGACAGGGAGTGCGTCCACGTCGAGCGGAGCCTCCTGAAGCCAGGCGGAGTCGTCGGCGATGAACGTGAGCGCGCCGAGATGCAACTCGCGGCCCTCCACCAAAACTCCGTCGAAAACCATGATGATTCGGGTCGGAAAAGATTGCAACTCCTCCAACAAAACGCTAAAATACTTGCCCCACGGTGGGCGCCAACTGTCGTGGATCTAAGTCTGACAGTAATGTAGGGGGTAAGTATGGAGAGGCGAGGTCTTAGCTATGGAGAGGTTGTAAGGACGCAGGGTTTACGAGTTCAGGCCCTTCTCGGAGGAAGTAAAAGCCCTACGTCTCGGAGCCCGGAGGCGGTCGACTGGATTATGTGTGTATGAGTTACAGAGGTGCGAACCCTTGTCTCGGAGGAAGGGGGTGGCTTATATAGAGTGCGCCAGGACCCCGGCCAGTCCACGTTACGAAGGGTTCAATGTACATCAAGGCAGGGCATTACTGATAACCCTAGTAATAAAGTGTTATGATGACCATAAAAGCTACTTAATGACCGACCGTTAGCGTGCAAAGTGACTTTAGGTCTCCTAGCCGTCGAGTGGTTGGATCTTGGTCGAGTAATTGCTTCTTGGTCGAGTGTCTTCGAGTCTGTTGAGTGGAACACCTCCAAGTCGATTGAAAGGCGATTTCTTCTAGAGATGTCCTTGGGTAGGGCAGTTAGGGCAGGTCCATGACCCTACCCTAGGTTCATAGCTTCATCAGAGCCGACTACCAAAAACAAGAGGTGGAGGAAAGGCTGCGACAGGGGAATGAGTCACAGAGTCGGTGGGGGTGGGGAGACCATGACGGTTGCGCTGCAAGCACGAGAGTGAATGAAAAGGGCATGAAGTTTCATTGGCACCAAAACTTTTGTGCATAGGGTGTCCCTCTGTATTTTCCTCCCTCTTACCTAATACATACATAAAGGGTGGTGCGATCTTTTAGAGGGTGCTCTCTAATTTTTTTTTAGGGATAGAGGGGCACTTAGGGAATCTGGTTGAGTGAGTATTTC
>NC_041382.1:640738199-640868457 GCF_002162155.2 Triticum dicoccoides
AATAAGCTCTCTATATTCCTTTTCAAGTTTTTATTGCGGGTACTATAAAACAATAAGGGGTTAGCGAATGTACTTGAAAAGGTAGTTACGATTAAATTAATGAAATAATGGTCCAGCGCAATGGTGAAGCTACATGGCAGTGTAGTCATTTGACTACACAACTTTTTTCTGGCAAAAATCGCATGTACAAGTAGAAATCATGCAAGAAATATTATAAATTCATACAAAAAACATATATTTTACTACACGTGAAAACAATGAGGGTTGATTAGTATACTAATACCAGTAGAAAAAATAGTAATGGGCGTGAATTTAATTTTAGAAATTCTGATGGTTCCTGAGGTACAACACGTAGTAATAACTTATTTTTTTTCTCAAATTACTACTAGAAAACAATGATCGGTTAGAGAATATATAGAGAAAAATGAGTAATTGCAGTTTAAAAAGATTTTGTCCCGATGGGGCTTGAACCCATGACCTTGGGTATATCAGACCAACACTCTAACCAACTGAGCTACACTTAGGGAATCTGGTTGAGTGAGTATTTCTCTATTTTGATAGTTTTATTGGAGGAGGGGGGGGGGGTTCTAAGTAGTAAGTAATCTGGTAGAATTGCTCTAATAAGCTCTCTATATTCCTTTTCAAGTTTTTATTGCGGGTACTATAAAACAATAAGGGGTTAGCGAATGTACTTGAAAAGGTAGTTACGATTAAATTAATGAAATAATGGTCCAGCGCAGTGGTGAAGCTACATGGCAGTGTAGTCATCTGACTACACAACTTTTTTCTGGCAAAAATCGCATGTACAAGTAGAAATCATGCAAGAAATATTATAAATTCATACAAAAAACATATATTTTACTACACGTGAAAACAATGAGGGTTGATTAGTATACTAATACCAGTAGAAAAAATAGTAATGGGCGTGAATTTAATTTTAGAAATTCTGATGGTTCCTGAGGTACAACACGTAGTAATAACTTATTTTTTTTTCTCAAATTACTACTAGAAAACAATGATCGGTTAGAGAATATATAGAGGAAAATGAGTAATTGCAGTTTAAAAAGATTTTGTCCCGATGGGGCTTGAACCCATGACCTTGGGTATATCAGACCAACACTCTAACCAACTGAGCTACATGACCTAATTTATTTTTTAATATTTCTTTGCTATTAAAATAATAAAAAGGAGAATATACAATGAGTAATCGTGATTGAACACAATTTTAAAAACTCCTAGCGGCCCCTAATGAGTCATTTTTGTTTTCTCAAATTATATACTAGGAAAAACAATGAGCAGTTAGAAAATACACAGAAAAAAGAGGGCAATCGCAATTAAAAAAAAGAATTAGTCCCGACAGGGCTTGAACCCGTGACCTTTGGCATATCAGACCAACACTCTAACCAACTGAGCTACAGGACCTAATTATTTACTGAATATTTCTTTGCGTTAAAAGCAATTTAAAAAGATTTCGCATTTTATTCTGAGAATCGTGTCTCCTGCACATACATAAACTTTTTTTTTGAGATATGCACATACATAAACTGATAGATAGGGACTTCTCACTAAAGAAAATAATCACCACAGGAAGATAATTACACAGTAATATATAGGCCTAATTTTGTCTTCAGTGTTCAGTGGTAAGCACTAAGCAGCACTGAATTTGCTGGATGGTTTTCAGAAACTCATGATGTTTTCCTGCTGCAGCATACAGTAATTCATCGCTGCGGTAATCCTGTCGAGTGGGCTCATCTATCTTCATACCCCAGTCTTACCCTCATCAGTTTATACACATTACTTGACAACTCTTCATTTGATGGTTTATATCCGATGATAACATTTGCAGAGAACAGCTGGAAACCCACATTTGGCAATTGGATCTGCTGCTCTTGAAAGATGATATACCTCTTACAATTTTACACCTTGTGGATTTATATATCATTCAACTTATTCACCATAGAGCTGCGAGCCAGCGACCACTATCGGGCATGATACCCATCTAGTGTGTAGAAGCAAATGCCATGCACATTGGTGGGGTGATCTTGGCCAACGCAAGCAAGGAAGCTGGGAAGATCCAAAGTCCATCCCCACATATAAAACCGGAGGCAACTGCTGGCACCATATGTGCTGCTTTGCTCCTGTCAATCTTGTGCAAGATGTAGACTATCAAGCTCCCGGCGCACATGTCGATGGCGAAGCTCGCGCCGACAAGGAAGGGGAACCCCATTGCCATGGGCAAGGGGACCCATTTGCCATACTTCTGTGGAAGGAAATCCCTCATCAGGTTGGCCACCAGTGCAAAGGCAAAGAATCCACAGCAGAGCTGCAAGCAATGCATGGGCAGAGCAGAGAAGCCCTCCACACCAAGAATCGCGATGTTTCGGTATATCAGAGCATACGGCGCCTTCCAGGGGCTGTCCTGGTTACCTATGTCAAAGGCATTGTAGAACACATAGAATGTGAGCGGTGAGATGACACAACCCATGGCGGTGCCGATGATCTGAGCGATAAGCATTGATCTAGGTGATGTTAATGTAAGATGCCCAGTTTTGAAATCCTGCATCAGATCAGCAGATATCGACGTCATACATTTCACCATGCCACAGCCTACCATCCCAGCAACCACGCCATGTTCTTTCCCAGCTGCGGCCGCAAGAATGAGGAGGGCAACTTTCCCATAGTTGAAGGCCATGTTGATGTCGGTAAGACCGGATCCATAGGCATTGGAGAAACCCAGGGCAGGAGCCAATAAGTATGCAACAACAGCATAGTACCACTTCAACTCAGGGAACATCCTGGGAATAGTGATTACAGCAACGACTGATAATGCAAAGTAACCCACAAAGGCTAGCCAGTTAGGGAGACTGTCTCTTACAAACACTTCATTGCGATGTTGTTCAACGAGTGACAGAGTATCTTCCCCTGAAAGCATAATGAACCCAACATCAGGTTATCTATACATCAGGAAGGCAGAAACCAGAAAGGTCAAGCTGTTTACCGTTCTTTGTGCTTTTCTGTTTTGATTTGTCAAGCATACTCGCGACGGTCTTAAGAATAATCTTTGTAAAATTGTATATGCCGTCTCCTAGGATGAGAGCTATGCAAATGAAGGCCTGTGAATGAGAGAAGGTAAGAAAAAAATATTTGCAAAACACGCGCACAACAACAAAATTATACTTGGAAACAAACCTTGTAACCTTGCAGACTTCTCATGCTGCTTTCTGGTAAATCTGCCGGATACCAGTTCCCTTTCAAATCAGCAATCAGTGGCCACATTACGCCCCAGGAGAGAATAGAGCCAAGAAGGAGAGAGATATTCACAAGGTGGGGGCAAATCATCCCTGCCCCAACATATGTGAGATTGAAATCAAAGAAGAACCTGACACCCCATCATTGAATCTAAATTAGGTAAAATTGTTACTAGTCAAGAACAGAATAGAATAATGAATAACATGACGGGCATTACGAATGTTTCCAAGCTCGTAGTCCAAGAGTGGGGAATTGCGAAAAGCCACAATGATCTCCACCAGAATAAAACCACTGGAAGAAGCTCCAGAAGAAGCTAATTGCAAAGTATTTTGTGAATCCATTCACTTGCATCCTGACGTTAGCAAGAAAAACATCAAATTTTGCTAAAATGAGAGAATCATAATACTCCCTCCGGTCCTTTTTACTCCACATATAAGATTTGTCTGATCATGTTTATATGAAAATATATCACCATCTACAATATTAAAGTTATACAATGAAAAATAAATTCACAACGCATCTAATGATGTTGATTTCGTATTGTGAATGTTAATATTTTTTTCTATAAAGTTTGACTTCAGACAAATCTTATATGCGGTGTTTGATTTTGACTCTAGACAAGTCTTATATGCGGAGTAAAAAGGACCGGAGGGAGTATTTGGCTATGAAGGCTACTGGTTATGTGAGAGAACTGCATACTTTGCCACATCATCTCCCTTAGGCGCATGAAATCCATTTATAAGCACGGCAGTTGCTGTTCCGCTTGGGTAAGTTAATTTGTAGTCGATCACCAAAATCTGAAAAATTACAAAGCTCCATAAAAAATGTGCTTAAAGTTGTTTCTTTCCATTTGCAACTGATGTCAAACAACTTGAGGTTTTTTTTCCGCATGGGACAAACAACTTGAAGCTGTTGTAAGGTAACAAAGGAAAAGTTATGCAGGGATCACGTTCAACTTTAAAGAGTTCCCAAGATGATATGTCTGATCTTGCCAGCAGAAGTGAATGATGTTCACATCAATTTTTCCCTCCATCAAACTTATACTTAGAATTCAACTCAATTTAATTGCAACCAAATATTCCAGTAAAAAGAGCCCTTATTTTTCCATAATGCACAATTCATTTAAATTGCATGTATGTCAAATGATAGGCGAAGTATCTAGTATTTTTGTTAATAGATAGAGAAGTGAACACCGCACGCCATGGCTTTATTTTCTTGGCACTATTTAGCCAAAAAGGTTTAACATACTTGCCCATTCTTAGGCTTCAAGCAAACAAGCTCATAGTCCTTAGAGTCATAAATTACATAATCCTTCAAACACTTAGTTGGACATTGGGCAGCGGAACAAAATTGGGGGTGAAGCAGTGGCAGAATCTCAGTTGGTAGTACTAAGTAGAACCGTGATCGAATAGCAAGAGTAAATTTCTGAAGATGTATACGGGAAAGAAAGACTGTCACCGACCTTCCTGAGAGGGACAAGCGCGAGAATCCCGACGAAGGCGACGGCGAAGAGGAAGCCCATCATCCACCCAACGCCGGGCTCCTTGGTGCCCACGTTGCCTTCCATGTCCACCCCGGCCATCTCGTAGGTCTTCTTGTTGAGCCCGAGCAGGTAGGACCCGAACCCGCCTGCGGAGCGGAAAAAGGAAAATCCAAGAAGGCGTCAGAATCCCGGCGCTCCACTTGGCAAAGAAAAGTGGGGGAGAAGAGATTCGCGGGCGCGGTCCCGACCGGCGGCGCCGATGCTGTAGCAGGCGACGGCGCAGGTCTGCACGACGGTGTTCTCCTGGCGGGTGAGCGGGCGGACGGCGCGGCCCAGGCGGGCCAGCGCCTGCGTCCAGCCCCGGAGCATGACGAAGGAGATGAGCGCGGCGGAGACGTTGAGGGTGGGGTTGAGGCCCGTGGTGAGGTTGAGCTTCATCACGATGACGCTGTACATGGTGCCGACGGCCACGCTCACCACCAGGCCGCGCAGCGTCAGCTGCTCCGTCCACGGCGGCACGCGGCCGGCCGCGTGCGCGGGCGCCCCCGGCTCCGCGCCGTCGTCGCAGAGCGCGGCTTTCCCCCTGCCGTCGCTGCTTTCGCCGGCGTCGTCCCGCTGGTGGAGCGCCATCGGGAGCCCGGGGCGGGGTTGCTTCCTCCGCCGTCCCCTGCTTCATGGGAAAAAGAAATATTTCCGCGGCGTCAGGTTCGAGTCCAGAGTAAAAAAGATTCGTGAGGAGGAGGAGCTTAGTGGTGAACAGAAAGCCCAGCATTTGATGGTGAGCTGAAAGAGTATTACGGTGCTACTAGCAGTGAAGCCATGAGAAAGTGAGCTCTTGTGCACCATGAATGATTGATTCAGTGGAAGAAAATATGTAAATTTGATCAGCGATTCATGAGCACGCAAAATCTTTTGTCCTGAGTGGGATGAAAAGCTGAGAAAAATGAAAAACAAATCCGGCGTCACCTGGGGTCAGTCCGCTCCAACCAAAAGGACAAGAAGAAATGACCAAAGGAAATGGAAGGTGAGCAGGAGAACCGGGGAGCACGTCAAGGAAAGAGAAGGAAAACGATGGACAATAGAAACAGTTTGACAGTTCTTCCCCAGATCCCAGCAGTCAGCGCTGACTGACCGAGCGCTACCCCTTGTGTACGTTAACAGTAACACACACGCAACCACACAAAAGTAGAAAATAATAATCTATCAGGAGTTCTTCCCTGGCACGCAAAAAGTCAGGAGGCTCTTGCTCAACATTTCGAGCTGGAAACACGAAGGAATCCCCGTCGAATCAGAGCACGAAACCGACCTCCCAAGCAGAAGCAGAAGAGGTGACAGAGAATGGAAGCAACCCCAAAGCAGGATGATGTATCAAAGAACAGAGAACTTAAATTCTTATTTTCCAATAGAAAGAAGAAGGAAGTCAGCAGGAGAACTGTCAGATCTCCCCAAGCAAGCAAGAGATGATGGATCAAAGAACAGAGAACGGCACAGTTATTAAACAGTTTTTATTCTAGGAAATATGCGAGATAGACATAGATGATGTGCTCCCATCAGGACTGTACCTGCTCGGTGATCGTATGAGGAGCACCCGGCCGGCGACGGCTGCTGGGGCTGAGCCGTAGGAGTCGGCGGTAGGATCGACGTGGTGGGTGGACTACTGACACCAGTAGACAGTAGCAGAGGTTATATATAAAGGCGTGGACGTTTGTTGTCTTATGGCACGTGGGCCCCGGGGAGCAGCATGGTTCACGCCAACTGTGCTCGCCTTGTCTGCTTCCGCGGGCGTGTGCTCCGCGCTCGCCCCCGCTCGCGACGTCAGGCGTTTCCGTTTTTCGCTGCATGATGCACCCTGCCCGGGGTGGATGCACGCACGAGGGCTCTCTTGCTTCTCTTCTACGGCGTGGTAGTTGATCCCTCTCCCCGGCGGCGGCGGAGGGAGCGGCCGGCAAGTCGGCGAACAAAATCCAGGCCGGGGTCACGGGTTTGGGCAGGCAGATGCCGATACGGGGCGCGTCCAGCCGTCCAGTCCAACCAGGGGACCAAAAGGAGTTTCAGTACTCTTGTTCGGTTTTTCCGTTCTCCCTTGGACCCCTGCTGCATTTCCCTATCTAAGCTAGATGCCCAAGTGGCCCCAAACACATGGTTAGGGCAGCTCCAAAGAGTCCGTGGACACGTCCGGTCGTGTCTGCGGGCAGGAGACAAGTCACCCGTCATTCAACCGTAGTCATCAAATTTGAATAGTGGGCTATAATTGGTAGAGGTGGACCGATAAGAAAACGAGGTGGGTAGGACATATGCGTTGCGAGGAGAAGTGGCCCAATTAACAGTGGGCCAGACGGACGTCCTAACTCCTCTAAACATCCCCCAGTTTGGTGCCGGTTTCGGCGATTTCGAACGTTCGGACCGGTTCGAACAATTTGATCACTTTCACTGGATGGCTTAAAATGTCTGGCCCGTCTGATCGGGACCTTTGCGAGTGATTTGATGACCCGCGTTGGAATTTCCCTTAGTATTTCGCCGAGAAATATTCCAAATCGCTTTGTAAGGACGAAGTTGAACTCTTACAAGGTCATCCTTATAGAAACTAGAAATTACACTTAGGTCCACAAGAAAATCGATGTATCCTCCTTCACTCATTGACGGTGCGCTGTGAGCTCAATGCCGCATATGGACCTCTGAAACACCATCAAACATGGAAACGTTATTAATATAGCGGCCTGGAAATCGTCCCGAGTCAGAAGATGCTGGTGGCAGCGATCTAAAACAAAGATTGTCGCCCGGAGAAGAACGCTAGGGTTGTCTGACCACCTCAAATCTAGGCACCCTGATTCAGATAGACCTAACTTCACAAGCTCCCCGACGACATTCAGACTAGTCAAACATCGCCGATTGGAGAAGGAGCCAGAGGACAAAGCCACAAAGCGACGTCACCCACTCTGCTATAAGATGCATTTGAAGACCACCTGCATAACACAAAGACACGACTAGATCCACCACTACAAAAGAGCAACAACCAAACAATCATTCGTCCTACTCTACACCGAGACGAGACTAATGTCGATGAGTCAGAGAAACCTTATTCTTGATCCACACGGTGTTGCAATCGCCACCATAGCGTCGTCGCCGGGGAAACAAATTCTAGTCCTAAAATACCCAACTACATTGTCGTAACATAGATCCTGGGTCTCCACCATCTCCTGCCACCTGCCAAGGTGGAGGAGACCCGTGGCTTCACTAGCTGGAACTGGTGGAGCAGCAGTTGTCTAGAGTTTTTCTATATGGGAAGCGGATGAGAAAAAGCTTTACAAGACTACTTAACAATTGCATGTCGAGTCAGAAATTCGCAAGGGCACGCAGGTGCGGGAGCACGCACCTGCCCAGCTCTACCTAGCCACCCGATTGCCTTGCGATTCACAAAGTAGTTGGATCCCGCATGAGCGCACAATAAATTTTAAGTTTTAATCTTTGAAACATACGACTTTCCATGGCAGCGGACATGAGGAGTGTGGCGGTGTCGCACATGGAGACGGATGTTGGATGATCGGACCTACGAGGTTTCTCTGCAAGTTCTATCTACAGGTATGCCTGGCTTCATGTTCCCATTCGTTGTTGGCTTCACTTCTCTGAAGACATGGTTGTCAGTTGGCCTATGTGGGCTCTTGACGGCACAAACGGGTTTTGTCTACAAATTGTGTCCAATCACCGTTGAAGACTTGGGGTTGCCGGATGGCCTCTCATGGGTTATTGGCGGCGTCAGTTACCTTGTTGAGGCTGGTGTCGTGCTCTGGTCTGCTTCCTGTATATGTGGTATGCCTGGTTGCGTTTGTGCACGTCGGGGTTGTGAGCATATACGACTGTTGAGGAGTGACAGCCTGGCTTGTAGCAATAACTTCTTCATTGAAAGTGGGGGCAACAGTATAGGGTGACAGAAGTTTGGTGGTGCTCTTCAGCACATGGATTCGAGCTCCGGAGTGAAAACTCTAGGTCTGACCTGGACTGGTTGTACCTAGCAATGATGGTGTTCGTACAACATACCCTTGATGAAGGCATTGTTTGGAGTTTGCTTGGACTTCTTTTTTGGGGTGAAAACCAAAGATTAACCCTTAGTGGGTGGATCTGGTCATGGCGGCGCTCGCACCACGTTTCTTTCTTGAAGGCATCATTGTCGAAGCACTTTTCCATGTTCGGGTGCTATCATCGGTGGGGGTTGATGCTGATGGTTATTGCTGCACGTTAAGTTCACTTCGATAGGATTTTGGAGGTCACATTTTTTCTTCATTTTGTATGTGTGTGTGTGTGTGTGCGTGTTGGTGTTGGTTGTGTGCATCCTAATTATGCGGAGGCTGGCTGTGAGCTCATGATGCTTTGTATTCTCTTGATGCGACATTATGAGTTAATAAAACACACTCTTTATCAAAAACGACTTCCCATCTGAAACTTATGATTCTCTCCTTCACTTGCATCAAGTTTCTAAGTTGAAACTTAAGCGATTTTTTAGGGTCGCAGGTACTAAAGTTGTGAAAAAAGTTCAAACTTGAAAAAACTTGTCAAAACGTATTCGAAATGAATCTTATCAACTCGGAAGCCAAAAAAAGGCACATGTGAGAGACTCGGTGCCCTCGCACCCGCGTGCCACAAATGCTATACCAAGTCGAGTATGTTCTTTTTGTTTTCTCAGCGTGCTGCCCAGGTGCGTGTTCCTTGCTGACGTGACAAAAAACTGATACAATCGGAAATAAAGTTGGGGAAACAGTACACTGTTCTATATATGCAGGGAGAACGATCTTGTTGAGGAACTGCTCCTCTATTCGGTTTCTGCATCTCTAACTGAACCCCTATAATTTAGAGGATGCAACCAACTATTCTTTAGAGGAGTATATTTGCTCCTCTAAAAAGTATCTTTTCTAACTGATCCCCTAAACTTAAAGTTAAGGGAGTAAAAGAATGCCAAATATTTCTAATTTTAGTTTACATAGTACAATTCAACTACATATTTGCACACATATTAAATCCAAACATAACAATTAGGATTTACACAATTCACGAATATTATAAATTCATAGTTTATAAACTAAATTATTCAAATTCAAACACAAGGAAGGGTTCAAATGAAGTAAAAGAGCATGATAAAAGCACAACTATGAAGTGATATGGAGATGCCATTGTTGCTCAATAAGATCATCTTGAAGCTGGGTATGAACTTCTCGGTTCTTGATGTTGTGATGCGTCGCGAGGAATCTATGTATCTGCTACCTATTGAGCTTGCGTTTCTTTTTTCCTTGAAGAGGAAAGGGTGATGCACCAAAGTAGAGTAAGTATTTCCCTCAGCTTTTGAGAACCATGGTATCAATCCAGTAGGAGACAACGCTGAAAGAACATGCGGTGCCCCCATGTTTGGTTTTGGTAATTGATGACAATCTCTATGGACTAATGGTTGCCTTGAGTTATATTTGAAGGTTTTGGTCCATAGGCTTTTCTTGGAGTACATGTGTTGGTTTCAAGGAGAGTTTGTGTCGACCAAGGTGCTATTCAAGGAATTACCTAAAGATTGGTCTTGTGAGGGTTAATCAAGACTAAGTCAAAGAGTGAATCAAGTTGATCAACCCACAAATCGTAGAAGATGTACCGAGAGGGATCAAGTGATCCCATGGTATGGTAAGCATTGTCAGTTACGCTTTATGTACTAACCCATGGTCTTCGTGAGGGTTCTTTGTGGGGTTAGGTTGCGGTGTGCAAGTTCAAGTGGAGCATCATGAAGAGATCAAATGCTTGAAGCTTGCCGTCCTTTGTGGTGACAATGGACTTGTGAAGATGTGCGGAAGAGTGGCTCACCCCTAGTGGAGTATGGGGGAGCAATCAACTAGTCTTCATCGAGTCAACACAATCAAGAAAGTTTGCGGTGTGCAAGTTCAAGTGGAGCATCACGAAGAGATCAAATGCTTGAAGCTTGTCGTCCTTTGTGGTGACAATGGACTTGTGAAGATGTGCGGAAGAGTGGCTCACCCATAGTGGAGTATGAGGGAGCAATCAACTAGTCTTCATCGAGTCAACACAATCAAGAAAGGTGGTCCAACTTGAGGAAGTCAAGATCGTCATCATCTAGCTCAATTGGACCATGTGCAAGGCAAAGGTTTGCCCTTGATAGGTTTTCTATTTTACCGGTCTCATGATGGTAGTTGGGAGACCGGGTTATAGGATCGATTGTCGTACTATCAAGGGGGGGCTCTCGATGAGTAGCTTGATCATATCGTTCATTGAGAGCTCAAACCATTGCATCCTTGCATCATCTTTCTTGGTTCTTGTTTGGTTCTCTTTGTGAGTCTTAGAGCTTATGGTCATCTTGATGACAAGCTCGAGTTCATCGAAAACTGAGTTCACATGCATCTTCTATGATGTTTTTTATGTTGGAGGTTATGCTCGTTCTTCTCTGTTTTGATGCTACTCGTCGTCTTGTTTCCAACAAACTTGAGTTTGCTCAATTCGGAGCTCATATGCAGAAGTTATGGCAGTTCTTGTTTTCTTGAGTGTTGTTTTTGTCTGGTCCCAGCGATAGTACCGCGAGCCCAAGCGGTAGTACCGCTTGGAGCTCTCAGCCGTAGTACCGCTGCAGTGCCGCTCTTCTACCACCTCGATTTTGGGTCCTACTCTTTTCGTGTCGGTTTAGCAGTAGTTGCACGGCAGTAAGGCACGGTAGTACCGCCTAAGCGATAGTACCGCTCCGGTCGGGCGGTAGTACCGTTTCTGCTTCACTGCCGTCATACTCTGCTCTGCCTGCCTCTTTTGGTCCCGTGTTCTGCTCCTCCAGCGGTAGTACCACTGGGGTGAGCGGTAGTACCGCTTATATGCGGTACTACCGCCCCAAGGTTCATGTTTTGTTGCTCCTTTTCCCTGTTTCTTCCGCCTGAGCGGTAGTACCGCTCGTGGAGCGGTAGTACCGCTCATGTGTGGGCTGAGCACATAACGGTTGGATTTTCCCCCTCCTATAAAAGGGGGTCTTCTTCCCCAATGAACCTTATCCTTTAAGCTTGTGTTGTTCCTCCATTGTTGAACTTCTTCGAGCTTGCTAACTCTCAATCTCTCCATGGTTTCTTGCTAGTTTTTTAGGGAAAAGAGAGAGGAGATCCAGATCCACATTTCCACCAATCACTTTCTCCTCTGTGTGAGGGGAACCCCTTGGATCTAGATCTTGGAGTTCTTGGTGTTCTCCTTCTTGTTCTTCCTCTCATTTTCCTCCCTAGCATTAGTTGCTTCGGTGGGATTTGAGAGAGAAGGACTTGGGCACTAGTGTGCCCTTGCCATTGCATTTGGTGCATCGGTTTGAGTTCTCCACGGTGATACGTGGAAGTGAAGTTTGAGAAGCTTATTACTCTTGGGTGTTTGGGCACCGTAGAGCTTGTTCCTCTTGGGTGCCTTGGCGCCCTAGACGGTTGGTGGTGTTCGGAGCTCAATCATTGTGGTGTAAAGCTCCAGGCAAGCGTCGGGGTCTCCAATTAGGTTGTGAAGATCGCCCCGAGCAATTTGACGGGTACAGGTGACCACCCCCAAGGGTTGCCAAAGTGTACGGGTTCGGTGACCGCCCCCAAGGGTTGCCATTTGTACGGGTTCGGTGACCGCCCTCAAGGGTCCCTTAGTGAAATCACGGCATCTTGCATTGTGCGAGGGCGTGAGGAGATTACGGTGGCCCTAGTGGCTTCTTGGGGAGCATTGTGCATCCACACCGCTCCAAACGGAGATTAGCATCCGCAAGGGTGTGAACTTCGGGATACATCGTCGTCTCCACGTGCCTCGGTTATCTCTTACCCGAGCCCTTTACTTATCCACTTTACTTTGTGATAGCCATATTGTTTCTTGTCATATATCTTGCTATCACTTAGTTGTTTATCTTGCTTAGCATAAGTTGTTGGTGCACATAGGTGAGCCTAGTTGTTGTAGGTTTTGTGCTTGTCAAATTAACCGCTAGGTTTATTCCGCATTTGTTCAAGCCTAAACCGTAATTATTTTAAAGCGCCTATTCACCCCCCTCTAGGCGACATCCACGATCTTTCATACACAACAAGACACCGAATACCTACACAAACAAACAGCAACTTGCACCCAATGCGACAAAGGGGTTGTCAATCCCTTCACGGTTATTTGCAAAGTGAGATCTGATATAGATGGATAAACGGTAAAGTAATATTTTTGGTATTTTTGGTTTATGGAACAGAAAGAAAAAGTATGCAAAGAAAGTAAATAGGAAACCAAAATTGTAGATCGAAAACTTATATGATGGACAATAGACCTGGGGGACATAGGTTTCACTAGAGGCTTCTCTCAAGATAGAAATATTACGGTGGGTGAACAAATTACTGCCGAGCAATTGATAGAAAAGATCAAAGTTATGACGTTATCTAAGGTAATGATCATGAATATAGGCATCACGTCTGTATCAAGTAGGCCGAAACAATTCTGCATTTACTACTATTACTCCACACATCGACCGACTCCTGCCTGCATCTAGAGTATTAAGTTCATAAGAACAAAGTAACACATTAAGTAAGAGGACATGATGTAGCAGGATAAACTCAAGCAATATGATGAAAACCCATCTTGTTATCCTCGATGGCAACAATACAATATGTGTTGGTTCCCCTTCTGTCACTAGGATCGAGCACCGCAAGATTGAACCCAAAGCTAAGCACTTCTCCCATTGCAAGAAAAACCAATCTAGTTGGCCAAACCAAATCGATAGTTCGAAGAGACTTGCAAAGATATCAAATCATGCATATAAGAATTCAGAGGAGATTCAAATAATATTCATAGATAAGCTGATAATAAATCCACAATTTATCGGATCTCGGCAAACACACCGTAAAAGTGTATTACATCGAATAGATCTCCAAGAACATCGAAGAGAACATGGTATTGAGAATCAAAGAGAGAGAAGAAGCCATCTGGCTACTAGCTATGGACCCGTAGGTCTGTGGTAAACTACTCATGCTTCATCGGATAGGCAATGGTGTGATGTAGAAGCCCTCCGTGATCAGATCCCCCTCTGGCAGGACGCCGGAAAAGGCCCCTAGATGGGATCTCATGAGTACAGAAGGTTGCAGCGGTGGAAAAGTGGTTTCGTGGCTCCCCTGGAAGGTTTTGGGGTAACTGAGAATATATAGGCGGAATAAATAGGTTGGAGGATTCATGAGGGGCCCACAAGGGTGGGGGCGCCCTCCATCCTTGTGGCTGCCTCGTGGCTTTCCTGACGTGCACTCCAAGCCCTTTGGATGTCTTCTGGTCCAAGAAAAATCATCGTGAAAGTTCCATTCCGTTTGGACTTCGTTTGGTATTCCTTTTCTGCGAAACTCTAAAACAAGGAAAAAAACAAGAACTAGCACTGGGCTCTAGGTTAATAGGTTAGTCCCAAAAATCATATAAAATAGCATATTAATGCATATAAAACATCCAAAACAGATAATATAATAGCATGGAACAATAAAAATTATAGATATGTTGGAGACGTATGAGGCATCCCGAAGCTTAATTCATGCTCGTCCTCAAGTAGGTAAATGATAAAAACAGAATTTTTGATGCGGAATGCTACCTAACATATTTATCCATGTAATTCTCTTTATTGTGGCATGAATGTTCAGATCCATATGATTCAAAACAAAAGTTTAATACTGACATAAAACAATTATACTTCAAGCATACTAACAAAATAATTATGTCTTCTCAAAATAACATGGCCAAATAAAGCTTATCCCGACAAAATCATATAGTTTGGCTATGCTCCATCTTCATCACACAAAATATTGAAATCATGCACAACCCCGATGACAAGCCAAGCAATTGTTTCATACTTTTGACATTCTCAAACATTTTCAACTTTCACGCAATACATGAGTGTGAGCCATGGACACAACACTATAGGTGGAATAGAAGGTGGTTGTGGAGAAGAAACAAAAAGAAGATAGTCTCACATAAACAAATGCACCAGAGCTATAAGTTTATGAAAGCTCAAACAAAATAAAACTAAGTGGGTGTGCATCCAACTTGCTTGCTCATGAAGACCTAGGGCACTTTGAAGAAGCCCATCATTGGAATACACAAACCAAGTTCTATAATGAAAAGTTCCCACTAGTATATGAAAGTGACAATATAGGAGACTCTCTATCATGAATATCATGGTGCTACTTTTAAGCACAAGTGTGGCAAAAGGATAGTAACATTGTCCCTTCTCTCTTTTTCTCTCATTTTTTTGGGCCTTCTCTTTTTTTGGCCTTTCTCTTTTTTTTCTCACATGTGACAATGCTCTAATAATGAAGGTCATCACACTATTATTTACTTACAACTCGAAAATTACAACTCGATACTAGAACAAAATATGATTCTATGTGAATGCCTCCGGCGGTGTACCGGGATGTGCAATGAATCAAGAGTGACATGTATAAAAATGATGAATGGTGGGTTTTCCACAAATACGATGTCAACTACATGATCATGCATAGCAATATGACAATGATGGAGCATGTCATGATAAATGGAATGGTGGAAAGTTGCATGGCAATATATCTCGGAATGGCTATGGAAATGCCATAATAGGTAGGTATGGTGGCTATTTTGAGGAAGGTAAATGGTGGGTTTATGGTATCGGCGAAAGTTGCGCAGTACAAGAGAGGCTAGCAATGGCGGAAAGGTGAGATTGCATATAATCCATGGACTCAACATTAGTCATAAAGAACTCACATACTTATTGCAAAAATCTATTAGTCATCGAAACAAAGTACTACGCGCATGCTCCTAGGGGGACAGATTGGTAGGAAAAGACCATTGCTCGTCCCCGACCGCCACTCATAAGGAAGACAATCAAAAAATATCTCATGCTCCAACTTCGTTACATAATGGTTCACCATACGTGCATGCTACGGGACTGATGCGGCTTGAAGCTAAGTCAGTATTTCCCCAAAGAGGAAAGGATGATGCAGCACAGCGGCGATAGGTATTTCCCTCAGATGTGAAACCAAGGTTATCAAACCAGTAGGAGAACCAAGCAACACAACGTAAACAACACTTGCACACAAATAACAACTTCTCGCAACCCGACGTGTAAAACGGGTTGTCAATCCCTTTCGGGTAGCGGCGCCCCAAGATGGGCAAATGGACATGAATAAAATTGTAGTAGATTGATAGATCGAATGCTAAATAAAATAAATAAGAATAAAATGCAGCAAGGTGTTTTTGTATTTTGGGTTTAATAGATCTGAAAATAAAAGTAAAGGAAAATAGATCGCAAAGGCAAATAATACGAGAAAGAGACCCGGGGGGCGTAGGTTTCACTAGTGGCTTCTCTCGAGAAAAATAGCAAACACTGGGTGAACAAATTACTGTTGGGCAATTGATAGAACTTCAAATAATCATGAAGATATCCAGGCAATGATCATTACATAGGCACCACGTTCAAGATTAGTAGACCGACTCCTGCCTGCATCTACTACTATTACTCCACACATCGAACGCTATCCAGCATGCATCTAGTGTATAAGTTCATGGAGAAACAGAGAAATTCAATAAGAATGATGACATGATGTAGACAAGATCTATCTATGTAGAGATAGACCCCATCGTTTTATTCTTAGTAGCAACGATACATACGTGTCGGTTCCCCTTCTGTCACTAGGATCAAACACCGTAACATCGAACCCACTACAAAGCACCTCTTCCCATTGCAAGATAAATAGATCAAGTTGGCCAAACAAAACCCAAATATCAGAGAAGAAATACGAGGCTATAAGCAATCATGCATAAAATAGATCAAAGAAACTCAAATACTTTCATGGATATAAAAAGATAGATCTGATCATAAACTCAAAGTTCATCGCTCCCAACAAACACATCGCAAAAAGAGTTACATCATATGGATCTCGAAGAGACCATTGTATTGAGAATTCAACGAGAGAGAGGAAGCCATCTAGCTACTAACTACGGACTCGAAGGTCTACAAAGAACTACTCACGCATCATTGGAGAGGCACCAATGGAGGTGGTGAACCCCATCCGAGATGGTATCTAGATTGGATCTGGTGGTTCTCGACTCTGCGGTGGCTGGAATTGATTTTCGTTGACTCTCCTAGGGTTTCTGGAATATTAGGGTATTTATAGAGCAAAGAGGTGGTCCGGGGGGCACCCGAGGTGGGCACAACCCACCAGGGCGCGCCTGGGCCTCCTGGTGCGCCCTGGTGGGTTGTGCTCTCCTCGGAGCACCCCCAGGCACATCCCTGGCCCATTAGGTGTCTTGTAGTCCAAAAACAATCTCCGTAAAGTTTCGTTGCATTTGGACTCCGTTTGGTATTGATTTCCTGTGATGTAAAAAACATGCAGAAAACAGCAACTGACACTTGGCACTATGTCAAAAAGTTAGTACCAAAAAATGATATAAAATGACTATAAAATGATTATAAAACAACCAAGATTTATAATATAATAGCATGTAAGAATAAAAAATTATAGATACATTGGAGACGCATCAACATCCCCAAGCTTAACTCCTACTCGACCTTGAGTAGGTAAGTGATAAAAACAGAATTTTTGATGTGGAATGGTGTCTATCATGTCATATCTCTTTCCTTTATAGCATGGACATTTGGACTTTTATATTGTTCAAAGCAATAGTCTAGTTTTGACATGATAACTTAAATACTCAAGCATATCAACAAGCAACCATGTCTTTCAAAATATCAACGCGAAAATAAGTTATCCCTAGCCCATCATGCTTAATCATTGATCCATTCACGAAACACACTCGCATATTAGCTACACCCAATACTCAAGTACGATCATATTGCCTCCTAGTTGGTGCTTTTATAAGAGAGGATGGAGACTCAAATTCAAAAAAAATAAAAATTTCATAAAGTAAAAGAAAGGCCCTTCGCAGAGGGAAGTAGGGATTTATAGAGGTGTGAGAGCTCAAAGCGAAAATTTGAGAGATAAAAACATTTTGGGAGGTGTATCCTTCCCACCAACGAAAACGACTTAGAGTTCCCAACACTTTCCATGCTATATATATCATAGGCGGTCCCCAAACAGAAAATAAAGTTTATTCCTTTTTCAACCATACTTTCACTTTCCATGGCTAGCCGTATCCACGGTTGCCCTCCATACCAATACTTTCCAAGGAATTTATTATTTGATAACATAAAGTAAATTCATTTTTCATTTCGGGACTGGGCATCTCTAATACCTTTGCCTTACTCTCGTGCAATGACAAGTGAATAAACACTCATCGTGAGAATAACACATCTAGCATGAAAAATATTAGCCACCCCTCACCGGTCCACGAGCGAAACGAACACACAAAAGAGAAGTTTATTTTGAAAATTAGAGATGGCACATACAAATTTTCTTAGAATGGAAAAAGAATACCGCATATAGGTAGATATAGTGGACTCATGTGGCAAAACTGGTTTAAAGGTTTTTGGATGCACAAGTAGTGATCATACCTAGTGCAAAATGAAGGCTAGCAAAAGATTGAGAAGCGAGCATTAAGCATAATTAACACCGAATAATGCACCATAAGTAGGATATAATTTCATTGCATAATTACTAACTTTCATGCTTGCATAGGGAATCACAAACCTTAACACCAATATTCTTACTAAAGCATAATTACTCATCAACATAACTCATATATCACATCATCATATCTCAAAACTATTACTAAGAATCAAGTTTATTTTGTCCAATGATCTTCATGAAAGTTTTTATTATATCCTTCTTGGATATCTATCACTTTAGAACTAATTTTCATATGTTGCTTTTGATAAGCTCAAACAAATATAAGTGAAGATCATGAGCATAGTGTTTCTTTCTCTCAAATTAATTTAAGTGAAGCAAGAGAGAATTTCTTAAAAAAATTACTAACTCTCAAATAAATCTAAGTGAAGAAAGAGAGCATTTCTTCAAAAATACTAAAGCACACCGTGCTCAAAAATATATAAGTGAAGCACTAGAGCAAGTCCATAGCTCATAAAAAATTTAAGTGAAGCATAGAGAGCAATTCTAACAAGTCATGACATAATTTTGCCTCTCCCAAATAGGTGTGTCCAACAAAGAATCAAGACTTAAAACACAAAGTAAAACAAGCAAAGACTCATATCATACAAGATGCTCCAAGAAAAACACATAGTATGTGATGAATAAAAACATAGCTTCAAGTAAAATACCGATGTTCGTTAGAAGAAAGAGGGGATGCCACTCGGGGAATCCCCAAACTTAGTTGCTTGCTCTATTTTGGATAATAGCTTGGGATGCCGGGGCATCCCCAAGATTAGGCTCTTCTTACTCCTTATTCCTTCATCCATCGTAAGATAACTCAAAACTTGAAAACTTCAATCACACAAAACTCAACAAAATCTTCATGAGATCTGTTAGTAAAAGAAAGCAAATCACTACTATAAGTATTGTAACAAACGAATTCATATTTTGTTTTTGCATTATATCTAATGTATTCCAACTTTTATATGGCAAAAACTCATCAAAGAAAAGCATAGAGCCATCAAAATAAGCACACAACACAAAGGAAATATAATCTGTCAAAGCAGAACAATCTGTAGCAATCTGACTATTTCGAATACTTCTGGAACTCCAAATATTCTGAAAAATCAGGACTACCTGAGCAATTTGTATATTAATCTACTTCAAAAAGGATTGTCATTTTAGCATGCTCTGGTAAAAAATGAGAATTTTTTTTGTGAGAGCAAAAGTTTCTGTTTTTCAGCAGGATCAAACAACTATCACCGAAGAATATCCTAAAGGCTTTACTTGGCACAAACACTAACTAAAACACAAAAAAACACAATCATAACGGTAGCATAATTGTGCAAACACTCAAGAACAAAAAGCAAAAAGCAAAAATAAATTTTATTCATTGGGTTGCCTCCCAACAAGCGCCATAGTTTTACGCCCTTAGCTAGGCATAAAGCAAGAATCTAAGTTTGTCATCTTTGTTCTTAATTTTCTTATAGGTGTTTTCATCATGGTGTTTCGTAAAGACAACATAAAACATATTATCCATAGAAACATTAGCATTTCTAAGTTGGTTTTCATCATAACCCCTTTGATTTCCCGCAACAATCCAAGAGTGATGTTGATTAACATTATTGCAAACTTGTTGGATTATATCTAAAATAGGGACTTCTTTTTAAGATTCTCATCAAAGATTTTATTATCCCCAAGCAAATGCCTTAGCGCATAATCACTATTGTAAAGTATTTCATCTATCACATGTTTTTCATGATTCATACCATAAAAATTAAAGATTGCCCTAGCTTTCCGTATTATGTAGTCAAACTCATTCATAAGAACGAGAGTGGCCAACTTTTTAGGCTTAGGATTCTTTATAATAGGGAGCTCAAAAAATAATCTTTGCAAAGTAGGATGAGTACAGATAAATTTGCTTTCAAGTTTCAGAACTAGCGTTGAAATAGCATCCGCATAAGATCTAGTAGTCTTAAGTATAGGAGCATCATCAAGACTCAAATTTCCAACACAATTGAAAAATTCTTGAATACGTTCTTTTCCCATAACATTGCCTTGCCCTAAGATAAAAGTTTTAGCATCCAGATTGCCCGTACGTCCAATCTTAGGAGTAAGCCCATCATCTGTTGGTGCCATACCGAAATCACTCATGATTGCAAGCAAAGGATAGATCTGACGGGAAAATGGCGAACAAAAAAGTGGGGCAAATAAAACGGAATTTTTTTGTGAAGTGGGGGAGAGGAAAACGAGAGGCAAATGGTAAATAATGTAAATTGCTAGCAGATGAGATTTGTGATTAGGAACTTGGTATATGTTGAAGATCCTCCCTAGCAACGACGCCAAAAATTACTTTTGATGCGGCTTGAAGCTAAGTCGGTATTTCCCCAAAGAGGAAGGGATGATGCAGTACAACGGCGGTAGGTATTTCCCTCAGATGTGAAACCAAGGTTATCGAACCAGTAGGAGAACCAAGAAACACAACGTAAACAACACCTGCACACAAATAACAACTTCTCACAACCCAACGTGTAAAAGGGGTTGTCAATTCCTTTCGGGTAGCGGCGCCCCAAGATAGGCAAACAGACATGAATAAAATTATAGTAGATTGATAGTTCGAACGCCAAATAAAATAAATAAGAATAAAACACAGCAAGGTATTGATTGCTCTCTGACTATAGCGCCAGAAAAGCTCATGTCTGCTAGGACTACGTCGGTATTTCCCCAAAGAGGAAGGGATGATGCAGCACAGTGACGGTAGGTATTTCCCTTAGTGCAGAAACCAAGATTATCGAACCAGTAGGAGAACCAAGCAACACAAAGTAAACAACATATGCACACAAGTAACAACACCTCGCAACCCGACGTGTTAAAGGGGTTGTCAATCCCTTCCGGGTAACGATGCCAGAAATTTGTAGTAGATTGAAATAATAGGTCGCAAATAAAAGAAAGTGCAGAAAAGTATTTTTGTATTTTTGGTTTAATAGATCTGAATAAAAATGCAAAGGAAAAGTAGATCGCAAGCAAATATATGAGGAAGAAGACCCGGGGCCGTAGGTTTCACTAGTGGCTTCTCCCGAGAAAGATAGCAAACAGTGGGTAAATAAATTACTGTTGGCAAATTAACAGAACCTCAAATAATTATGACGATATCCAGGAAATGATCATTATATAGGCATCACGTCCAAGATTAGTAGACCAACTCCTGCCTGCATCTACTAGTATTACTCCACACATCAACCGATATCCAGCATGCATCTAGTGTATTAAGTTCATGGAAAAACGGAGTAATGCAATAAGAACGATGACATGATGTAGACAAGATCTGTTTATCTATTGCGTAGATATAGATCCCATCTTTTTATCCTTAGTAGCAATGATACATACGTGTTGGTTCCCTTTCTGTCACTGGGATCAAGCACCGTAAGATCGAACCCAGTACCGGGCACCTCTTCCCATTGCAAGATAAATAGATCAAGTTAGCCAAACAAAAACCAAATATTGGAGAATAAATATGAGGCTATAAGAGATCATGCATATAAGAGATCAAAGAAACTCAAATAACTTTCATCGATATAAAAAGATATGACTGATCATAAACTCAAAGTTCATCAGATCCCAACAAAACACACCGCAAAAAGAGTTACATCATATGGATCTCCAAGACTATTGTATTAAGAATCAAGAGAGAGAGATGAATCCATCTAGCTACTAACTACAGACCAGAAGGTCTACAAAGAACTACTCATGCATCATTGGAGAGGCACCAATGGAGGTGGTGAACCCCATCCAAGATGGTGTCTAGATTGGATCTGGTGGTTCTGGACTCTGCGGCGGCTGGATGAATATTTCATCGACTCCCCTAGGGTTCTGGTATTTTTGGTGTATTTATAGAGCAAAGAGGCGGTCCGGGGGGCACCCAAGGTGGGCACAACCCACCAGGGCGCGCCTGGGCCTCCTGGCGCGCCCTGGTGGGTTGTCCCCTCCCCGGAACTCCCCCCAGGTGCAACCAGGGCCCAACATGTTCCTTCTAGTCCCTAAAAAATCTTCGTAAAGTTTAGTGGCATTTGGACTCCGTTTGATATTGATTTTCTGTGATGTAAAAAACACGGAAAAACAGGAACTGGCACTTGGCACTATGTCAATAGGTTAGTTCCAAAAAAATGATATAAAATGATTATGAAACATCCAAAATTGATAAAATAACAGCATGGAACAGTCAAAAATTATAGATACGTTGGAGACATATCAGTGTCCCCAAGCTTAACTCCTACACGTCCTCGAGTAGGTAAGTGACAAAAATAGAATTTTTGATGTGGAGTGTTGTTTAACATGTCATATCATATTCTTTTCTATATAGCATGGACATTTGGACTTTTTATGTGATTCAAAGCAATAGTCTAGTTTTGACATAATAATTTAGATACTCAAGCATATCAACAAGCAACCATGTCTTTCAAAATATCAATGCTAAAATAAGTTATCCCTACAAAATCATATAGTCTTGTCATGCTCTGTCTTCTTAACACAAAGTATTTATCATGCACAACCCCGATGACAAGCCGAGCAATTGGCTCATACTTTTTAACGCGCTTCAACTTTTTCAACTCTTACGCAATATATGAGGGCAAGTCATGGATATAGCGCTACGGGTGGAATAGAGTATGATGATAGGGGTAAATATAGATAAGACAAAAAGGTAAGAAAGTCTCACACCGATGTGGCTAACCAACGGGCTATGGAGATTCCCATCAATCGATATCAACATGAGGAGTAGGGATTGTCATGCAATGAATGCACTAAGAGCTATAAGTTTATGAAAGCTCAATATGAAAACTAAGTGGGGGTGCATCTAATCTTATAATGAAAAATTCCCACTAGTATATGAAAGTGACAACATAGGAGACTCTCCATATGAAAAACAAGGTGCTACTTTGAAGCACAAGTGTGGTAAAGGATACTAACGATGCCCCTTCTCTCTTTGTTTATTATTTTTTCTTTTCCTTTTTTTATTTCTCCTTTTTTACTTTTTTCTCTCATTGTCCGGAGTCTCATCCCAACTTGTGGGGGAATCATAGTCTCCATCATCCTTTCCTCACTAGGGCACTGCTCTAAAAATGAATAATGATGATCATCACACTTCTATTTACTTATAACTCAAAAGAAATAAAACTTACAACTCGATACTTATGACAAAGTATGACTCTATATGAATGCCTCTGGCATGTACCAGGATGTGCAATGATCTAGCGTAACATGTATGAAAAAATGATGAATGGTGGCTGAGCCACAACTACTATGTCAGCTATATGATCATGCAAAGCAATATGACAGTGAATGCTCAAGTCATCAAACGGAAGCGGTGGAAGTTGCATGGCAATATATCTCGGAATGGCCATGGAAAAGCCATAATAGATAGGTATGGTGGCTGTTTTGAGGAAGATATAATAAGGCTTATGTGTGATAGAGCATATCATATCACGGGGTTTGGATGCACATGCGAAGTTTGCACCACGTCTCAATGTGAGAAAGGGTAATGCACGGTACCGTAGAGGCTAGCAAATTGCGAAAATGTAAGAGTGCGTATAATCCATGGACTCACATTAGTCATAAAGAACTCATATACTTACTGTAAAAGTTTATTAGCCCTCAAAGCAAAGTACTACTACGCATGCCCCTAGGGGGATAGATTGGTAGGAAAAGACCATCACTCGTCCCCGACCGCCACTCATAATGAAGACAATCAAAAATAAATCATGCTCCAACATCATAGCATAACGAGAGACTATGCGTGCATGCTTCGGGAATCACAAACCTTAACACCGATATTCTTACTAAAGCATAATTGCTCATCAAGATGACTCACATATCACATCATCATATCTCAAAACTATTAATAAGAATCAAGTTTATTTTGTCCAATGATCTTCATGTCATTTTTTCTTTATCCTTCTTGGATATCTACCACTTTGGGACTAATTTTCATGTATTGCTTTTCATAAGCTCAAATAAATATAAGTGAAGATCATGAGCATAACAAATTTTCTTTCTCTCAAAATAATTGAAGTGAAGCAAGAGAGAATTTCTTAAAAATTTCACTAACTCTCAAATAAATCTAAGTGGAGCAAGAGAGCATTTCTTCAAAAGCACACCGTGCTAAAAAAGATATAAGTGAAGCACTAGAGCAAGTCCTAGCTCATAAAGGATTTAAGCGAAGCATAGAGAGCAATTCTAACAAGTCATGACATAATTTTGGATCCCTCAAATAGGTGTGTCCAGCAAGGATTGATGACTTAAAACACAAAATAAAACAAGCAAATACTCATATCATACAATACGCTCCAAGCAAAACACATATCATGTGATGAATAAAAATATAGTCTCGAGTAAACTACCGATGATCGTTTGAAGAAAGCGGAGATGCCACTCGGGGGCATCCCCAAGCTTAGTTGGTTGCTCATTTTTGGATAATAGCTTGGGATGCCAGGGCATCCCCAAGCTTAGGCTCTTCCATACTTTCTTCATCCATCGTAAGATAACCCAAAACTTGAAAACTTCAATCACACAAAACTCAACAAAGCCTTCATGAGATCCGTTAGTATAAGAATAATAAACCACTACTATAAGTGTTGTATCAAACCAATTCAAATTTTGTTTTTGTATTATATCTACTGTATTCCAACTTTTCTATGGCAAAAACTCATCAAAGAAAACCATAGAGCCATCAAAATAAGCACACAACACAAAGAAAACAAAATCTGTCAAAACAGAACCGTCTGTAGCAATCTGACTATTTGGAATACTTCTGTAACTCCAAAAATTCTGAAAAATTAGGAAGACATGAGAAGTTTGTATATTGATCTACTGCAAGTGGAATGGGTATTTTATCGCTCTCTGGTAACAAATGAAAATTAATTTCATGAGCATAAAAATTTCTGTTTTCTTAGCAAGATCAAACAACTATCACCCAAGAAGATCCTAAAGGTTTTACTTGGCACAAAAACTAATTAAAACATAAAAAACACAATCATTAAAATAGCATAATTTTGCTAACACTCAAAAACAGGAAGCAAAAAATGAAAATAAAATTTATTCATTGGGTTGCCTCCCAACGAGCGCTATAGTTTTACGCCCTTAGCTAGGCATAATATTTCAACGATGCTCACACAATAGATAATAATCGAAACACAAAGAAAGCATCATGAAACATGTGACAAAAACATTTAATTCTAACATACTTCCTATGCATAGGAATTTTATAGGAAAACAAATTATCAAGACAAGAAACATCTAGCATATGCAAAGGAGAGGAATAAAACATTGACAATCTCAACACAACGAGAGGAAATTTAATAACATGAAAATTTCTACAACCATATATTCCTCTCTCATAGTAATTATATGTAGGATCATAATCAAATTCAATAATATAACTATCATATAAAATTTTCTCTTTATGATCCACATGCATGCAAAGTTGACACTCTTCCAAAATAGTGGGATTATCATCAAATAAAGTCATGACCTCTCCAAACCCACTTTCATCAAAAATTTCATAAGATTGAAAACTCTCCAAATATGTGGGATTATTTTTAGCTAAAGTTGACACTCTTCCAAACCTAATTTCAATATTATTGCAAACATATTCATCATGAGGATTAAATAAATTTTCAAGATCATAATAAACATTATCACCCCAATCATGATCATTGCAATAAGTAGCAGACATGATAAAACAAGCATCCCCATGCTTGGGGTTTTGCATATTATCAGCACAATTGAAATTAATAGAATTTATAGTAAAATTATTGCAATCATGCTTTTCATTCAAGGAGCTATCATGAATCACTTCATAAATTTCTTCGTCACAATTTTCGGATTCACGATTCTCAAGCAAAACTTCATAAAGATAATCTAGTGCACTCAACTCACTAGCAATTGGTTCATCATGATTGGATCTTTTAAAAAGATTAGCAAGTGGATGGGGATCCATATCAATAGTTTTTTTAGCAAGCGAAGACGCAAGCATATAGAAGGCACATGGCAACACAAGCAAACAAAAGATCTAACGACAAAAAGGCGAACGAAAAAGAGGGCGAATAAAATGGCAAATTTTTGTGAAGTGTGGGAGAGGAAAATAAGGGGCAAATAGCAAATAATGTAAATTGTGAGGAGATGAGATTTGTGATTAGGAACCTGGTATATGTTGAAGATCCTCCCCGTCAACGGCGCCAGAAATTCCTTTCGATTGCTCTCTGACTATAGCACCAGAAAAGCTCCTGTCCGCTAGGACTACGTCGGTATTTTCCCAAAGAGGAAGGGATGATGCAGCACAACGACGGTAGGTATTTCCCTCAGTGAAGAAACCAAGGTTATCGAACCAGTAGGAGAACCAAGCAACACAATGTAAACAACACCTGCACACAAAGAACAACACCTCGCAACCCGACGTGTTAAAGGGGTTGTCAATCCCTTTCGGGTTATGATGCCAGAAATTTGTAGTAGATTGAAATAATAAGTCGCAAATAAAATAAAGTGCAGGAAAGTTTTTTTTTGTATTTTTGGTTTAATAGATCCGAATAAAAATGCATAGGAAAAGTAGATCGAAGCAAATATATGAGGAACAAGACCGAGGGGCCGTAGGTTTCACTAGTGGCTTCTCTCGAGAAAGATAGCAAACGGTGGGTAAACATATTATTGTTGGGCAATTGATAGAACGTCAAATAATTATGATGATATCCAAGAAATGATCATTACATAGGCATCACGTCCAAGATTAGTAGACCGACTCCTGCCTGCATCTATTACTATTACTCCAAACATCGACTGCTATCCAGCATGCATCTAGTGTATTAAGTTCACGAAAAAATGGAGTAATGCAATAAGAACGATGACATGATGTAGACAAGATATGTTTATCTATTGCATAGATATAGATCCCATCTTTTTATCCTTAGTAGCAATGATACATACGTGTCAGTTCCCTTTTTGTCATTGGGATAAAGCACCATAAGATCGAACCCACTACCGGGCACCTCTTCCCATTGCAAGATAAATATATCAAGTTGGCCAAACAAAACCCAAATATCAGAGAAGAAATATGAGGCTATAAGAGATCATGCATATAGGACATCAAAGACACTCAAACAACTTTCATGGATATAAAAAGATATGACTGATCATAAACTCAAAGTTCATCAGATCCCAACAAACACACCGCAAAAAGAGTTACATCATATGTGTTGGGGAACGCAGTAATTTCAAAAAAATCCTACGCACACGCAAGATCTATCTAGGTGATGCATATCAACAAGAGGGGAAGAGTGTTGTCCACGTACCCTCGTAGACCGTAAGCGGAAGCGTTATGACAACGCGGTTGATGTAGTCGTACGTCTTCACGATCCGACCGATCCTAGCACCGAAGGTATGGCACCTCCGCGATCTGCACACTTTCAGCTCGGTGACGTCACACACCCAATACAATGGTAAATTGTATAGGTGCACTAGTTCGGCGAAGAGATGGTGATACAAGTGGTATATGGATGGTAGATAAAGGTTTTTCTAATCTGAAATTATAAAAACAACAAGGTAACTAATGATAAAAGTGAGCACAAACGGTATTGCAATGCTAGGAAACAAGGCATAGGGTTCATACTTTCACTAGTGCAAGTCCTCTCAACAATAATAACATAATTGGATCATATAACTATCCCTCAACATGCAACAAAGAGTCACTCCAAAGTCACTAACAGCGGAGAACGAACGAAGAGATTATGGTAGGGTATGAAACCACCTCAAAGTTATTCTTTCCAATCAATCCGTTGGGATATTCCTATAAGTGTCACAAACAGCCCTAGAGTTCGTACTAGAATAACACCTTAAGACACAAATCAACCAAAACCCTAATGTCACCTAGATACTCGAATGTCACCTCAAGTATCCGTGGGTATGATTATACGATATGCATCACACAATCTCAGATTCATCTATTCAACCAACACATAGGACCTCAAAGAGTGCCCCAAAGTTTCTACCGGAGAATCAGGACGAAAACGTGTGCCAACCGCTATGCATAGGTTCATGGGCGGAACCCGCAAGTTGGTCACCAAAACATACATCAAGTGAATCACGTGATATCCCATTGTCACCACAGATATGCATGGCAAGACATACATCAAGTGTTCTCAAATCTTTAAAGACTCAATCCGATAAGATAACTTCAAAGGGGAAACTCAATTCATTACAAGAGAGTAGAGGGGGAGGAGAAACATAAGATCCAACTATAATAGCAAAGCTCGCGATACATCAAGATCATGCCAAACCAAGAACACGAGAGAGAGAGAGAGAGAGAGAGAGAGATCAAACACATAGCTACTGGTACATACCCTCAGCCCCGAGGGAGAACTACTCCCTCCTCGTCATGGAGAGCACCGGGATGATGAAGATGGCCACCGGAGAGGGGTTTCCCCCTTCGGCAGGGTGCCGGAACGGGTCTAGATTGGTTTTCAGTGGCTACGGAGGCTTCTGGCGGTGGAACTCCCGATCTATTGTGCTCCCCGATGTCTTTAGGGTATATGGAGATATATAGGAAGAAGAAGTACGTCAGGGGAGCCACGAGGGGCCCACGAGGGTGGAGGGCGCGCCCAGGGGGGGTGGGCGCGCCCCTACCTTGTGGCCTCCTCGAAGCTTCCTTGACGTAGACTCCAAGTCTCCCGGGTTGCTTTCCTTCCAAAAATGAGTTCCGTGGAGTTTCAGGTCAATTGGACTCCGTTTGATTTTCCTTTTCTGCGAAATACTGAAACAAGGGAAAAACAGGAACTGGCACTAGGCTCTGGGTTAATATGTTAGTCCCAAAAATAATATAAAAATGTATAATAAAGCCCATAAACATCCAAAGTTGATAATATAATAGCATGGAACAATAAAAACTTATAGATACGTTGGAGACGTATCAGCATCCCCAAGCTTAATTCCTGCTTGTCCTCGCGTAGGTAAATGATAAAAACAAAAATTTTGATGTGGAATGCTACCTAACGTATTTCTCTAAGTAATTCTTCTTTGTTGTGGCAAGAATATTCAGATCCATAAGATTCAAGACAAAAGTTTAATATTGACATAATAATAATAATAATAATACTTCAAGCATACTAACAAAGTAATCATGTCTTCTCAAAATAACATGGCCAAATAAAGCTGTCCCTACAAAATCATATAGTCTGGCTATGGTCCATCTTCACCACACAACATATTTAAATCATGCACAACCCCGATGACAGGCCAAGCAATTGTTTCATACTTTTGGTGTTCTCAAACTTTTTCAATCTTCACGCAATAGATGAGCGTGAGCCATGGACATAGCACTATAGGTGGAATAGAATGGTGGTTGTGGAGAAGACAAAAAGGAGAAGATGGTCTCACATCAACTAGGCGTATCAACGGGCTATGGAGATGACCATCAATAGATATCAATGTGAGTGAGTAGGGATTGCCATGCAACAGATGGACTAGAGCTATAAGTGTATGAAAGCTCAAAAAGAAACTAAGTGGGTGTGCATCCAACTTCCTTGCTCACGAAGACCTAGGGCATTTTGAGGAAGCCCATCATTGGAATATACAAGCCAAGTTCTATAATGAAAGATTCCAACCAGTATATGAAAGTGACAACATAGGAGACTCTCTATCATGAAGATCATGGTGCTACTTTGAAGCACAAGTGTGGTAAAAGGATAGTATCATTGCCCCTTCTCTCTTTTTCTCTCATTTTTTATTTTTTTATTTGGGCCTTCCCCTTTTTTTATGGCCTCTTTTCTCTCTTTTTTTATTTGGGCTTCTTTGGCCTCTTTTATTTATTTATTTTTGTCCGGAGTCTCATCCCGACTTGTGGGGGAATCATAGTCTCCATCATCCTTTCCTCACTGGGACAATGCTCTAATATTGATGATCATCGCACTTTTATTTACTTACAACTCAAGAATTACAACTCGATACTTAGAACAAGATATGACTCTATATGAATGCCTCCGGCGCTGTACCGGGATGTGCAATGACTCATGAGTGACATGTATGCAAGAATTATGAACGGTGGCTTTGCGACAAATACAATGTCAACTACATGATCATGCAAAGCAATATGACAATGATGAAGCGTGTCATAATAACGGAACGGTGGAAAGTTGCACGACAATATATCTCGGAATGGCTATGGAAATGCCCTAATAGGTAGGTATGGTGGCTGTTCTGAGGAAGGTATATGGTGGTTGTATGATACCGGCGAAAGGTGCGCGATATTGGAGAGGCTAGCAATGGTGGAAGGGTGAGAGTGTGTATAATCCATGGACTCAACATTAGTCATAAATAACTCATATACTTATTGCAAAAATCTACAAGTTATCAAAGCAAAGTATTACACGCATGCTCCTAGGGGGATAGATTGGTAGGAAAAGACCATCGCTCGTCCCCGACCGCCACTCATAAGGAAGGCAATCAAAAAATAAATCATGCTCCGACTTCATCACATGACGGTTCACCATACGTGCATGCTACAGGAATCACAAACTTTAACACAAGTATTTCTCAAATTCACAACTACTCACTATCATGACTCTAACATCACCATCTCCATATCTCAAAACAATTATCAAGCATCGAACTTCTCATAGTATTCAATGCACTTTAAATGAAAAGTTTTTATTATATCCCTCTTGGATGCCCATCATATTAGGACTAAATTCATAACCAAAGCAAATTACCATGCTGTTTTAAAGACTCTCAAAATAATATAAGTGAAGCATGAGAGTTTATCTATTTCTACAAAATAAGACCGCCACCGTGCTCTAAAAAGATATAAGTGAAGCACTTGACCAAATGACAAACTACTCCGAAAGATATAAGTGAAGATCAATGAGTAGTCGAACAATTATGCAACTATATGAAGACTCTCTAACATTTAAGAATTTCAGATCTTGGTATTTTATTCAAACAGCAAGCAAAACAAAAAGAAATAAAATGACGCTCCAAGTAAAACACATATCATGTGGTAAATAAAAATATAGCTCCAAGTAAAGTTACCGACGAACGAAGGCGAAAGAGGGGATGCCTTCCGGGGCATCCCCAAGCTTAGGCTGTTGGTTGTCCTTGAATATTACCTTGGGGTGCCTTGGGAATCCCCAAGATTAGGCTTTTTCCACTCCTTATTCCATAGTCCATCGAATCCTTACCCAAAACTTGAAAACTTCACAACACAGAACTTAACAGAAAACTCATAAGCTCCATTAGCGAAAGAAAACAAAAGGCCACTTCAAGTTACTGTAATGAACTCATTCTTTATTTATATTGGTGTTAAACCTACTGTATTCCAACTTCTCTATGGTTTATAAACTATTTTACTAGCCATAGATTCATCAAAATAGGTAAACAACACATGAAATACAGAATCTGTCAAAAACAGAACAGTCTGTAGTAATCTGAATCAAACGTATACTTCTGGAACTCATAAAATTCTCAAATAAATTGCTGGACCTGAGGAATTTATCTATTAATCATCTTAAAAAATAATTAACTAAATAGCACTTTCCAAATAAAAATGGCAGCAATTCTCGTGAGCGCTAAAGTTTCTGTTTTTTACAGCATGATCAACAAGACTTTCCCCAAGTCTTCCCAACAGTTCTACTTGGCACAAACACTAATTAAAACATAAAAACTCAATAAAAACAGAGGCTAGATAAATTATGTATTAATAAACAGGAGAAAAAAGCAAGGAATAAAAATAAAATTGGGTTGCCTCCCAACAAGCGCTATCGTTTAACGCCCCTAGCTAGGCATGATGGTTTCAACGACGCTCACATAAAAGATAAGAATTGTAACATAAAGAGAGCATCATGAAGAATATAACTAGCACATTTAAGTCTAACCTACTTCCTATGCATAGGGATTTTGTGAGCAAACAACTTGTGGGAACAAGAATCAAGTTGCATAGGAAGGTAGAACAAGCATAACTTCAAAATTTTAAGCACATAGAGAGGAAACTTGATATTATTGCAATTCCTAAAAGCTTGTATTCCTCCCTCATAGTAATTTTCAGTAGCACCATGAATGAATTAAACAATATAACCAGCACCTAAATCATTCTTTTCATGATCTACAAGCATAGAAATTTTATTAATCTCCACATAAGCAAAATTCTTCTCATTCGGGATAGTGGGAGTATCATAAGAGACTTGAATACTATAAATTGTTTCCACATTAAAAGAGTAAACTTCATAAATGTTGGGGAACGTAGTAATTTCAAAAAAATTCCTACGCACATGCAAGATCATGGTGATGTAAAGCAACGAGAGGGGAGAGTGTTGTCTATGTACCCTTGTAGACCGAAAGCGGAAGCATTAGCACAACGCGGTTGATGTAGTCGTACATCTTCATGATCCGACCGATCCAAGTACCGAATGCACGGCACCTCCGAGTTCAGCACACGTTCAGCTCGATGACGTCCCGGGAACTCCAATCCAGTAGAGCTTCACAGGAGAGTCCCGTCAGCACGACGGCGTGGTGACGATGATGATGTTCTACCGTCCTAGGGCTTCGCCTAAGCACCACTACGATATGATCGAGGTGGGTTATGGTGGAAGGGGGCACCGCACACGGCTAAGAGATCAAGAGATCAATTGTTGTGTCTATGGGGTGCCCCCTGGTCACGTATATAAAGGAGTGGAGGAGGAGGGGCGGCCAAGAGGAGGAGGCGCGCCCAAGGGGGGGCAATCCTACTCCAAGTAGGTTTTGCCCCCCTTTCCTATTCCAGCTAGGAGAAGGGGGAAGGAGGAGGTGGAGAGAAGGAAGGAGAAGGGAGGCCGCGCCCCCTTCCCTTTCCCAATTCGGATTGGGGCAAGGGGGGCTGCGCGCCACCTCCTGCTGCCTCTCCTCTTCCACTACTTTGGGCCCATGAGGCCCAATAACCCCCGGGGGGGTTCCGGTAACCCCCCGGTACTCCGGTATATATCCGATAACCACCGGAACCATTCCGGTGTCCGAATATAGTCGTCCACTATATCAATCTTCATGTCTCGACCATTTCGAGACTCCTCGCCATGTCTGTGATCACATCCGGGACTCTGAACAACCTTCGGTACATCAAAACTCATAAACTCATAATATAACCGGCATCGAAACGTTAAGCATGCGGACCCTACGGGTTCGAGAACTATGTAGACATGACAGAGACATGTCTTCCGGTTAATACAATTCTAGCATGAATAATAAACATTTATCATGATATAAGGAAATAAATAATAACTTTATTATTGCCTCTAGGGCATATTTCCTTCAGTCTCCCACTTGCACTAGAGTCAATAATCTAGATTACACTGTGATGATCCTAACACCCATGGAGCCTTGGTGCTGATCATGTTTTGCTCGTGGAAGAGGCTTAGTCAACGGGTCTGCAACATTTAGATCCGTATGTATCTTGCAAATTTCTATGTCTCCCACCTGGACTAAATCCCGGATGGAATTCAGTCGTCTCTTGATGTGCTTGGTTCTCTTGTGAAATCTGGATTCCTTCGCTAAGGCAATTGCTCCAGTATTGTCACAAAAGATTTTCATTGGACCCGATGCACTAGGTATGACACCTAGATCGGATATGAACTCCTTCATCCAGACTCGTTCATTTGCTGCTTCTGAAGCAGCTATGTACTCCGCTTCACATGTAGATCCCGCCATGACGCTTTGTTTAGAACTGCTCCAACTGACAGCTCCACCATTCAATGTAAACACGTATCCGGTTTGCGATTTAGAATCGTCCGGATCAGTGTCAAAGCTTGCATCAATGTAACCATTTACGATGAGCTCTTTGTCACCTCCATAAACGAGAAACATATCCTTAGTCCTTTTCAGGTACTTCAGGATGTTCTTGACAGTTGTCCAGTGACCCACTCCTGGATTACTTTGGTACCTCCCTGCTAGACTTATCAAGGCACACATCAGGTCTGGTACACAGCATTGCATACATGATAGAGCCTATGGCTGAAGCATAGGGAACATCTTTCATTTTCTCTCTATCTTCTGCAGTGGTCGGACATTGAGTCTTACTCAACTTCACACCTTGTAACACAGGCAAGAACCCTTTCTTTGCTTGATCCATTTTGAACTTCTTCAAAATTTTGTCAAGGTATGTGCTTTGTGAAAGTCCAATTAAGTGTCTTGATCTATCTCTATAGATCTTAATGCCCAATATGTAAGCAGCTTCACCGAGGTCTTTCATTGAAAAACTCTTATTCAAGTATCCCTTTATGCTATCCATAAATTCTATATCATTTCCAATCAGTAATATGTCATCCACATATAATATCAGAAATGCTACAGAGCTCCCACTCACTTTCTTGTAAATACAGGCTTCTCCAAAAGTCTGTACAAAACCAAATGCTTTGATCACACTATCAAAGCGTTTATTCCAACTCCGAGAGGCTTGCACCAGTCCATAAATGGATCGCTGGAGCTTGCACACTTTGTTAGCTCCCTTTGGATCGACAAAACCTTCCGGTTGCATCATATACAACTCTTCTTCCAGAAATCCATTCAGGAATGCAGTTTTGACATCCAGCTGCCAAATTTCATAATCATAAAATGTGGCAATCGCTAACATTATTCGGACAGACTTAAGCATCGCTACGAGTGAGAAGGTCTCATCGTAGTCAATCCCTTGAACTTGTCGAAACCCTTTCGCAACAAGTCGAGCTTTGTAGACAGTAACATTACCGTCAGCGTCAGTCTTCTTCTTGAAGATCCATTTATTCTCAATTGCTTGCCGATCATTGGGCAAGTCAACCAAAGTCCACACTTTGTTCTCATACATGGATCCCATCTCAGATTTCATGGCTTCAAGCCATTTTGCGGAATCTGGGCTCACCATCGCTTCTTCATAGTTCGTAGGTTCATCATGATCCAGTAGCATGACTTCCAGAACAGGATTACCGTTCCACTCTGGCGCGGATCTTACTCTGGTTGATCTACGAGGTTCAGTACTAACTTGATCTGAAGTTTCATGATCATCATCATTAACTTCCTCACTAATTGGTATAGTCGTCACAGGAACCGGTTTCTGTGATGAACTACTTTCCAATAAGCGAGCAGGTATGGTTACCTCATCAAGTTCTACTTTCCTCCCACTCACTTCTCTCGTGAGAAACTCCTTCTCTAGAAAGGATCCATTCTTAGCAACGAATGTCTTGCCTTCGGATCTGTGATAAAGGTGTACCCTACAGTCTCCTTTGGGTATCCTATGAAGACACATTTCTCCGATTTGGGTTCGAGCTTATCAGGTTGAAGCTTTTTCACATAAGCTTCGCAGCCCGAAACTTTAAGAAACGACAACTTTGGTTTCTTGCCAAATTACAGTTCATAAGGCGTCGTCTCAATGGATTTCGATGGTGCCCTATTTAACGTGAATGCGGCCGTCTCTAAAGCATAACCCCAAAACGATAGCGGTAAATCAGTAAGAGACATCATAGATCGCACCATATCTAGTAAAGTATGATTACGACGTTTGGACACACCATTATGCTGTGGTGTTCTGGGTGGCGTGAGTTGCAAAACTATTTCGCTTTGTTTCAAATGTAGACCAAACTCGTAACTCAAATATTCTCCTCCACGATCAGATCGTAGAAACTTTATTTTCTTGTTACGATGATTTTCAACTTCACTCTGAAATTCTTTGAACTTTTCAAATGTTTCAGACTTATGTTTCATCAAGTAGATATACCCATATATGCTTAAATCATCTGTGAAGGTGAGAAAATAACGATATCCGCCACGAGCCTCAACATTCATCGGACCACATACATCTGTATGTATGATTTCCAACAAATCTGTTGCTCTCTCCATAGTATCGGAGAACGGTGTTTTAGTCATCTTGCCCATGAGGCACAGTTCGCAAGTACCAAGTGATTCATAATCAAGTGGTTCCAAAAGTCCATCAGTATGGAGTTTCTTCATGCGCTTTACACCGATATGACCTAAACGGCAGTGCCACAAATAAGTTGCACTATCATTATCAACTCTTCATCTTTTGGCTTCAACATTATGAATATGTGTATCACTACTATCGAGATTCCTCAAAAATAGACCACTCTTCAAAGGTGCATGACCATAAAAGATATTACTCATATAAATAGAACAACCATTATTCTCTGATTTAAATGAATATCCGTCTCGCATAAAACAAGATCCAGATATAATCTTCATGCTCAACGCTGGCACCAAATAACAATTATTTAGGTCTAAAACTAATCCCGAAGGTAGATGTAGAGGTAGTGTGCCGACCGCGATCACATCGACTTTGGAACCATTTCCCACACGCATCGTCACCTCGTCCTTGGCCAGTGTTCGCTTAATCCGTAGTCCCTGTTTCGAGTTGCAAATATTAGCAACAGAACCAGTATCAAATACCCAGGTGCTACTGCGAGCTCTAGTAAGGTACACATCAATAACATGTATATTTCATATACCTTTGTTCACCTTGCCATCCTTCTTATCCGCCAAATACTTGGGGCAGTTCCGCTTCCAGTGACCAGTCTACTTGCAGTAGAAGCACTCAGTTTCAGGCTTAGGTCCAGACTTGGGTTTCTTCTCCTGAGCAGCAACTTGCTTGTTGTTCTTCTTGAAGTTCCCCTTCTTCTTCCCTTTGCCCTTTTTCTTGAAACTGGCGGTCTTATTGACCATCAACACTTGATGCTCCTTCTTGATTTCTACCTCCACAGCCTTTAGCATTGCGAAGAGCTCGGGAATCGTCTTATCCATCCCTTGCATGTTATAGTTCATCACGAAGCTCTTGTAGCTTGGTGGCAGTGATTGAAGAACTCTGTCAATGACACTATCAACAGGAAGATTAACTCCCAGTTGAGTCAAGTGATTATGATACCCAGACATTTTGAGTATATGTTCACTGACAGAACTATTCTCCTCCATCTTGCAGCTATAGAACTTATTGGAGACTTCATATCTCTCAATCTGGGCATTTGCTTGAAATATTAACTTCAACTCCTGGAACATCTCATATGCTCCATGACGTTCAAAACGTCGTTGAAGTCCCGATTCTAAGCCATAAAGCATGGCACACTAAACTATTGAGTAGTCATCAGCTCTGCTCTGCCAGATGTTCATAACATCTGGTGTTGCTCCTGCAGCAGGCCTAGCACCCAGCGGTGCTTCCAGGACGTAATTCTTCTGTGCAGCAATGAGGATAATCCTCAAGTTACGAACCCAGTCCGTGTAATTGCTACCATCATCTTTCAACTTTGCTTTCTCAAGGAACGCATTAAAATTCAACGGAACAACAACACGGGCCATCTATCTACAATCAAACATAGACAAGCAAGATACTATCAGGTACTAAGTTCATGATAAATCTAAGTTCAATTAATCATATTACTTAAGAACTCCCACTTAGAAAGACATCCCTCTAATCTTCTAAGTGATCACGTGATCCAAATCAACTAAACCATAACCGATCATCACGTGAACTGGAGTAGCTTTCAATGGTGAACATCAATATGTTGATCATATCTACTATATGATTCATGCTCGACCTTTCGGTCTCAGTGTTCCGAGGCCATATCTGCATATGCTAGGCTCGTCAAGTTTAACCTGAGTATTCTGCGTGTGCAAAACTGGCTTGCACCCATTGTAGATGGACGTAGAGCTTATCACACCTGATCATCACGTGGTGTCTGGGCACGACGAACTTTGGCAATGGTGCATACTCAGGGAGAACACTTTTATCTTGAAATTTAGTGAGAGATCATCTTATAATGCTACCGTCAATCAAAGCAAGATAAGATGCATAAAAGATAAACATCACATGAAATCAATATAAGTGATATGATATGGCCATCATCATCTTGTGCTTGTGATCTCCATCTCCGAAGTACCGTCATGATCACCATCGTCACCGGCGCGACACCTTGATCTCCATCGTAGCATCGTTGTCGTCTCGCCAATCTTATGCTTCTACGACTATCGCTACCGCTTAGTGATAAAGTAAAGCATTACAGGGCGATTGCATTGCATACAATAAAGCGACAACCATATGGCTCCTGCCAGTTGCCGATAACTCGGTTACAAAACATGATCTTCTCATACAATAAAATATAGCATCACGTCTTGACCATATCACATCACAACATGCCCTGCAAAAACAAGCTAGACGTCCTCTACTTTGTTGTTGCAAGTTTTACGTGGCTGCTACGGGCTTAGCAAGAACCGTTCTTACCTACGCATCAAAACCACAATGATAGTTTGTCAAGTTGGTGCTGTTTTAACCTTCGCAAGGACCGGGCGTAGCCACACTCGATTCAACTAAAGTTGGAGAAACTAACACCCGCCAGCCACCTATGTGCAAAGCACGTCGGTAGAACCAGTCTCGCGTAAGCGTAAGCGTACGCGTAATGTCGGTCCGGGCCGCTTCATCCAACAATACCGCCGAACCAAAGTATGACATGCTGGTAAGCAGTATGACTTATATCGCCCACAACTCACTTGTGTTCTACTCGTGCATATAACATCAACGCATAAAACCTGGCTCGGATGTCACTTTTGGGGAACGTAGTAATTTCAAAAAAAATCCTACGCACACGCAAGATCATGGTGATGTATAGCAGCGAGAGGGGAGAGTGTTGTCTACGTACCCTTGTAGACCGAAAGCGGAAGCGTTAGCACAACGCGGTTGATGTAGTCGTATGTCTTCACGATCCGACCGATCCAAGTACCGAACGCACGGCACCTCCGAGTTCAGCACACGTTCAGCTCGATGATGTCCCGCGAACTCCAATCCAGTAGAGCTTCACGGGAGAGTTCCGTCAGCACGACGGCGTGGTGATGATGATGATGTTCTACCGTCGCAGGGCTTCGCCTAAGCACCGCTACGATATGATCAAGGTGGATTATGGTGGAAGGGGGCACCGCACACGGCTAAGAGATCAAGAGATCAATTGTTGTGTCTATGGGTGCCCCTGGTCACGTATATAAAGGAGTGGAGGAGGAGGGGGGCAGCCAAGAGGAGGAGGCGCGCCGAAGGGGGAGCAATCCTACACCAAGTAGGCTTTGCCCCCCTTTCCTATTCCAACTAGGAGAAGGGGGAAGGAGGAGGTGGAGAGAAGGAAGGAGAAGGGAGGCCGCGCCCCCTTCCCTTTCCCAATTCGGATTGGGGCAAGGGGGGCTGCGCGCCACCTCCTGCTGCCTCTCCTCTTCCACTACTTTGGGCCCATGAGGCCCAATAACCCCCGGGAGGGTTCCGGTAACCCCCCGGTACTCCGGTATATATATCCGATAACCCCCGGAACCATTCCGGTGTCCGAATATAGTCGTCCAATATATCAATCTTCATGTCTCGACCATTTCGAGACTCCTCGTCATGTCCGTGATCACATCCGGGACTCCGAACAACCTTCAGTACATCAAAACTCATAAACTCATAATATAACCGGCATCGAAACGTTAAGCGTGCGGACCCTACGGGTTCGAGAACTATGTAGACATGACCGAGACATGTCTTCGGTCAATAACCAATAGCGGAACCTGGATGCTCATATTGGCTCCCACATATTCTACGAAGATCTTTATCGGTCAGACCGCATAACAACATGCGTTGTTCCCTTTGTCATCGGTATGTTACTTGCCCGAGATTCAATCGTCAGTATCTCAATACCTAGTTCAATCTCGTTACCGGCAAGTCTCTTTATTCATTCCGTAATACATCATTCCGCAACTAACTCATTAGTTGCAATTCTTGCAAGGATTAAGTGATGTGCATTACCAAGAGGGCCCAGAGATACCTCTCCGACAATCGGAGTGACAAATCGTAATCTCGAAATACGCCAACCCAACAAGTACCTTTGGAGACACCTGTAGAGTACCTTTATAATCACCCAGTTACGTTGTGACGTTTGGTAGCACACAAAGTGTTCCTCTGGTAAACGAGAGTTGCATAATCTCATAGTCATAGGAACATGTATAAGTTATGAAGAAAGCAATAGCAACAAACTAAACGATCAAGTGCTAAGCTAACGGAATGGGTCAAGTCAATCACATCATTCCCCTAATGATGTGATCCCGTTAATCAAATGACAACTCATGTCTATGGTTAGGAAACATAACCATCTTCGATCAACGAGCTAGTCAAGTAGAGGCATACTAGTGACACTCTGTTTGTCTATGTATTCACACATGTATTATGTTTCCGGTTAATACAATTTTAGCATGAATAATAAACATTTATCATGATATAAGGAAATAAACAATAACTTTATTACTGCCTCTAGGGCATATTTCCTTCAAGAAAAGGGGTAACCATAATCATGACAAGTTTTATAAATATAATCACTACTTTTTATAGCATAAGTATCATCACAATAATCATCATAGGTAGGAGGCATGATATCATCATTATAAATTTGTGTATCAAAACTTGGGAGACTAAAAATATCATCTTCATTAAACGTAACATCCCAAGCTTGGGACAAACATTAATTGCAGCAACTATATTCTCAAAAACATCATCTTCATCAAACATAGCATCCCCAAGCTTGGGCCTTTTCATATCATAAGCATAATCACTCTCATCATTAATAGTATGGATAGCACCAATAGTATAGCAATTATCATATTCTTCCAAGCAAGTGCCAAAAAGATTTTCAAGATCATAAGAAGTATCATTATCTTCCACAATTATATTTTCATGAGGCATAATAGTAATATGAGCATCATTATTTGGGAGAGATATCTTTTTACCTCTCTTCCTTTTTCTTTTCATCTTCTTGACCACATCATGTATGGGTTTAATCCTTTTTTGGAGCTCCTTATTAATGAGATTGGTTGAATAGGAGGCTCCTCCTCGTTACCTGATTCATCATAAGAAATAATAGGAAGGTATTGGGAAGTATCTTCCCTTTCATTAGTATTCTCTTCATCTTCTATTTGTTTTCTTTTCTTTATGTAGTTGGCAATATAAATATTTTCAATACAATTCACCGCACAATACATATAAATTTCCTCTAGATCAAAATGAAGAACTCTATCAAGGGAAAAGTTTGGAATATCCTTAGTTATACGTTTCATTTCTTCGTCGCCCATAATCAAACTAAGTTCATTATAATGTGCAAGGGAAATCAAGTCATCACAATTTTTGGACACGATTAGATCATGAAACAATTTGCATCGGATAGTTAAACGACCACGTTCATTACAAAGCTCACAAGTATGGCCAAGAAAATTTAAATTTTCAGCACAATCATCTAGCCTTTCTTGCAACAATTTAGTTTCTAAGTACTTATGCCTCTTGCAATATCTATCTTCCCTATTTGGTGTGTACTTGCAAACCCAATGCACTCCACAAAAATTGACATGTTTATAGGAGACATTTTCATCATAACTAGTGCAATCATCATTAGTATCATGGATATTCAAAGAATTCGTACTAACAACATTGCAATCATGCTCATCATTCACATATTTTATGCCAAGCATTCTATGTAATTCTTCTTCTAGCATTTGAGCACAATTTTCCTTTCCATCATACTCACGAATGATATTAAAAAGATGAAGCGTATGAGGTAGACTCAATTCCATTTTTTATAGTTTTCTTTTAAAAACTAAACTAGTGATAAAACAAGAAACTAAAAGACTCTATTGCAAGATCTAAAGATATACCTTCAAGCACTCACCTCCCCGGCAACGGCGCCAGAAAAGATCTTGATGTCGACTATAGAACCTTCTTCTTGTAGACGTTGTTGGGCCTCCAAGTGCAGAGGTTTGTAGGACAGTAGCAAATTTCCCTCAAGTGGATGACCTAAGGTTTATCAATCCGTAGGAGGCGTAGGATGAAGATGGTCTCTCTCAAGCAACCCTGCAACCAAATAACAAAGAGTCTCTTGTGTCCCCAACACACCCAATACAATGGTAAATTGTATAGGTGCACTAGTTCGGTGAAGAGATGGTGAAACAAGTGGTATATGGATAGTAGATAAAGGTATTTGTAATCTGAAATTATAAAAACAGCAAGGTAACAAATGATAAAAGTGACCGTAAACGGTATTGCAATGTGTGGAAACAAGGCCTAGGGTTCATACTTTCACTAGTGTAAGTCCTCTCAACAATAATAGCATAATTGGATCACATAACTATCCCTCAACATGCAACAAAGAGTCACTTCAAAGTCACTAATAGCGAAGAACGAACGAAGAGATTATGGTAGGGTATGAAACCACCTCAAAGTTATTCTTTCCAATCAATCCGGTGGGCTATTCCTATAAGTGTCACACAAAGCCCTAGAGTTCGTACTAGAATAACACCTCAAGACACAAATCAACCAAAACCCTAATGTCACCTAGATACTCCAATGTCACCTCAAGTATCCGTGGGTATGATTATACGATATGCATCACACAATCTCAGATTCATCTATTCAACCAACACAAAGGACCTCAAAGAGTGCCCCAAAGTTCTACCGGAGAATCACGACGAAAACGTGTGCCAACCCCTATGCATAGGTTCCTAATGTCACGAAACCCGCAAGTTGGTCACCTTAACATACATCAAGTGGCACGTGGTATCCCATTGTCACCACAGATATCCACGGCAAGACATACATCAAGTGTTCTCGAATCTTTAAAGACTCAATCCGATAAGATTACTTCAAAGGGGAAACTCAATTCATTACAAGAGAGAAGAGGGGGGAGAAACATCATAGGATCCAAATATAATAGCAAAGCTCGCGATACATCAAGATTGTATCATCTCAAGAACACGAGAGAGAGATCAAACACATAACTACTAGTACATACCCTCAGCCCCGAGGGAGAACTACTCCCTCCTCGTCATGGAGAGCACCGGGATGATGAAGATGGCCACCGGAGAAGGATTGCCCCCTCCGGCAGGGTGCCGGAATGGGTCTAGATTGGTTTTCGGTGGCTACGGAGGCTTCTGGCGGCGGAACTCCCGATCTATGTTGCATTCTGGAAGTTTTAGGGTACGTGGATATATATGGGTGCAGGGAGGACGTCGGAGGAGCCACGGGGCCCCCACGAGACAGGGGGCGCGCCCTAGGGGGGGCTCCCCCCACCCTCGTGAGCACCTCGTGTCTCCCCTGACGTGGGGTCCAAGTCCATGAGGTGTGTTTCCTTCAAAAAATAACTTCTCCAGTTGATTTCGTTCCATTTCGACTCCGTCTGATATTCCTTTTCTTCGAAACACTGAAATAGGCATAAAACAACAAATCTGGGCTGGGCCTCCGATTAATAGGTTAGTCCCAAAAGTAATATAAAAATGGATAATAAAGCCCAATATTGCCCAAAATAGTAGATAATATAGCATGGAGCAATCAAAAATTATAGATACGTTGGAGACGTATCACTCTCATGAGTGGAAAATGAGATGCTTGAGATTTTCAATGAATATCATTTGAACAAGCACATTACTAGCCCTTGTGCACCTCATGTTGATCCTTTGCATCCTACCCTTGATGAGTCTATTGAGATGATCCGTAATCTTAGAATTGTCAATTTAATCACTAGAGGTTTGCCTAGAAACTTGCTTGCTAGCTTGCCTACTCTTGATTGTGCCTACACCATATGGAGATTTCTTGAGGAACGATTTCCAAACTATGCCTTGAAAAACTTAGATGAGATCCTTCATAAGTCTATTGCCTTGAGTAAGATGAGTTCCAATGATCCCAAATTTGGTGATTGTCTATTTAAGCTTATTAATCTCATAAGGACAAGTTTCATGGTTATCATTAGTTTTAATAGCATACAAGTCATCACAATAATAATCATAGATAGCAACTTTGTTCTCATAATCAATTGGAACCTCTTCCGAAATAGTGTAATCATTACTAAATAAAGTCATGACCTCTCCAAATCCACTTTCATCAGTATAATCATCATAAATAGGAGGCATGCTTTCATCATAATAAATTTGCTCATCAAAGCTTGGGGGACAAAAAAATTCATCTTCATCAAACATAGCTTCCCCAAGCTTGTGGCTTTGCATATCATTAGCATCATGGATATTCAAGGAATTCATACTAACAACATTGCAATCATGCTCATCATTCAAATATTTAGTGCCAAACATTTCATAGATTTCTTCTTCTAGCACTTGAGCACAATTATCCTTTCCATCATACTCACGAAAGATATTAAAAAGTTGAAGTGTATGAGACAAACTCAATTCCATTTTTTGTAATTTTCTTTTATAAACTAAACTAGTGATAAAACAAGAAACTAAAAGACTCGATTGCAAGATCTAAAGATATACCTTCAAGCACTCACCTCCTTGGCAACGGCGCCAGAAAAGAGCTTGATGTCTACTACACAACCTTCTTCTTGTAGACGTTGTTGGGCCTCCAAGTGCAGAGGTTTGTAGGACAGTAGCAAATTTCCCTCAAGTGGATGACCCAAGGTTTATCAATCCGTAGGAGGCGTAGGATGAAGATGGTCTCTCTCAAGCAACCCTGCAACCAAATAACAAAGAGTCTCTTGTGTCCCCAACACACCCAATACAATGGTAAATTGTATAGGTGCACTAGTTCGGCGAAGAGATGGTGATACAAGTGGCATATGGATGGTAGATAAAGGTTTTTGTAATCTGAAAATATAAAAACAGCAAGGTAACTAATGATAAAAGTGAGCACAAACGATATTGCAATGCTAGGAAACAAGGCCTAGGGTTCATACTTTCATTAGTGCAAGTTCTTTCAACAATAATAACATAATTGGATCATATAACTATCCCTCAACATGCAACAAAGAGTCACCCCAAAGTCACTAATAGCGGAGAACGAACGAAGAGATTATGGTAGGGTACGAAACCACCTCAAAGTTATTCTTTCCAATCAATCCGTTGGGATATTCCTATAAGTGTCACAAACAGCCCTAGAGTTCGTACTAGAATAACACCTTAAGACACAAATCAACCAAAACCCTAATGTCACCTAGATACTCCAATGTCACCTCAAGTATCCGTGGGTATGATTATACGATATGCGTCACACAATCTCAGATTCATCTATTCAACCAACACATAGGACCTCAAAGAGTGCCCCAAAGTTTCTACCGGAGAATCACGACGAAAACATGCGCCAACCCCTATGCATAGGTTCATGGGCGGAACCCGCAAGTTGGTCACCAAAACATACATCAAGTGAATCACGTGATATCCCATTGTCACCACAGATATGCACGGCAAGACCTACATCAAGTGTTCTCAAATCTTTAAAGACTCAATCCGATAAGATTACTTCAAAGGGTAAACTCAATTCATTACAAGAGAGTAGAGGGGGAGGAGAAACATAAGATCCAACTATAATAGCAAAGCTCGCGATACATCAAGATCGTGCCAAACCAAGAACACGAGAGAGAGAGAGAGATCAAACACATAGCTACTGGTACATACCCTCAGCCCCGAGGGAGAACTACTCCCTCCTCGTCATGGACATTACCGGGATGATGAAGATGGCCACCAGAGAGGGTTTTCCCCCTCCGGCAGGGTGCCGAAACGGGTCTAGATTGGTTTTCAGTGGCTACAGAGGCTTCTGGCGGCAGAACTCCTGATCTATTGTGCTCCCCGATGTTTTTAGGGTATATGGAGATATATAGGAAGAAGAAGTACGTTAGGGGAGCCACGAGGGGCCCACGAGAGTGGAGGGCATGCCCAGGGGGTGGGCGCGCCCCCCTACCTCGTGGCCTCCTTGAAGCTTCCTTGACGTAGACTCCAAGTCTCCTGGGTTGCTTTCCTTCCAAAAATGAGTTCCGTGAAGTTTCAGGTCAATTGGACTCCGTTTGATTTTCCTTTTCTGCGAAACGGTGAAACAAGGGAAAAACAGGAACTAGCACTGGGCTCTGGGTTAATAGGTTAGTCCCAAAATAATATAGAAGTGTATAATAAAGCCCATAAACATCCAAAGTTGATAATATAATAGCATGGAACAATCAAAAATTATAGATACGTTGGAGACGTATCAACGTCCCACAAACTCTAGATCTAGCTGAGGACGAGGGAGAGTTTCGTCAGCATGACGGGGTGATGACGGTGATGATGAAGTTACCCACGCAGGGCTCCTCCTAAGCTCTACAACGATATGACCGAGGTGGAAATCTGTGGAGGGGGCACCGCACACGGCTAAACAGTCAACTTGTGTGCCTATGGAGTGTCCCCTTCCCCGTATATAAAGGAGTGGAGGAGGCGGAGGGCCGTCCTCCCTATGGCGTGCCCAGGGGAGTCCTACTCTTACTGGGAGTAGGATCCTCCATTCCCTAGTTGGATTAGGAGAGGAAGGAAGCGGGAGAGAGGGGGAAGGAAAGGGGGGCCAGCCCCCCACCCAATTCGGATTGGGATTGGGGGGCGCGCCCCCTCCTAGGCTCCCTTCTCCTCTCTCCCACTATGGCCCAATAAGGCCCATATACTTCTCGAGGGGTTCCGGTAACCTCTCGGCACTCCGGTATATGCCCGAACTCACCCGGAATCATTTTGATGTCCAAACATAGGCTTCCAATATATCGATCTTTATGTCTCGACCATTCCGAGACTCCTCGTCATGTCCGTGATCATATCCGGGACTCTGAACTACCTTAGGTACATCAAAACACATAAACTCATAATAGTGATTGTCACTGAACGTTAAGCGTCCGGACCCTACGGGTTCGAGAACTATGTAGACATGGCTGAGACTCATCTCTGGTAAATAACCAATAGCGGAACCTGGATGCTCATATTGGTTCCTACATATTCTACCAAGATCTTTATCGATCAAACCACATAACAACATACGCTGTTCCCTTTGTCATCGGTATGTTACTTGCCCGAGATTCGATCGTCGGTATCATCATACCTAGTTCAATCTCATCACTGACAAGTCTCTTTACTTGTTCTGTAATGCATTATCCCACAACTAACTCATTAGTCACATTGCTTGCAAGGCTTATAGTGATGTGCATTACCGAGAGGGCCCACAGATACCTCTCCGACAGTCAGAGTGAAAAATCCTAATCTCGATCTATGCCAACTCAACAAACACCATCGGAGACACCTGTAGAGCATCTTTATAATCACCCAGTTACGTTGTGACATTTGATAGCACACTAAGTATTCCTCTGGTATTCGGGAGTTGCATAATCTCATAGTCATAGGAACATGTATAAGTCATGAAGAAAGCAACAACAATAAACTAAATGGTCATAGTGCTAAGCTAACGGATGGGTCTAGTCCATAACATCATTCTCTCATGATGTGATCCCGTTCATCAAATGACGACACATGTCTATGGCTAGGAAACTTAACCATGTTTGATTAACGAGCTAGTCAAGTAGAGGCATACTAGGGACACTCTGTTTGTCTATGTATTCACACATGTACTAAGTTTCTGCTTAATATAATTCTAGCATGAATAATAAACATTTATCATGATATAAGGAAATATAAATAACAACTTTATTATTGCCTCTAGGGCATATTTCCTTCAGTCTCCCACTTGCAGTAGCGTCAATAATCAAGTTCACATCGTCATGTGATTTCACACCAATAGTTCACATCTCCATGTGACTAATACCCAAAGGGTTTACTAGAGTCAATAATCTAGTTCACATCACTATGTGATTAACACCCAAAGAGTGATCATGTTTTTCTTGTGAGAGAAGTTTAGTCAATGGTCTGCCACATTCAGAGCCGTATGTATTTTACAAATTTTCTATGTCTACAATGCTCTGCATGGAGCTACTCTAGCTGATAGCTCCCACTTTCAATATGTATCTAGATTGAGACTTAGAGTCATCCAAATCGGTGTAAAAGCTTGCATCGGCGTAACTCTTTACGACAAACTCTTTGTCACCTTCATAACTGAGAAATATCCCCTTAGTCTTCTAAGGATAATTTTGACCACTATCAAGTGATCCACTCCTGGATCAATATCATACACCCTTACCAAACTCACAGCAAGGTACACAATAGGTTTGGTACACAGCATAGCATACTTTATACAACCTATGGCTGAGGCATAGGGAATGACTTTCATTCTCTTTCTATTTTCTGCCATGGTCGTGTTTTGAGTCTTACTCAACTTTACACCTTGCAATACAGGCAAGAACTCCTTCTTTGACTGTTCCATTTTGAACTACTTCAAAAATCTTATCAAGGTATGTAATAATTGAAAAATCTTTATCAAGCGTCTTGATCTATCTCTATAGAGCTTGATGCCCAATATGTAAGCCGCTTCACGGAGGTCTTTCTTTGAAAAAAAAATCCTTTCAAACACTCCTTTATGCTTTCCAGAAAATTCTACATCATTTCCGATCAACAATATGCCATTCACATATACTTATCAGAAAGGCTATAGTGCTCCCACTCACTTTCTTGTAAATACAGGCTTCACCGCAAGTCTGTATAAAACTATATGCTTTGATCAACTTATCAAAGTGTATATTCCAACTTCGAGATGCTTGCACCGGTCCATAGATGGATCGCTGGAGCTTGCACATTTTGTTAGCACCTTTCGGATTGATAAAACCTTCTAGTTGCATCATATACAACTCTTCTTTAAGAAATCCATTAAGGAATGTAGTTTCGATATCTATTTGCTAGATTTCATAAAATGTGGCAATTTGCTAACATGATTCGGACAGACTTAAGCATCGCTACGAATGAGAAAATCTCATCGTAATCAACACCTTGAACTTGTCAAAAATTGTTTTCCGACAATTCGAGCTTTGTAGATAGTAACACTACTATCAGCATCAGCCTTCCTCTTGAAGATCCATTTATTCTCTATGGCTTGCCGATCATTGGGAAAGTCCACCAAAGTCCATACTTTGTTCTCATACATGGATCCCATCTCAGATTTCATGGCCTCAAGCCATTTTGCGGAATCTGGGCTCATCATCGCTTCCTCATAGTTCTTAAGTTCATCATGGTCTAGTAACATGACTTTCAGTACAGGATTACCGTACCACTCTGGTGCGGATCGTGCTCTGGTTGACCTACGAAGTTCTGTAGTATCTTGATCCGAAGTTTCATGATCATCATCATTAACTTCCTCTCTAGTTGGTGTAGGCATCACTGTAACAGATTTCTCTGATGAATTACTTTCCAATTCGAGAGAAGGTAGAGTTACCTCATCAAGTTCTACTTTCCTCCCACTCAATTCTTTCGAGAGAAACTCATTCTCTAGAAAAGATCCATTCTTAGCAATGAAAATCTTGCCTTTGGATCTATGATAGAAGGTATACCCAACTGTTTCCTTTGGGTATCCTATGAAGATGCATTTCTCCGATTTGGGTTCAAGCTTATCAGGTTGAAGCTTTTTCACATAAGCATCATAGCCCCAAACTTTAAGAAACGACAGCTTAGGTTTCTTGCTAAACCATAGTTCATATGGTGTCGTCACAACAGATTTAGATGGTGCATTATTTAATGTGAATGCAGCTATCTCTAATGCATAACCCCAAAACAATAGTGGTAAATCGGTAAGAGACATCATAAATCTCACCATATCTAATAAAGTACGGTTAAGATGTTCGAACACACCATTATGCTGTGGTGTTTTGGGTGGCGTGAGTTGCAAAACTATTCCGCATTGTTTCAAATGAAGACCAAAGTCGTAACTCAAATATTCACCTCCATGATCAGATTGTAGAAACTTTATTTTTTTGTTACGATGATTTTCCACTTCACTCTGAAATTCTCTGAACTTTTCAAATGTTTCAGACTTATGTTTCATCAAGTAGATATACCCATATCTGCTCAAATCATCTGTGAAGTTCAGAAAATAACGATACCCGCCACGAGCATCAACACTCATCGGACTGCATACATCAGTATGTATTATTTCCAATAATTTAGTGGCTCGCTCCATTGTTCTGGAGAATGAAGTCTTTAGTCATCTTACCTATGAGGCATGGTTCGCAAGCATCAAGTGATTCATAATCAAGTGATTCCAAAAGTCCATCAGCATGGAGTTTCTTCTTGCGCTTTACACCAATATGACCTAAACGGCAGTGCCACATATAAGTTGCACTATCATTATTAACTTTGCATCTTTTGGCTTCAATATTATGAATATGTGTATCACTACGGTCGAGATTCAATAAACCATTTATATTGAGTGTATGACCATAGAAGGTTTTATTCATGTAAATAGAACAACAATTATTCTTTGACTTAAATGAATAACCGTATTGCAATAAACATGATCCAATCATATTTATGCTCAACGCAAACACCAAATAACATTTATTTTAGGTTCAACATCAATCCCGAAGGTAAAGGGAGAGTGCGATGGTGATATTCTCAACCTTGGAATCACTTCCAACTTACATCATCACCTCGCCCTTAACTAGTCTCTGTTTATTTTGCAACTCTCGTTTCAAGTTACTACTCTTAGCAACTGAACCAGTATCAAATACTGAGGGGTTGCTATAAACACTAGTAAAGTACACATCAATAACATGTATATCAAATATATATTTGTTCACTTTGCCATCCTTCTTATCCGCCAAGTATCTAGGGCAGTTCCACTTCCAGTGACCATTTCCTTTGCAGTAGAAGCACTCAGTTTCAGGCTTGGGTCTAGCTTTGGGCTTCTTCATGGGAGTGGCTACTTGCTTGCCATTCTTATTGAAGTTCCCTTTCTTTCCCTTGCCATTTTACTTGAAACTAGTGGTCTTTTCAACCATCAACACTTGATGCTTTTCTTGATTTCTACCTTCACTGATTTCAGCATCGCGAAGAGCTCAGGAATTGTTTTCGTCATCCCTTACATTTTATAGTTCGTCATGAAGTTCTAGTAACTTGGTGATAGTGACTAGAGAACTTTGTCAATCACTATCTTATCTAGAAAATTAACTCCCACTTGATTCAAGCGATTGTAGTACTCAGACATTCCGAGCACATGCTCACTGGTTGAGCTATTCTCCTCCATCTTGTAGGCAAAATACTTGTCAGAGGTCTCATACCTCTCGACTCGGGCATGAGTCTGAAATACAAATTTCAGCTCTTGGAACTTCTTTATATGCTCTGTGGCGTTTAAGACGTTTTTGAAGTCCCGGTTCTAAGTCGTAAAGCATGGTGCACTAAACTATCAAGTAGTCATCATACCGAGCTTTGCCAAACGTTGATAACGTCTACATCTGCTCCTGCAATAGGTCCGTCACCTAGCGGTGCACCAAGGACATAATTCTTCTGTGCAGCAATGAGGATAATCCTCAGATCACGGACCTAGTCCGCATCATTGCTACTATCATCTTTCTGTTGGGGAACGTAGTAATTTCAAAAAAAAATCCTACACACATGCAAGATCATGGTGATGCATAGCAATGAGAGGGAAGAGTGTCGTCCACATACCCTCGTAGACCGTAAGCGGAAGCGTTATGACAATGCGGTTGATGTAGTCGTATGTCTTCATGATTGACCGATCCCTAGTACCGAACGTACGGCACCTCCGCGATCTGCACACGTTCAGATTGGTGATGTCCCACGAACTCACGATCCTGTAGAGCTTCGCGGGAGAGTTTCGTCAGGACGACGGCGTGATGACGATGATGACGATGCTACCGGAACAGGGCTTCGCCTAAGCACCGCTACGATATAAACCGAGGTGGATTATGGTGGAGGGGGGCACCGCACATGGCTAAAAGATCAATGATCAACTTGTGTGTCCATGGGGTGCCCCCCTCCCCCGTATATAAAGGAGTGGAGGAGGGGAGGGCCGGCCCTCTCTATGGCGTGCCCTGGGGGAGTCCTACTCCCTCCGGGACTAGGATTCCCCCCTTTCTTAGTAGAAGTAGGAGCCCCTCCAAGTAGGAGTAGGAGGGGAAGGAAGGAGGAGAGAGGGAGGAAGGAAAGGAGGCAGACCCCCCCCTCCCAATTCGGATTGGGCTTGGGGGCACGCCTCCCTCCTTTCCCTTCCCTCTCCTCTATTCCATTAAGGCCCAATAAGGCCCATATACTCCCCGGGGGGTTCCGGTAACCTCCCGGTACTTCGGAAAAATGCCCGAACCACTCGGAACCATTCCGATGTCCAAATATAGGATTCCAATATATCGATCTTTACGTCTCGACCATTTTGAGACTCCTCACCATGTCCGTGAAATACGGGACTCCGAACTACCTTTGGTACATCAAAACTCATAAACTCGTAATACCGATCGTCACCGAACGTTAAGCATGCGGACCCTACGGGTTCGAGAACTATGTAGACATGACTGAGACTCATCTTCGGTCAATAACCAATAGCGGAACCAGGATGCTCATATTGGTTCCTACATATTCTACGAAGATCTTTATCGGTCAAACCGCATAACGGTATACATTGTTCCCTTTGTCATCGGTATGTTACTTGCCCGAGATTCGATCGTCGATACCTCAATACCTAGTTCAATCTCGTTAGCGGCAAGTCTCTTTACTCGTTCCGTAATGCAACATCCTATAACTAACTCATTAGTCACATTGCTTGCAAGGCTTATAGTGATTTGCATTATCGAGAGAGCCCAGAGATACCTCTGCGACAATCGGAGTGACAAATCCTAATCTCGATCCATGCCAATTCAACAAACACCATCGGAGACACCTGTAGAGCACCTTTATAATCACCCAGTTACGTTGTCACGTTTGGTAGCACACAAAGTGTTCTTCCGGTATTCAGGAGTTGCATGATCTCATAGTCATAGGAACATGTATAGTTATGGAGAAAGCAAAAGCAACAAACTAAATGATCATCGTGCTAAGCTAATGGATGGGTGAAGTCAATCACATCATTCTCTAATGATGTGATACCGTTAATCAATTGACAACTCATGTCTATGGTTAGGAAACATAACCATCATTAATTCAATGGGCTAGTCAAGTAGAGGCAAACTAGTGACACTCTGTTTGTCTATGTATTCACACATCTACTAAGTTTCCGGTTAATACAATTCTAGCATGAATAATAAACATTTATCATGATATAAGGAAATATAAATAACAACTTTATTATTGCCTCTAGGGCATATCTCCTCCAGTCTCCCACTTGCACTAGAGTCAATAATCTAGATTACATTGTAATGATTCTAACACCCATGGAGTCTTGGTGCTGATGAAGTTTTGCTCGTGAGAGAGGCTTTGTCAACGGGTCTGCAACATTCAGATTCGTATGTATCTTGCAAATCTCTATGTCTCCCTCCTTGACTTGATCGTGGATGGAATTGAAGCGTCTCTTGATGTGCTTGGTTCTCTTGTGAAATCTGGATTCATTTGCCAAGGCAATTGCACCAGTATTGTCACAAAAGATTTTCATTGGACCGGATGCACTAGGTATGACACCTAGATCGGATATGAACTCCTTCATCCAGACTCCTTCATTTGCAGCTTCTGAAGAAGCTATGTATTCCGCTTCACACGTAGATCCCGCCACGACACTCTGCTTGGAACTGCACCAACTGACAGCTCCACCATTTAATAAAAACACGTATCCGGTTTGTGACTTAGAGTCATCCGGACCAGTGTCAAAGCTTGCATCAACGTAACCGTTTACGACGAGCTCTTTGTCACCTCCATATACGAGAACCATATCCTTAGTTCTTTTTAGGTATTTCAGGATATTCTTGACCACTGTCCAGTGGTCCACTCCTAGATTACTTTGGTACCTCCCTGCTAAACTTATAGCAAGGCACACATCAGGTCTGATACACAGCATTGCATACAAGATAGAGCCTATGGCTGAAGCATAGGGAACACCTTCCATTTTCTCTCTATCTTCTGCAGTGGTCGGTCATTGAGTCTGACTCAACTTCACACCTTGTAATACAGGCAAGAACCCTTTCTTTGCCTAATCCATTTTGAACTTCTTCAAAACTTTATCAAGGTACGTGCTTTGTGAAAGTCCAATTAAGCGTCTTGATCTATCTCTATAGATCTTGATGCCCAATATATAAGCAGCTTCACCGAGGTCTTTCATTGAAAAATTGTTATTCAAGTATCCTTTTATGCTATTCAGAAATTTAGTATCATTTCCGATTAATAATACATCATCTACATATAATATCATAATTGCTACGGAGCTCCCACTCACTTTCTTGTAAATACAGGCTTCTCCAAAAGTCTATATAAAACCATATGCTTTGATCACACTATCAAAGCATATATTCCAACTCCGAGAGGCTTGCACCAGTCCATAAATGGATCGTTGGAGCTTGCACACTTTGTTAGCACCCTTTGGATCGACAAAACCTTCTGGTTGCATCATATACAACTCTTCTTTAAGGTATCCATTATGGAATGCAGTTTTTGACATCCATTTGCCAAATTTCATAATCATAAAATGCGGCAATTGCTAACATGATTTGGACGGACTTAAGCATCGCTACAGGTGAGAAGGTCTCATTGTAGTCAACTCCTTGAACTTGTCGAAAACCTTTTGCAACAAGTCGAGCTTTGTAGACAGTAAAATTACCGTCAGCGTCAGTCTTCTTCTTGAAGATCCATTTATTTTCTATGGCCTTCCTATCATCGGGAAAGTCAACCAAAGTCCACACTTTGTTCTCATACATGGATCCCATCTCAGATTTCATGGCCTCAAGCCATTTTGTGAAATCTAGGCTCATCATCACTTCCTCATAGTTCGGTAGGTTCATCATGGTAAAGTAACATGACTTCCAGAATAGGATTACCGTACCACTCTGGTGCGGATCTTACTCTGGTAGACCTACGAGGTTCGGTAGTAACTTCATTAGAAGTTTCATGATCATCATCATTAGCTTCCTCACTTACTGGTGTAGGAATCACTGGAACAGATTTCTATGATGAACTACTTTCCAATAAGGGAGAAGGTACAATTACCTCATCAAGTTCTACTTTCCGCCCACTCACTTCTCCGTCTCTAGAAAGGATCCATTCTTAGCAATGAATATCTTGCCTTCGGATCTGTGATAGAAGGTGTACCCAACAGTTTCCTTTGGGTATCCTATGTAGACACATTTCTCCGATTTGGGCTCGAGCTTATCAGGTTGAAGCTTTTTCACATAAGCATCGCAGCCCCAAACTTTAAGAAATGTCAACTTGGGTTTCTTGCAAAACCACAGTTCATAAGGTGTCGTCTCAACGGATTTAGATGGTGCCCTATTTAATGTGAATGCAGCTGTCTCTAAAGCATAATCCCAAAACGATAGTGGTAAATCAGCGAGAGACATCATAGATCGCACCATATCTAGTAAAGTACGATTACGATGTTCGGACACACCATTACGCTGTGGTGTTCCAGGTGGCGTGAGTTGCGAAACTATTCCGCATTGTTTCAAATGAAGTCCAAACTCATAACTCAAATATTCACCTCCACGATCAGATCGCAGAAACTTGATTTTCTTGTTATGATGATTTTCCACTTCACTCTAAAATTCTTTGAACTTTTCAAATGTTTCAGACTTATGTTTTATTAAGTAGATATACCCATATCTGCTTAAATCATCTGTGAAGGTGAGAAAATAACGATATCCGCCGTGAGCTTCAATGTTCATTGGACCACATACATCAGTATGTATGATTTCCAATAACTCTGTTGCTCGCTCCATTGTTCCAGAGAACGGAGTTTTAGTCATCTTGCCCATGAGGCATGGTTCGCAAGTACCAAGTGATTCCAAAAGTCCATCAGAATGGAGTTTCTTCATGCGCTTTACACCAATATGACCTAAATGGCAGTGCCACAAATAAGTTGCACTATCATTATCAACTCTGCATCTTTTGGCTTCAATACTATGAACATGTGTATTACTACTATCAAGATTTAGTAAAAACAGACCACTCATCAAGGGTGCATGACCATAAAAGATATTATTCATATAAATAGAACAACCATTATTCTCTGATTTAAATGAATAACTGTCTCGCATCAAACAAGATCCAGATATAATGTTCATGCTCAATGCTGGCACCAAATAACAATTATTCAGGTCTAAAACTAATCCCGATTGTAGATGTAGAGGTAGCGTGCCGACGGCGATCACATCGACTTTGGAACCATTTCCCACACGCATCATCACCTCGTCCTTAGCTAATCTTTGCTTAATCCGTAGCTCCTATTTCGAGTTGCAAATGTTAGCAACTGAACCAGTATCAAATACCCAGGCACTACTACGAGCATTAGTAAGGTACACATCAATAACATGTATATCAAATATACCTTTCACTTTGCCATCCTTCTTCCCCGCCAAATACTTGGGGCAGTTCCGCTTCCAGTGACCAGTTCCTTTGTATTAGAAGTACTCAGTCTCAGGCTTAGGTCCAGACTTGGGTTTCTTCACTTGGGCAGCAACTGGCTTGTTGTTCTTCTTGAAGTTCCCCTTCTTCCCTTTGCCCTTTTTCTTGAAACGGGTGGTCTTGTTGACCATCAACACTTGATGCTCCTTCTTGATGTCTACCTCTGCAGCCATTAGCATTGCGAAGAGTTCAGGAATCATATTATACATCCCTTGCATATTATAGTTCATCATGAAGCTCTTGTAGCTTGGTGGCAGTGATTGAAGAACTCTATCAATGACACTATCATCAGGAGATTAACTCCCAGTTGAGTCAAGTGGTTGTGGTACCTAGACATTCTGAGTATATGTTCACTGACAGAACTATTCTCCTCCATCTTGCAGCTGTAGAACTTATTGGAGACTTCATATCTCTCAATCCGGGCATTTGCTTGAAATATTAACTTCAACTCCTGGAACATCTCATATGCTCCATGACGTTCAAAACATCGTTGAAGTCCCGGTTCTAAGCTATAAAGCATGGCACACTGAACTATCGAGTAGTCATCAGCTTTGTTCTGCCAGGTGTTCATAACATCTGGCGTTGCACCTGCAGCGGGTTTGTCACCTAGCGGTGCTTCCAGGACGTAATTCTTCCATGCAGCAATGAGGATAATCCTCAAGTTACGGACCCAGTACGTGTAATTGCTACCGTCATCTTTCAACTTAGCTTTCTCTAAGAACGCATTAAAATTCAACGGAACAACAACACGGGCCATCTATCTACAACAACATAGACATGCAAAATACTATCAGGTACTAAGTTTATGATAAATTAAAGTTCAATTAATCAAATTACTTAAGAACTCCCACTTAGATAGACATCTCTCTAATCATCTACGTGATCACGTGATCCATATTAACTAAACCATGTCCGATCATCACGTGAGATGGAGTAGTTTTCAATGGTGAACATCACTATGTTGATCATATCTACTATATGATTCATGCTCGACCTTTCGGTCTCCAGTGTTCCAATGCCATATCTGCATATGCTAGGCTCGTCAAGTTTAACCTGAGTATTCCGCGTGTGCAAAACTGGCTTGCACCCGTTGTATGTGAACGTAGAGGTTATCACACCCGATCAGCACGTGGTGTCTTAGCACGATGAACTGTAGCAACGGTGCATACTTAGGGAGAACACTTATACCTTGAAATTTAGTGAGAGATCATCTTATAATGCTACCGTCGAACTAAGCAAAATAAGATGCATAAAGGATAAACATCACATGCAATCAATATAAGTGATTTGATATGGCCATCATCATCTTGTGCCTGTGATCTCCAACTCCAAAGCACCGTCATGATCACCATCGTCACCGGCTTGACACCTTGATCTCCATTGAAGCATCGTTGTCATCGTGCCAACTATTGCCTCCACGACTATCGCTACCGCTTAGTGATAAAGTAAAGCAATTACATGGCGATTGCATTTCATACAATAAAGCGACAACTATATGGCTCCTGCCTGTTGTCGATAACTGTGTTACAAAATATGATCATCTCATACAATAAAATTTAGCATCATGTCTTAACCATATCACATCCCAACATGCCCTGCAAAAACAAGTTAGACGTCCTCTACTTTGTTGTTGCAAGTTTTATATGGCTGCTACGGGCTGAGCAAGAACTGTTCTTACCTACACATCAAAAACCACAACGCGGTATAGTGATTGCTTTTTGATCTTCAGAAAGAACCCTGTTCATTGAATCCGATTCAACTAAAACTGGACTAATAGAAACCCACTAGCCACCTCTGTGCGAAGCACGTCAGTAGAACCAGTCTCGCGTAAGCGTACGCGTAATGTCGGTCTGGGCTGCTTAATCCAACAATGGCGCTGAATCAAGAATCAACTAGTGACGGTAAGCAATATGTATATACCCACGCCCACAACTCCTTTGTGTTCTACTCGTGCATATAACATCTACGCATAAACTTGGCTCGGATGCCACTGTTGGGGAACGCAGTAATTTCAAAAAAAATCCTACGCACACGCAAGATCATGGTGATGCATAGCAACGAGAGGGAAGAGTGTCGTCCACATACCCTCGTAGACCGTAAGTGGAAGCGTTATGACAACGCGGTTGATGTAGTCGTACGTCTACACGATCGATCGATCCCTAGTACCGAACATACGACACCTCCGCGATCTACACACGTTCAGCTCCGTGACGTCCCACGAAGTCATGATCCAGTAGAGCTTCGAGGGAGAGTTTCGTCAGCACGACAGTGTGATGATGGTGATGATGATGCTACCGGAACAGGGCTTCGCCTAAGCACCGCTACGATATAAATCGAGGTGGATTATGGTGGAGGGGGAACCGCACACGGCTAAAAGATCAATGATCAACTTGTGTGTCCATGGGGTGCCCCCCTTCCCGTATATAAAGGAGTGGAGGAGGGGGAGGGCCGGCCCTCACTATGGCGCGCCCTGGGGGAGTCCTACTCCCTCCGGGAGTAAGATTCCCCCCTTTCCTAGTAGAAGTAGGAGCCCCTCCAAGTAGGAGTAGGAGAGGAAGGGAGGAGGAGAGAGGGATGAAGGAAAGGGGGGCTGTCCCCCCTCCCAATTTGGAATGGGTTTGGGGGGCGCGCCGCCCTCCTTTCCCTTCCCTCTCCTCTATTCCACTAAGGCCCATATACTCCCTGGGGGTTCCGGTAACCTCCCGGTACTCCGGAAAAATGCCCGAACCACTCGGAACCATTTCGGTGTACAAATATAGGCTTCCAATATATTGATCTTTATGTCTCGACCATTTCGAGACTCCTCGTCATGTCCGTGATCAAATTCGGGACTCGGAACTACCTTCGGTACATCAAAACACATAAACTCGTAATACCGATCGTCACCAAACATTAAGCGTGCGGACCCTACGGGTTCGAGAACTATGTAGACATGACCGAGACTCATCTCCGGTCAATAACCAATAGCGGAACCTAGATGCTCATATTGGTTCCTACATATTCTATGAAGATCTTTATTGGTCAAACCGCATAACGGTATACGTTGTTCCCTTTTTCATTGGTATGTTACTTGCCCGAGATTCGATCGTCGGTACCTCAATACCTAGTTCAATCTTGTTACCTGCAAGTCTCTTTACTCGTTCCATAATGCAACATCCCGTAACTAACTGACTAGTCGCATTGCTTGCAAGGCTTATAGTGATGTGCATTACCGAGAGGGCCCAGAGATACCTCTCCGACAATCGGAGTGACAAATCCTAATCTCGATCCATGCCAACTCAACAAACACCATCGGAGACACCTGTAGAGCACCTTTATAATCACCCAGTTACGTTGTGACGTTTGGTAGCACACAAAGTGTTCTTTCGGTATTCGGGAGTTGCATGATCTCATAGTCATAGGAACATGTATAGTTATGGAGAAAGCAAAAGCAACAAACTAAACGATCATCGTGCTAAGCTAACGGATGGGTCAAGTCAATCAAATCATTCTCTAATGATGTGATCTCGTTAATCAATTGATAACTCATGTCTATGGTTAGGAAACATAACCATCATTGATTCAATGGGCTAGTCAAGTAGAGGCAAACTAGTGACACTCTGTTTGTCTATGTATTCACACATGTACTAAGTTTCTGGTTAATACAATTCTAGCATGAATAATAAACATTTATCATGATATAAGGAAATATAAATAACAACTTTATTATTGCCTCTAGGGCATATTTCCTTCACTTTCAACTTAGTTTTCTCTAGGAACATATAAAAAATAAACAGGGAAGCTATACGCGAGCAATTGATCTACAACATAGATATGCAAATACTATCAGGACTAAGTTCATGATAAATTAAATTTCAATTAATCATATTACTTAAGAACCCCCACTTAGATAGACATCCCTCTAGTCATATAAATGATCACGTGATGCAAATCAACTAAACCATGTCCGATCATCACATGAGATGGAGTAGTTTTCAATGGTGAACATCACTATGTTGATCATATCTACTATATGATTCACGCTCGACCTTTCGGTCTCAGTGTTCCGAGGCCATATCTGCATATGCTAGGCTCGTTAAGTTTAACCCGAGTATTCTGCATGTGCAAAACTAGCTTGCACCAGTTGTATGTGAACGTAGAGCTTATCACACCCGATCATCACGTGGTGTCTCAGCATGAAGAACTGTCGCAACGGTGCATACTCAGGGAGAACACTTATATTTTGAAATTTTAGTAAGGGATCATCTCATAATGCTACCGCCGTACTAAGCAAAATAAGATACATAAAAGATAAACATCACACGCCATCAAAATATGTGACATGATATGGCCATCATCATCTTGTGCCTTTGATCTCCATCTCCAAAGTACCGTCATGATCTCTATCATCACCGGCATGACACCATGATCTCCATCATCTTGATCTTTATCAACGTGTCATCACATGGTCGTCTCGCCAACTATTGCTTTTGCAACTATTTGAAAGGACAAGTGCTCCCTGGGTGGTTTTGGTAATTAATGACAACATATCTCTTGTTGGACTAATGTTTTCATCTAGTATATTTCACACAATTTCAACATATGGAGTAGCGTGGACAAGAGGATATGGAACCCTTTCAAGATGCTAAGGACAAAGGATTGGTTCAAGCTCAAAAAGCTCAACACTCTGCATTTTACTTTTAGTGATCCAAGATCACATTGAGTCCATAGAAAAGCCAATACTATTAAAAGGGGATGAGGTGTTGCTTAATGGCTTGCTAGCTCAAAATGCTTAGTGATATGCTCAAAAACCCTCAACCACTTTCCTATATCCACATATGTCCCAAACCAAAAGTCAAACTCGACCCCACCAAAATTTTCAATCCGGCGCCACCGAGTTCACTTGACACAGCCACTGCCACAAACCCTAATCAATTCGGTCTAACTGATGGGATCTCGGTCTTACCGAGATGGGCTTCCAAACTCTCTGTTACCTATTGCAATAATTTTGGTCCCACCGAGATATGCAATCGGTCCCACCGAGTTTGCTTGACCAACTCTCTGTTTTTCTTATTACCAAAATCGGTCTCACCAAGTTTGCGTAATTGGTCAAACCGAGACTAGGTATTACCCTAAACCTAGCACATCGGTCCCACCGAAATTCCTAATGGTCACATTTTGAACTAAATCGGTCTGACCAAGTTTTCTGATTCGGTCCCACTGAGTTTGGTAAATTGTGTTTAATTATTAGATTTTGTGTGGAGGCTATATATACCCCTCCACCCACTCTTCATTCGTGAGGAGAGCCATCAGAACATGCCTACACTTCCAGCATACATTTTCTGAGAGAGAACCAACTACTCATGTGTTGAGGTCAAGATAATCCACTCCAACCACATAAATCTTGATCTCTAGTCTTCTCCAACTTGCTTTTCACTGAAATCATCTTTCCACCAAATCCAAACCTGTGAGAGAGAGTTGAGTGTCGGGGAGACTATCATTTGAAGCACAAGAGCAAAGAGTTCATCATCAACACACCGTCTATTACCTTTTGGAGAGTGGTGTCTCCTAGATTGGTTAGGTGTCACTTGGGAGCCTCCGTAAAGATTGTGGAGTTGAACCAAGGAGTTTGTACGGGCAAGGAGATCGCCTACTTCATGAAGATCTACCCTAGTGAGGCAAGTCCTGTTGGAAATATGCCCTAGAGGCAATAATAAAAGCATTATTATTATATTTCCTTGTTCATGATAATTGTCTTTATTCATGCTATAATTGTGTTATCCGGAAATCGTAATACATGTGTGAATAATAGACACCAACATGTCCCTAGTAAGCCTCTAGTTGACTAGCTCATTGATCAACAGATAGTCATGGTTTCCTGACTATGGACATTGGATGTCATTGATAACGAGATCACATCATTAGGAGAATGATGTGATGGACAAGACCCAATCCTAAACATAGCACAAGATCGTATAGTTCGTTTGCTAGAGTTTTCCAATGTCAAGTATCCTTTCCTTAGACCATGAGATCGTGTAACTCCCGGATACCGTAGGAATGCTTTGGGTATACCAAACGTCACAACGTAACTGGGTGACTATAAAGGTATACTACGGGTATCTCCGAAAGTGTCTGTTGGGTTGACATGGATCAAGACTGGGATTTGTCACTCCGTATGACGGAGAGGTATCACTGGGCCCACTCGGTAATGCATCATCATAATGAGCTCAAAGTGACCAAGTGTCTGGTCACAGGATCATGCATTACGGTACGAGTAAAGTGACTTGCCGGTAACGAGATTGAACAAGGTATTGGGATACCGACGATCGAATCTCGGGCAAGTAACATACCGATTGACGAAGGGAATTGTATACGGGGTTGCTTGAATCCTCGACGTCGTGGTTCATCCGATGAGATCATCGAGGAGCATGTGGGAGCCAACATGGGTATCCAGATCCCACTGTTGGTTGTTGACCGGAGAGCATCTCGGTCATGTCTACATGTCTCCCGAACCCGTAGGGTCTACACACTTAAGGTTCGGTGATGCTAGGGTTGTAGGGATATGTATATGCAGTAACCCGAATGTTGTTCGGAGTCCCGGATGAGATCCCGGACGTCACGAGGAGTTCCGGAATGGTCCGGAGGTAAAGAATTATATATAGGAAGTGCTATTTCGGCCATCGGGACAAGTTTCGGGGTCACCGGTATTGTACCGGGACCACCGGAAGGGTCCCGGGGGTCCACCGGGTGGGGCCACCTGCCCCGGGGGGGCACATGGGCTGTAGGGGGTGCGCCTTGGCCTACATGGGCCAAGGGCACCAGCCCCAAGAGGCCCATGCGCCTAGGGTTCAAGGAGGGAAGAGTCCCAAAGGGGGAAGGCACCCCCTAGGTGCCTTGGGGGGGAGGGATTCCTCCCCTTGGCCGCACCCCCCTAGGAGATTGGATCTCCTAGGGCCGGCGCCCCCCTTGGACTCCCTATATATAGTGGGGAAGGAGGGCCTCTCATAACACATCTTTGTTGCCTCCCTCTCCCTCTCCAACACATCCTCCTCCTCCATAGTACTTGGCGAAGCCCTGCCGGAGTACTGCAGCTCCATCAACACCACGCCGTCGTGCTGCTGCTGGTGCCATCTCCCTCAACCCCTCCTTCCCCCTTGCTGGATCAAGAAGAAGGAGATGTTACGCTGACCGTACGTGTGTTGAACGCGGAGGTGCCGTCCGTTCGGCGCTAGGATCTCCGGTGATTTGGATCACGTCGAGTACGCCTTCCTCATCCCCGTTCTTTGAACGCTTCCGTGCGTGATCTACAAAGGTATGTAGATGCAATCCAATCACTCGTTGCTAGATGAACTCCTAGATGAATCTTGGTGAAACCGTAGGAAAATTTTTGTTTTCTGCAACGTTCCCCAACAAGTCCTTCGTGGGCGATGGCCATGGTGGGATAGACAAGGTTGCTTCTTCGTGGACCCTTCATGGACTCGCACAACCGTTACCCTTTGTGGTTTGAAGTCTCCATCAAGGTCGATGTACGATAGCACCACCTATCAGAACCACACCAAAAATCTCCGTGTCTCCAATTGCGTTTGCATACTCCAATACCATCCCTTTACTTTCTTGCAAATTGCATGCTTTACTTTCCGCTGCTCATATATTCTTGCCATGCTTGCTTGAATGTATTGTGAATGTTTAAACTTGTGTTAAAACTCTACCTTAACTTGAAGAACATAAAAACTGCAACTTTTCTTTGTTAGGAGTCTATTCACCCCCTCTAGACACCTCATCTTGATCCTTTCAATTGGTATCAGAGCATTGGTCTCCATTTCTTTGGTTTAAACACCTTTGGAGGAAGATGGATGAGTCTATGTTGGGGAGTCTTAGACGTAGAGTGCCTATTCTTAATGGAGAGTACTCTCTGATGTCTACTACACAACCTTTTTCTTGTATCAGAAAATAAATCACCACTTCAAGGTACTGTAATGAACTCATTCTTTATTTATATTGGTGTTAAACCTACTGTATTCCAACTTCTCTATGGTTTATAAACTATTTTACTAGCCATAGATTCATCAAAATAAGTAAACAACACATGAAAAACAGAATCTGTCAAAAAAGAACAGTCTGTAGTAATCTGGATCAAACGTATACTTCTGGAACTCATAAAATTCTCAAATAAATTTCTGGACTTGAGGAATTTATTTATTAATCATCTGCAAAAATAATTAACTAAATATCACTCTCCAAATAAAAATGGCAGCAGTTGTCGTGAGCGCTAAAGTTTCTGTTTTTTTACACCATGATCAACAAGACTTTCCCCAAGTCTTCCCAAAGGTTCTACTTGGCACAAACACTAATTAAAAGCATAAGACCACATCTAAGCAGAGGCTAGATGAATTATTTATTACTAAACAGGAACAAAAATCAAGGAGCTAAAATAAAATTGGGTTGCCTCCCAACAAGCGCTATCGTTTAATGCCCCTAGCTAGGCATGATGATTTCAATGATGCTCACATAAAGGATAGGAATTGTAACATAAAGAGAGCATCATGAAGAATATGACTAGCACATTTAAGTCTAACCCACCTCCTATGCATAGGGATTTTGTGAGCAAACAACTTGTGGGAACAAGAATCAACTTGCATAGGAAGGTAAAACAAGCATAACTTCAAAACTTTAAGCACATAGAGAGGAAACTTGATATTATTGCAATTACTACAAGCATATATTCCTCCCTCATAATAATTTTCAGTAGCATCATGAATGAATTCAACAATAACCAGCAGCTAAAGCATTCTTTTCATGATCTACAAGCATAGAAAATTTACTACTCTCCACATAAGCAAATCTATTCTCATCAATAGTAGTGGGAGCAAACTCAACAAAATAATTATCATGTGAGGCATAATCCAATTGAAAACTAAAATCATAATGACAAGTTTCATGGTTATCATTATTTTTAATAGCATACAAGTCATCACAATAATCATCATAGATAGCAACTTTGTTCTCACAATCAATTGGAACCTCTTCCGAAATAGTGGAATCATTACTAAATAAAGTCATGACCTCTCCAAATCCACTTTCATCAATATAATAATCATAAATAGGAGGCATGCTTTCATCATAATAAATTTGCTCATCGAAGCTTGGGGGACAAAAAATATCATCTTCATCAAACATAGCTTCCCCAAGCTTGTGGCTTTGCATATCATTAGCATCATGGATATTCAAGGAATTCATACTAACAACATTGCAATCATGCTCATCATTCAAATATTTAGTGCCAAACATTTTATGGATTTCTTCTTCTAGCACTTGAGCACAATTATCCTTTCCATCATACTCACGAAAGATATTAAAAAGGTGAAGCGTATGAGACAAACTCAATTCCATTTTTCGTAATTTTCTTTTATAAACTAAACTAGTGATAAAACAGGAAACTAAAAGACTCGATTTCAAGATCTAAAGATATACCTTCAAGCACTCACCTCCCCGGCAACGGCGCCAGAAAAGAGCTTGATGTCTACTACACAACCTTCTTCTTGTAGACGTTGTTGGGCCTCCAAGTGTAGAGGTTTGTAGGACAGTAGCAAATTTCCCTCAAGTGGATGACCTAAGTTTTATCAATCTGTAGGAGGCGTAGGATGAAGATGGTCTCTCTCAAGCAATCCTGCAACCAAATAACAAAGAGTCTCTTGTGTCCCCAACACACCCAATACAATGGTAAATTGTATAGGTGCACTAGTTCGGCGAAGAGATGGTGAAACAAGTGGTATATGGATAGTAGATAAAGGTATTTGTAATCTGAAATTATAAAAACAGCAAGGTAACAAATGATAAAAGTGAGCGTAAACGGTATTGCAATGTGTGGAAACAAGGCCTAGGTTTCATACTTTCACTAGTGTAAGTCCTCTCAACAATAATAGCATAATTGGATCACATAACTATCCCTCAACATGCAACAAAGAGTCACTCCAAAGTCACTAATAGCGGAGAACGAACGAAGAGGTTATGGTAGGGTATGAAACCACCTCGAAGTTATTCTTTCCAATCAATCCGGTGGGCTTTTCCTATAACTGTCACACAAAGCCCTAGAGTTTGTACTAGAATAACACTTTAAGACACAAATCAACCAAAACCCTAATGTCACCTAGATACTCCAATGTCACCTCAAGTATCCGTGGGTATGATTATACGATATGCATCACACAATCTCAGATTCATATATTCAACCAACACAAAGGACCTCAAAGAGTGCCCCAAAGTTCTACCGGAGAATCACGACGAAAACGTGTGCCAACCCCTATGCATAGGTTCCCAATGTCACGAAACCCGCAAGTTGGTCACCTTAACATACATCAAGTGGCACGTGGTATCCCATTGTCACCACAGATATCCAGGGCAAGACATACATCAAGTGTTCTCGAATCTTTAAAGACTCAATCCGATAAGATTACTTCAAAGGGGAAACTCAATTCATTACAAGAGAGAAGAGGGGGGAGAAACATCATAGGATCCAAATATAATAGCAAAGCTCGCGATACATCAAGATCGTATCATCTCAAGAACACGAGAGAGAGATCAAACACATAGCTACTGGTACATACCCTCAGCCCCGAGGGAGAACTACTCCCTCCTCGTCATGGAGAGCACCGGGATGATGAAGATGGCCACCGGAGAAGGATTGCCCCCTCCGGCAGGGTGCCGGAACGGGTCTAGATTGGTTTTCGGTGGCTACAGAGGCTTCTGGCGGCGGAACTCCCGATTTATGTTGAGTTCTGGAAGTTTTAGGGTACGTGGATATATGTGGGTGCAGGGAGGACGTCGGAGGAGCCACTGGGGCCCCACGAGAAAGGGGGGCGCGCCCTAGGGGGGGCGCCACCACCCTCGTGAGCACCTCGTGTCTCCCCTGACGTGGGGTCCAAGTCCACCAGGTGTGTTTCCTTCCAAAAATAACTTCTCCAGTTGATTTCGTTCTGTTTCGACTCCATCTGATATTCCTTTTCTTTGAAACACTGAAATAGGCACAAAACAGCAAATCTGGGCCGGGCCTCCGGTTAATAGGTTAGTCCCAAAAGTAACATAAAAGTGGATAATAAAGCCCAATATTGCCCAAAACAGTAGATAATATAGCATGGAGCGATCAAAAATTATAGATACGTTGGAGACGTATCAAGCATCCCCAAGCTTAATTCCTGCTCGTCCTCGAGTAGGTAAATGATAAAAAAAAGAATTTTTGATGCGGAGTGCTACTTGGCATAATTTTAATGTAATTCTTATTAATAGTGGTATGAATATTCAGATCCGAGAGATTCAAGACAAATGTTCATATTGACATAAAAATAATAATACTTCAAGCATACTAACAAGCAATCATGTCTTCTCAAAATAACATGGCCAAAGAAAGCTATCCCTACAAAATCATATAGTCTGGCTATGCTCCATCTTCACCACACAACATATTTAAATCATGCACAACCCCGATGAGAAGCCAAGCAATTGTTTCATACTTTTGATGTTCTCAAACTTTTTCAATCTTCACGCAATACATGAGCGTGAGCCATAGACATAGCACTATAGGTGGAATAGAATGGTGGTTGTGGAGAGGACAAAAAGGGAGAAGGTAGTCTCACATCGACTAGGCATATCAACGGGCTATGGAGATGCCCATCAATAGATATCAATGTGAGTGAGTAGGGATTGCCATGCAACGGATGCACTAGAGCTATAAATGTATGAAAGCTCAACAAAAGAAACTAGTGGGTGTGCATCCAACTTGCTTGCTCACGAAGACCTAGGGCACTTGAGGAGGCCCATCATTGGAATATACAAGCCAAGTTCTATAATGTAAAATTCCCACTAGTATATGAAAGTGACAACATATGAGACTCTCTATATGAAGAACATGGTGCTACTTTGTGACGCCCCCAATTCAATCATACACTAATCATACACGCAAACGTGTACGATCAAGATCAGGGACTCATGGGAAGATATCACAACACAACTCTACAAATAAAATAAGTCATACAAGCATCATATTACCAGCCACGGGCCTCGAGGGCTCGAATACAAGAGGTCGATCATAGACGAGCCAGCAGAAGCAACAATATCTGAGTACAGACATAAGTTAAACAAGTTTGCCTTAAGAAGGCTAGCACAAACTAGGATACAGATCGAAAGAGGCGCAGGTCTCCTGCCTGGGATCCTCCTAAACTACTCCTCATCCAAAGTACTCGCAAGCAAGGAGCTACACTACATATGTATGCATTGGTATCAAATGGAATAAGGTTATCATATGTGGACTGAACTGCAGAATGCTGGAATAAGAGGGGGATAGCTAGTCCTATCGAAGACTATGCTTCTGGTAACCTCCATCTTGCAGCAGGAGAAGAGAGTAGATGGTAAGTTCACCAAGTAACATCGCATAGCATAATCCTAACCGATGATCCTCCCCTCGTTGCCCTGTAAGAGAGCGATCACCGGTTGTATCTGGCACTTGGAAGGGTGTGTTTTATTAAGTTTCCGGTTCTAGTTGTCATAAGGTTAAGGTACAACTCCAAGTCGTCCTGTTACCGAAGATCATGGCTATTCGAATAGATTAACTTCCCTGTAGGGGTGCACCACATAACCCAACACGCTCGATCCCATTTGGCCGGACATACTTTTCTAGGTCATGCCCGGCCTTGGAAGATCAACACGTCGCAGCCCTACCTAGGCACAACAGAGAGGTCAGCACGCCGGTCTAAATCCTATGGCGCAGGGGTCTGGGCCCATCGCCCATTGCACACCTGCACGTTGCGTACGCGGTCGGAGAGCAGACCTAGCAACCTCCATTACAAAGGAAGTTGCGTTACGCGGTCCAACCCGGCGCGTGCCGCTCAGTCACTGACGTCACGAAGGCTTCGGCTGATACCACGACGTCGAGTGCCCATAACTGTCCCCGCGTAGATGGTTAGTTCGTATAGGCCAGTAGCCAGACTCAGATCAAATACTAAGATCTCGTTAAGCGTGTTATTCTGAAATAACCACGGACCCGACCAGGGCCAGGCCCACCTCTCTCCTAGGTGGTCTCAACCTGCCCTGTCGCTCCGACACAAAGTAACCGTCGGGGGCCTTCGGGAACTCAGGCCCACCTCTACCGGGATGGAGCCACCTGCCCCTTCAGCCCCCAACATCGGAATCACTCGCGGGTACTCCTACGAGCCGACCCGACTTTAATCACCACAAGTATCATATATTATGTATAAGTATATACCCGTGACCACCTCCCAAGTGATCACGGCCCGATAGCATAGCATGGCAGACAGACAAGAATGTAGGGCCACTGATGGTAAACTAGCATCCTATACTAAGCATTTAGGATTGCAGGTAAGGTATCAACAGCTGGAGCAACAATGATAGGCTATGCATCGGAATAGGATTAACGGAAAGCAGTAACATGCTACACTACTCTAATGTAAGCAGTATAGAGGAGAGTAGGCGATATCTGGTGATCAAGGGGGGGCTTGCCTGGTTGCTCTGGCAAGAGAGAGGGGCCGTCAACACCGTAGTCGTACTGGGTAGCAGCGGCGTCGGTCTCGATGTCTAGCGAGAGAAGAGGGGGAAGAAACAATAAATATTAAGCAAACAGATGCATAGCGATGCATGACATGACAGGTATCGGTGCTAGGGTGCCCTAACGCGGTACGAGGTAGTACCGATGAAGGGGGGAAACATCCGGGGAAATATCCCTGATGTTTCGCGCTTTCGGACAAACAAATCGGAGGGGCAAAGTTGCGTGTTCGCTATACTAGGGATGCGTGGCAGACGAACGGGCTGCCTATCCGGATTCTTCTCGTCGTTCTGAGCAAATTTCATATATAAAACTTTTTCATCCGAGTTACAGTTTATTTTCTATTAATTTTCAAAGATTTAAACAATTTCTGAAATTATTATTATTTGAAAATAATGATTAAATGCTAGGTGCACCCAGCTATGGATACACAACAGTGTACACAAGGGATGACATGTGGGTCCAGGAGGGTCCTAGTTGATCAGTCAAAGTTTGACTGGTCAACAGGGGGTGGGCCCTCTTTGTCATAGACTAGGTTTAGTTAATTAAATCCCGTTTCAACTAATCCAGTGATTATACTAATTAATCCTAGTTAATTAATTTAATTAATTACCTAATTGATTTTATTATTATTATTATTATTTCGAAACCTTTTTTTACAGGGGACCGGGCCCACGTGCAAGTGGCCTAGAGGCCACCCGGGGCGGGCACGTCGAATGGGCGGGCGAACCCGCCCGAACGGGCATGGGCGAAGGGGCGTGCCAGGTCGCCGGTGCCGGACGCCGGAGATGGCCACGGGGTGCGCGGCCGGCGGCCATGGCCGGCCGGAGCGGGCGCGGTGGGGCGAGGGGACATTGCGGCGCCGGCAGCGGTGGGCGGCCGGATCAACGAGCGGAGGCCGCGGTCGGGCTCCAGCAACGCGGCGGCAGTAGACGAGCGGGGCGGCATAGGCGCCAGCGGGTGGCGCGGCAGTAGACGAGCGGGGCGGCGCAGGCGTAAGCGGGTGGCGCGGCGAGTAGGGACGAAGCCAGGGTGCGGCGAGCGCAGCGCCGGGAGCCATGGCAGCAGGTCGGGGCGCGGGATGGCTGCGGGGACGCGGCGAGCTCGAGCAGAGGCGGCAATGGCCAGAGCAGCAGCAAGGCGCGGCGGTGAGTGGGCGGCGCGGACACGCGATGAAGCAGAACTCCGGTGCGGCCACGACGGGGCTTCGGTCACGGCGGCAACAGCAGCGGGGTGAGGCCATAGCACATCGGCGCGCGCGACAAGAGCAGCAGCGGGACGAAGACACGCACAGGCGGCTGGGCGCACGCTGGGGCGCCGTTGGGAGGCCTATGAGGCGCAGTCGGCGCTGGGTGAGCGCGAGCATGCGCAGGTGCACGAGGGGGCAGACCTCCGAGCGCGGCCATGAGAGGACGCGGGAGATGGCTACGTCACCGAATCAAGGCAGAAAATATTGGGGAATGGAGGAGGAGCTCACTGAGAGCCCGGGGATGAGCTCGGGGAAGCTGGTGCTAGTCGGGGCAGCGCGAATCGGTGTCGAGCAGATGCGGCGACAACCGGAGTGGACGGGGCGATGGCGATGATGCAGAGCGACCCCGGTTGAGCTGATGCTCGTAGTAGATGCAGCAGACGACGGTGGTCCTTCAGGTCATGATCCGGCGGCACGAGGATCTCGGTGGCTACAGGGCAATGAGGCAATGGCGGCGGCAGAGGCAGCCACGCGAGGGAGAGGAAGCAACAGCGCGAGAAGGAGAGGGAAAAAGGTCCTGGGGTTGCTAGGGTTCGGGGGAAGGGGCTTCTTATCCCCAGAGAAGCCGTGGGATGGCCTCCACGCCGCCACTGATGGCCATGGCGGCCTGGATGGTCGCCACGACCCCCCTCTGGTGAACAGAGGAAAGGGGAGGCGCCTGGGATGGGCTGGGTCAGCCATTAGGCTAGATGGGCCAAAGGTTCAGCAGTTTATGTGATCTTCTTATTTTCATTTTTTTGTGTTCTTTTCTTTTATGTTTTCTTTTAGTTACACGTTATTTTTTTGTTCAGTAAAATAGAACAATAGCCCCTAAAATAATGTTCCAGAATAACCCACTGCCATAAAAAGTTTTACCCCGAATTAAAATAGTTTAGCAATTTATAAAATACCAAAGGGATTTATATAATTGTTTTTGCTACGGTTTAAATCATTTTAGAGCATTTAAACATTTTGTAAAAGTGTGGTTTCTCCGCCTTAATTACCTATGCATTATTTGGCTCACTCCGAACATTTTAGTTTTAATATTAGAAAACTTTTATTGTTTGCATTTAATTAAAATTTGAATTTGAATCGTTTTGAACTAAACCTAATTTAATAACAAAAATCGAGGTGGCGTGGCATCACTAGTAGAGGATTACTGTAGCCTAATTATCCGGGCGTCACAATTCTCCTCCACTATAAGAAATCTCGTCCCGAGATTTAAGAGGCGTAAGGTGGGGTGGTTCTGGTTAGGAAATTCTAGCGAGTGTTGTCGGTCTTAGTTGCTCTTCTCGAAGAGGTCGATCCATCACGTTGATGTCTCTATTCCCCTGCTTCAGGTCACCATGATGAAGTCAGCATCCTTTCCTCGGGAACTCCAACTTACGTATGAAGGACAAGGGGTAACTTCGAAAGAACGAACCTTTACCATGTTGCTTATCTGGTAGATAATATCATGAAAGGTGGCAGAAGTAACCCTCGAATTGAAGCTTAAGAAGATATCGAGAGCAAAGTAAGAAGGTACCCTGAGAAGTTTTGAGTGAGCAAGCAATTGTCTGATGCCTGAAATGAAACGTGAAAGGGGAGTAGAGCAAGGGGAGTAAGTATTTCGTCTGATACCAGAATAGATCACTAGGAAGGTGGCCCGTGAATCATATACGAAGTCAAGCGCGAGGAATAACTTGGACAACAGGGTGTATAGGAGAGTCAGGTTTCGATCCTATGGAAATGTGGGTTATGGGCCCACCATGTAGGTTAAAAGTAGAAAGGGTAGTGATATCTTTTACAGTCATGATAACAAAGGCATGTCAGAGGATAGCCTGTCAGTTATGTTGGCAACAACATCGGTACCAAGGGCGAGGGACGAAGAGAACCATTTTCCTACTCGTTGAAACGAGGTGGACCAATAGGCAAAGTTCTCGTCCATCGGTGGATACCGGAATGTCGTCAACAATAGTAACAGGTTCTTACCAACAGAGTTGTACACCGAGGTGCTTACAAAAGCAGGAGAATATTACTGCTTAGATCATATATATCACAAGAAAGATTAAACCAAACAATGGAAAGGAAAACATATGTATCAGATTAAATAGAACAATGGAAAGGAAAATGTGTTTAAACACATATTTTAGGGGTATATCCTTCCCAAGGACAACCAAAGCATGATTTGCTCTACAGGATATAATGTAGAAAACCCTTTAGGTAAGGGGGGGGGGAATTTCATGACATTACCCATACAGTGGTGTTTGGGTAATTGAGCAGGAAACATTTAGCATTGGGCTTCAAATGTTCTCTTTGAAAATCGGAGTACCTCAGACATGCTTCGAGATAGCATTGACGTGGTCTTCAATCAAAGGTCATACTTTGGATACACGAAGGGATTCATCATTAAGCCAAGGAGAGGATGAGGAGGTGGCTGATGGACTCAGCAATAATTCAATGAGATATCCAAAAGATGGATTTCCACCGTTATGTGAACAAGGAGATAACATTTGTCGGATCGAATGATATAATGATGTATGCTCAAGGAAAACATACACAATTAAACACTAGTTGAAAAGGGTGCCCAAAGTATGGCCTTAGGTAGCATGATCAATGTTAGAAAGGTGATTCAACAACCAATAGTCTAAGAATGAAATATCGATCATTAACTTGAAAGCAATAGGGTGCTAGAGACACGAACAAGTTTGTGTTGAATGGAAGGCAATAAAGTGGTCGATGATAACACAAATCATCGAGGGCAAGGAGGGTACTTATCATCATGAATTCAATCAATATCTTGGAAGGGGTCAAAATGTTGATGATGATCACGACACATTTGTCGAGAGGTTTCAAGAAGATGTAACCGATCGGCGATGACATCAAGTCAACAGAATGATGAAGCGAGAAGCTATTGAGACCATAGGTACGACACAAACTTGAAATCCAGCTTGTCATTCAAGGACAATTGTTATGACGAGGAATATCAACGTAAGATTAGCTCGCCTCGAAATTTTTGCTCTAGAAAGAAGGACCAGATAGCACAGTTAAAATTGGCATGACAAGGATATAGCCAAGCAGGCTAGGAATGACGTGATCGAGTTCAAACTCGTAAGTCATGAAGGTTACCAAGATTTGCTTAATCGCGGTGCGGACTTCAATCAGTTATCGGTGTCTTTGAGTGTTTAATAACTCAGAGCCCGTGAAAAATTGGAATCAGTGAGAATGTAGCACTTGATGAAGAACTCATAAGAAGTAGGCAGTTCCATGATAATCTCGAGATACCAGTGGGTAATACTCGATGACAGATCATATTAGAGGTTGGACTAGGGTAATGCTCTGCAGAAGACAAGTGCTCAAATTTGCATGATAAATGGAATCAAGGAGAAACATGGTCGGAACCATGTCCACAGATACAAGATGAACTTATAACAAGGGGATAATTATTTTAAGAGAAGCTTCCACGATAAGGTATACATCATTTCCATGGGCATGAACACAGGGTTCAAGGTCGAATCCCACTTGTTCAACGCATAACCTTTCATTCACCTCTCGTATTTTGAAATGACATTAGTTGTTGAAAGTTTTACCTGGTGCAGTACCAGATAAGTTTGACCCGTGAAATCTTCCGGGTTTGCACAGATTAGGGAAGGCATTAGTTCAAACCATCGGGTATCTTAGGAACATATATCACAAACTTCAGGAGTAAATAACACAAGCTCGAAAGTAGAGCATGGTTGACAAGGCAGAGGATACAGTTTACCAAAGGCATTATATACCTATGGAAAGGCTCACAAGGTTATTGAACATTAAGGACAATGTCGGATGAAATCCAACAATGGATCTGACGATCCACAACGGAGCTGATGTGAGTACCGGTACTGTACCAGAAGAAGAAAGAATGCAACGGCATTGGATTATGGAAACAACTCACTAGTCTAGAGCTCAAATGCAAAGGAATTATGATTTTCAAATCAAGGGATCAGAAGCAATGTTCTGATTAGGGATCGATAAGTTGAATAGCCTTAGGGGTACAATCGACGGCAATTGGATTTGTTGAGAACCAGCTCATGTTCAAAATGACGTCTGAGCCGGAAATAAAATTTAAAAGGATCAACTGATGATTGCGTGCATTCACACTCATGTTGAATCAAAGGGATCAAAGTGGTGGTTCCTAAGGATACTAACGAATATTGCCAGACATATGGAAAGCATCCATCATGCAAGCAGACAAGTATTGCAGAGCAATAAGCTACTAAGGATTTTTGGAGGATCGAATAGTATTTTGATGACCGTAGTGAAACACATGAATAACTGGGGATGAGCGGATACTCGATAAGGGCGAGATATTATCTGTAGGGGTATTCAGGTGGCAAGGAACTGCAAGGCAGTAGGCACAAAATATTCTCGGAACAATACAGAGAGTTTTCGGTGTATCTTGTAATAACCAGATCATTGGGGGATGATCGTATGAATGGCAAGTGTAAGTAGTTATCCATAAGGATTTATCGGTGGTCGGGAATAGAAAAAGTGGTGGGCACAAGTCCCGAGAGAATATCGAAGAGTATCTCCGAAATCTTCTGGTGAAGCAGGCGGTCATCGGTAACACACGGCTCTCCGGTTGGAAGTGATCACGAGATCCTAATGTTAGAGTTAGCAAAATTCATTTAACCCGAATAGAAGGGAGATCAGAGTCCCAGAGTATAGATGAGGAGTAAAAGATCCTAATACCACCCAATGGCGACGTGGGCTTGTAAGCCGCACAGCCATGTTAGTAAAAGTTTTTCAATGACTAGACTCGACTTCGGCCAAGGAGTTTGAAAAGGGGATTCCTACAGGCAGTCGGCTCGGATACCAACTTGTGACGCCCCCAATTCAATCATACACTAATCATACATGCAAACGTGTATGATCAAGATCAGGGACTCATGGGAAGATATCACAACACAACTCTACAAATAAAATAAGTCATACAAGCATCATATTACCAGCCAGGGGCCTCGAGGGCTCGAATACAAGAGCTCGATCATAGACGAGTCAGCAGAAGCAACAATATCTGAGTACAGACATAAGTTAAACAAGTTTGCCTTAAGAAGGCTAGCACAAACTGGGATACAGATCGAAAGAGGCGCATGCCTCCTGCCTGGGATCCTCCTAAACTACTCCTGGTCGCCGTTAGCGGGTTGCACGTAGTAGTAGGCACCTCCCGAGTAGTAGTAGTCGTTGTCGACGGAGGCGTCTGGCTCCTGGGCTCCAACATCTGGTCGTAGCAGTCGAGTATAGGAAGGGGAGAAAGGGGGAGAAAGGCAACCGTGAGTACTCATCCAAAGTACTCGCAAGCAAGGAGCTACACTACATATGTATGCATTGGTATCAAATGGAATAAGGTTATCATATGTGGACTGAACTGCAGAATGCCGGAATAAGAGGGGGATAGCTAGTCCTATCGAAGACTACGCTTCTGGTAACCTCCATCTTGCAGCAGGAGAAGAGAGTAGATGGTAAGTTCACCAAGTAACATCGCATAGCATAATCCTAACCGATGATCCTCCCCTCGTTGCCCTGTGAGAGAGCGATCACCGGTTGTATCTGGCACTTGGAAGGGTGTGTTTTATTAAGTATCCGGTTCTAGTTGTCATAAGGTCAAGGTACAACTCCAAGTCGTCCTGTTACCGAAGATCACGGCTATTCGAATAGATTAACTTCCCTGCAGGGGTGCACCACATAACCCAACACGCTCGATCCCATTTGGCCGGACACACTTTTCTGGGTCATGCCCGGCCTTAGAAGGTCAACACGTCGCAGCCCTACCTAGGCACAACAGAGAGGTCAGCACGCCGGTCTAAATCCTATGGCGCAGGGGTCTGGGCCCATCGCCCATTGCACACCTGCACGTTGCGTACGCGGCCGGAGAGCAGACCTAGCAACCTCCATTACAAAGGAAGTTGCGTTACACGGCCCAACCCGGCGCGCGCCGCTCAGTCGCTGACGTCACGAAGGCTTTGGCTGATACCACGATGTGGAGTGCCCATAAATGTCCCCGCGTAGATGGTTAGTGCGTATAGGCCAGTAGCCAGACTCAGATCAAATACCAAGATCTCATTAAGCGTGTTATTTTGAAATAACCACGGACGCCGACCAGGGCCAGGCCCACCTCTCTCCTAGGTGGTCTCAACCTGCCCTGTCGCTCCGCCACAAAGTAACCGTCGGGGTCCTTCGGGAACTCAGGCCCACCTCTACCGGGATGGAGCCACCTGCCCCTTCAGCCCCCAACATCGGAATCACTCGCGGGTACTCCTACGAGCCGACCCGACTTTAATCACCACAAGTATCATATATTATGTATAAGTATATACCCGTGACCACCTCCCAAGTGATCACGGCCCGATAGCATAGCATGGCAGACAGACAAGAATGTAGGGCCACTGATGGTAAACTTGCATCCTATACTAAGCATTTAGGATTGCAGGTAAGGTATCAACAGCTGGAGCAACAATGACAGGCTATGCATCGGAATAGGATTAACGGAAAGCAGTAACATGCTACACTACTCTAATGTAAGCAGTATAGAGGAGAGTAGGTGATATCTGGTGATCAAGGGGGGGCTTGCCTAGTTGCTCTGGCAAGAGAGAGGGGTCGTCAACACCGTAGTCGTACTGGGCAGCAGCGGCGTCGTCTCGATGTCTAGCGAGAGAAGAGGGGGAAGAAACAATAAATATTAAGCAAACAGATGCATAGCAATGCATGACATGACAGGTATCGGTGCTAGGGGTGCCCTAACGCGGTACGAGGCAGTACCGATGACGGGGGGAAACATCCAGGGAAATATCCCCAGTGTTTCGCGTTTTCGGACAGACGAACCGGAGGGGGAAAGTTGCATGTTCGCTATACTAGGGATGCGTGGCGGATGAACGGGCTGCGTATCCGGATTCATCTCGTCGTTCTGAGCAACTTTCATATATAAAACTTTTTCATCCGAGTTACAGTTTATTTTCTATTAATTTTCAAAGATTTAAACAATTTCTGAAAATATTATTCATTTGAAAATAATGATTAAATGCTAGGTGCACCCAGCTCTGTGTACACAACAGTGTACACAGGGGATGACATGTGAGTCTAGGAGGGTCCTAGTTGACCAGTCAAAGTTTGACTGGTTAACAGGGGGTGGGCCCTCTTGTCATAGACTAGGTTTAGTTAATTAAATCCTGTTTCAACTAATCCAGTGATTATACTAATTAATCCTAGTTAATTAAGTTAATTAATTACCTAATTGATTTTATTATTATTATTATTACTTCGAAACCTTTTTTTACAGGGAACCGGGCCCACGTGCAAGTGGCCTAGAGGCCACCCGGGGCGGGCACGTCGAACGGGCGGGCGAACCTACCCGAACGGGCATGGGCGAAGGGGCGTGCCAGGTCGCTGGTGCCGGACGCCGGAGATGGCCACGGGGTGCGCGGCCGGCGGCCATGGCCGGCCAGAGCGGGTGCGGCGGGGCGAGGGGACAGGGCGGCGCCGGCATTGGTGGGCGGCCGGATCAACGAGCGGAGGCTGCGGTCGGGCTCCAGCAACGCGGCGGCAGTAGACGAGCGGGGCGGCATAGGCGCCAGCGGGTGGCGCGGCAGTAGACGAGCGGGGCGGCGCAGGCGTAAGCGGGTGGCGCGGCGAGTAGGGACGAAGCCAGGGTGAGGCGAGCGCAGCGCCGGGAGCCACGGCAGCAGGTCGGGGCGCGGGATGGCTGCGGGGACGCGGCGAGCTCGAGCGGAGGCGGCAATGGCCAGAGCAGCAGCGAGGCACGGCGGTGAGTGGGCGGCACGGACGCGCGATGAAGCAGAACTCCGGTGCGGCCACGACGGGGCTTCGGTCACGGCGGCAATAGCAGTAACAGCAGCGGGATGAGGCCATGGCACATCGGCGCGCGCAACAAGAGCAGCAGCGGGACGAAGACACGCACAAGCGGCCGGGCGCGCGCTGGGGCGCGACTGTGGCGCCGTTGGGAGGCCTACGAGGCGCAGCCGGCGCTGGGTGAGCGCGAGCGTGCGCAGGCGCACGTGGGGGCAGACCTCCGAGCGCGGCCACGAGAGGATGCGGGAGATGGCTACGTCGCTGAATCGAGGCGTAAAACAGTGGGGAATGGAGGACGAGCTCACTGAGAGGCCGGGGATGAGCTCGGGGAAGCTGGGGCTAGTCGGGGCAGCGCGAATCGGCGTCGAGCAGAGGCGGCGACAACCGGAGTAGACGGGGCGATGGCGATGATGCAGAGCGGCCCCGGTTGAGCTGATGCTCGTAGTAGATGCAACAGACGATGGTGGTCCTTCAGGTCATGATCCGGCGGCGCGAGGATCTCGATGGCTACGGGGCAGCGAGGCAATGGCGGCGGCATAGGCGGCCACGCGAGGGAGAGGAAGCAGCAACGCGAGAAGGAGAGGGAAAAAGGTCCTGGGGCTGCTAGGGTTCGGGGGAAGGGGCTTCTTATCCCCAGAGGAGCCGTGGGATGGCCTCCACGCCGCCACTGATGGCCATGGCGGCCTGGATGGTCGCCGCGACCCCCCTCTGGTGAACAGAGGAAGGGGGAGGCGCCTGGGATGGGCTGGGTCAGCCATTAGGCTAGATGGGCCAAAGGTTCGGCAGTTTAGGTGATCTTCTTATTTTCATTTTATTGTGTTCTTTTATTTTATGTTTTCTTTTAGTTACACGTTATTTTGTTGTTCAGTAAAATAAAACAATAGCCCCTAAAATAATGTTCCAGAATAACCCACTGCCATAAAAAGTTTTACCCCGAATTAAAATAGTTTAGCAATTTATAAAATACCAAAGGAATTTATATAACTATTTTTGCTACGGTTTAAATCATTTTAGACCATTTAAACATTTTGTAAAAGTGTGGTTTCTCCACCTTAATTACGTATGCATTATTTGGTTCACTCCGAACATTTTAGTTTTAATATTAGAAAACTTTTATTGTTTGAATTTAATTAAAATTTGAATTTGAATCGTTTTGAACTAAACCTAATTTAATAACAAAAATCGAGGTGGCGTGGCATCACTAGTAGAGGATTTCTGTAGCCTAATTATCCGGGCGTCACATACTTTGAAGCACAATATATGAGACTCGCTATATCATGGTGCTACTATGAAGCACAAGTGTGGAAAAAAGGATAGTAGCATTGCCCCTTTTTATTTATTCTCTTTTTTATTTTTTTATTTGGCCTTTCTATTTTTTTGGCCTTTCCTTTTTTGGGGACAATGCTCTATTGAATGATGATCATCACACTTCTATTTATTTACAACTCGATGATACAACTCGATACTAGAACAAGGATGACTCTATATGAATGCCTCCGGCGGTGTACCGGGATATGCAATGAATCAAGAGTGACATGTATGAAAGAATTAAGAACGGTGGCTTTGCCACAAATACGATGTCAACTACATGATCATGCTAAGAAATATGACAATGATGGAGTGTGTCATAATAACCGGAATGGTGGAAAGTTGCATGGCAATATATCTCGGAATGGTTATCAAAATGCCATAATATGTAGGTATGGTGGCTGTTTTGAGGAAGGTATATGGTGGGTTTATAGTACCGGCCAAAGTTGCGCGGTATTAGAGAGGCTAGCAACTATGTGAAGGCTCTCTAACATTTAATAATTTCAGATCTTGGTATTCTATTCAAACAGCAATCAAAACTAAATAAAATGATATCTAAGAATAGCAAACATCATGTGAAGAAGGAAAGACTTAGGATCAACCGATACTAACCGATAGTTGTTGAAGAAGAAAGGTGGGATGCCAACCGGGGCATCCCCAAGCTTAGATGCTTGAGACTTCTTGAAATATTATCTTGGGGTGCCTTGGGCATCCCCAATCTTGAGCTTTTGTGTCTCCTTAATTCCTCTCATATCACGGTCTCCCTAAATCTCAAAAGCTTCATCCACACAAAACTCAACAAGGACTCGTGAGATAAGTTAGTATAAACCATTGCAAAACCTTATCATACTCTACTGTAGCAAATCACTAAAATTATTATTCAACATTGCATACTAAATGCCTCTGCATATTTAATAGTCCTATCCTCAAATAGAATCATTAAAGAAGCAAACATATGCAAACAATGCAAACATAACAGCAATCTGCATAAACAGGATAGTCTGTAAAGAATTCTGCAACATCCATAATTCCCTAACTCCAAAAATTATGAAATAAAATTCCCACTGTAGTAAATTTATCAGAACTTAATATGCAAAAGGTTTCAACATTTTATCACATTCTGAATTTTCTAGGGAATTATTGCAACAGCGGTAAACTTTCTGTTTTCAAACAGCAACATGTGGACTTCTAAAATAGGCATAGTAAAGGCTATCAATGACACTTTTTTTGAAATAAAAGATGCAAAACATTGTTCTAAATAACAGCAAGCAAATCCTAACAAAATAAACTGACGCTCTAAACAAAACACATATCATGTGGTGAATAAAAATATAGCTCCAAGTAAAGTTACCGATGAACGAAGACGAAAGAGGGGATGCCTTCCGGGGCATCCCCAAGCTTAGGCTGTTGGTTGTCCTTGAATATTACCTTGGGGTGCCTTGGGCATCCCCAAGCTTAGGATTTTTCTACTCCTTATTCCATAGTCCATCGAATCCTTACCCAAAACTTGAAAACTTCACAACACAAAACTTAACAGAAAACTCATAAGCTCCATTAGCGAAAGAAAACAAAAGACCACTTCAAGTTACTGTAATGAACTCATTATTTATTTATATTGGTGTTAAACCTACTGTATTCCAACTTCTCTATGGTTTATAAACTATTTTACTAGCCATAGATTCATCAAAATAGGTAAAAAACACATGAAATACAGAATCTGTCAAAAACAGAACAGCCTGTAGTAATCTGAATCAAACGTATACTTCTGGAACTCATAAAATTCTCAAATAAATTGCTGGACCTGAGGAATTTATCTATTAATCATCTGAAAAAATAATTAACTAAATAGCACTTTCCAAATAAAAATTGCAGCAATTCTCGTGAGCGCTAAAGTTTCTGTTTTTTACAGCATGATCAACAAGACTTTCCCCAAGTCTTCCCAACAGTTCTACTTGGCACAAACACTAATTAAAACATAAAAACTCAATAAAAACAGAGGCTAGATAAATTATGTATTACTAAACAGGAGCAAAAAGCAAGGAATAAAAATAAAATTGGGTTGCCTCCCAACAAGCGCTATCGTTTAACGCCCCTAGCTAGGCATGATGATTTCAACAACGCTCACATAAAGGATAGGAATTGTAACATAAAGAGAGCATCATGAAGAATATAACTAGCACATTTAAGTCTAACCTACTTCCTATGCATAGGGATTTTGTGAGCAAACAACTTGTGGGAACAAGAATCAAATTGCATAGGAAGGTAGAACAAGCATAACTTCAAAATTTTAAGCACATAGAGAGGAAACTTGATATTATTGCAATTCCTAAAAGCTTGTATTCCTCCCTCATAGTAATTTTCAGTAGCATCATGAATGAATTAAACAATATAACCAGCACCTAAAGCATTCTTTTCATGATCTACAAGCATAGAAAATTTACTACTCTCCACATAAGCAAATCTATTCTCATCAATAGTAGTGGGAGCAAACTCAACGAAATAATTATCATGTGAGGCATAATCCAATTGAAAACTAAAATCATAATGACAAGTTTCATGGTTATCATTATTTTTAATAGCATACAAGTCATCACAATAATCATCATAGATAGCAACTTTGTTCTCATAATCAATTGGAACCTCTTCCGAAATAGTGGAATCATTACTAAATAAAGTCATGACCTCTCCAAATCCAGTTTCATCAATATAATCATCATAAATAGGAGGCATGCTTTCATCATAATAAATTTGCTCATCAAAGCTTGGGAAAAAAATATCATCTTCATCAAACATAGCTTCCCCAAGCTTGTGGCTTTGGATATCATTAGCATCATGGATATTCAAGGAATTCATACTAACAACATTGCGATCATGCTCATCATTCAAATATTTAGTGCCAAACATTTTATAGATTTCTTCTTCTAGCACTTGAGCACAATTATCCTTTCCATCATACTCACGAAAGATATTAAAAAGGTGAAGCGTATGAGACAAACTCAATTCCATTTTTTGTAATTTTCTTTTATAAACTAAACTAGTGATAAAAACAAGAAACTAAAAGACTCGATTGCAAGATCTAAAGATATACCTTCAAGCACTCACCTCCCCGGCAACGGCGCCAGAAAAGAGCTTGATGTCTACTACACAACCTTCTTCTTGTAGACGTTGTTGGGCCTCCAAGTGCAGAGGTTTGTAGGACAGTAGCAAATTTCCCTCAAGTGGATGACCTAAGGTTTATCAATCCGTAGGAGGCGTAGGATGAAGATAGTCTCTCTCAAGCAACCCTGCAACCAAATAACAAAGAGTCTCTTGTGTCCCCAACACACCCAATACAATGTTAAATTGTATAGGTGCACTAGTTAGGTGAAGAGATGGTGAAACAAGTGGTATATGGATAGGAGATAAAGGTATTTGTAATCCGAAATTATAAAAACAGCAAGGTAACAAATGATAAAAGTGAGCGTAAACGGTATTGCAATGTGTGGAAACAAGGCCTAGGGTTCATACTTTCACTAGTGTAAGTCCTCTCAACAATAATAGCATAATTGGATCACATAACTATCCCTCAACATGCAACAAAGAGTCACTCCAATGTCACTAATAGAGGAGAAAGAACGAAGAGATTATGGTAGGGTATGAAACCACCTCAAAGTTATTCTTTCCAATCAATCTGGTGGGCTATTCCTATAAGTGTCACACACAGCCCTAGAGTTCGTACTACAATAACACCTTAAGACACAAATCAACCAAAACCCTAATATCACCTAGATACTCCAATGTCACCTCAAGTATCCGTGGGTATGATTATACGATATGCATCACACAATCTCAGATTCATCTATTCAACCAACACAAAGGACCTCAAAGAGTGCCCCAAAGTTCTACCGGAGAATCACGACGAAAACGTGTGCCAACCCCTATGCATAGGTTCCCAATGTCACGAAACCCGCAAGTTGGTCACCTTAACATACATCAAGTGGCACGTGGTATCCCATTGTCACCACAGATATCCACGGCAAGACATACATCAAGTGTTCTCGAATCTTTAAAGACTCAGTCCGATAAGATTACTTCAAAGGGGAAACTCAATTCATTACAAGAGAGAAGAGGGGGGGGGGGAGAAACATCATAGGATCCAAATATAATAGCAAAGCTCACGATACATCAAGATCGTATCATCTCAAGAACACGAGAGAGAGATCAAACACATAGCTACTGGTACATACCCTCAGCCCCGAGGGAGAACTACTCCCTCCTCGTCATGGAGAGCACCGGGATGATGAAGATGGCCACCAGAGAAGGATTGCCCCCTCCGGCAGGGTGCCGGAACGGGTCTAGATTGGTTTTCGGTGGCTATGGAGGCTTCTGGCGGCAGAACTCCCGATCTATGTTGCGTTCTGGAAGTTTTAGGGTACGTGGATATATATATGGGTGCAGGGAGGACGTCGGAGGAGCCACGGGGGCCCCACGAGACAGGGGGCGCGCCCAAGGGGGGGAGCCCCCCACCCTCATGAGCACCTCGTGTCTCCCCTGACGTGGGGTCCAAGTCCATCAGGTGTGTTTCTTCAATAATAACTTCTCCAGTTGATTTCGTTCCATTTCGACTCCGTCTGATATTCCTTTTCTTCGAAACACTGAAATAGGCATAAAACAGCAAATCTGGGCTGGGCCTCCGGTTAATAGGTTAGTCCAAAAGTAATATAAAAGTGGATAATAAAGCCCAATATTTCCCAAAACAGTAGATAATATAGCATGGAGCAATCAAAAATTATAGATACGTTGGAGACGTATCACTCATGAGTGGAAAATTGAGATGCTTGAGATTTTCAATGAATATCATTTGAACAAGCACATTACTAGCCCTTGTGCACCTCATGTTGATCCTTTGCATCCTACCCTTGATGAGTCTATTGAGATGATCCATAATCTTAGAATTGTCAATTTAATCACTAGAGGTTTGCCTAGAAACTTGCTTGCTAGCTTGCCTGCTCTTGATTGTGCCTACACCATATGGAGATTTCTTGAGGAAAGATTTCCAAACTATTCCTTGAAAACCTTAGATGAGATCCTTCATAAGTCTATTGCCTTGAGTAAGATGAGTTCCAATGATCCCAAATTTGGTGATTGTATATTTAAGCTTATTAATCTTATGAGTGCCAAAGGAGATGTTGGAATCATTAGCAATATCATCTCCGAAGCCATTAGAATTCATAAAGATGACTATTGTGATGACCATTTAACTAATGAATTGCCCTCTCTAGGAACTGATCCATCACAAGACGATGTTGAACATGGGTACTATGATGAGGATGATGATAGTGACCTTGATCTCGATGAGTCTATGAGACACTTTGGTCTTATGGATAATCTTCGTGGCTACATGGTCGGAGGAAAGGAATGGGTCCTTGATAGTGGATGTACTGATCATATGACCGGAGACAAAGATATGTTTTGTGAGCTTGCTGGAAACGACGACCCTTGGAAGTATGTCACTTTTGGTGATAACTCAAAGGGTAAGGTGGTTGGCCTTGGTAAGGTAGCCATCTCACATGATAGCTCTATACAAAATGTTATGCTCATTGAATCTCTTGGCTACAATTTACTTTCCGTATCTAGACTTGCTGACTTTGGTTTCAATGTCCTATTTACTTAAGTAGATTGCCAAGTGTTTCGTAGAGATAATCATAAAATGGTCTTTACCGGTACATGCAGAGGTGATCTATATATTGTTGACTTCACTAAAAAGTCTCAACCTAGAACTTCCCTAATTGCTAAATCCTCGAAAGGCTGGTTGTGGCATAGAAGGTTAGGTCATGTGGGCATGTGAAATCTTGATAAGCTTATTAAAGGTGATCACATCCTTGGAGTAAAAGATGTTATATTTGACAAGGATAGATTGTGCAGTGCTTGTCAAGCAGGAAAACAAGTCGGAGGAAGTCATCCCGTGAAGAACATCATGACCACGAGAAGACCGCTCGAGCTACTTCATATGGATCTTTTTGGTCCCAATGCCTACAAAAGTCTTGGTGGTAACTCATTTGGTCTAGTCATAGTCAATGATTTTTCAAGATTTACGTGGATATTCTTTCTTGATGATAAATCGCAGGTCCAAAAGATCTTCAAGAACTTCACTAGGAAGGCCCAAAATCAATTTGAAGTGAAGATCAAGAAGGTTCGCAGCGACAATGGAACGGAGTTCAAGAATGCAAATGTGGATACCTTTCTTGACGAAGAAGGGATTTCACACGAGTTCTCGGCTACGTACACGCCTCAACAAAATGGAGTTGTTGAGAGGAAGAAACGAACTCTCATCGAGATGGCAAGAACGATGCTTGATGAGTACAAGACTCCAAAACACTTTTGGGCGGAAGCGGTTGAGACGGCTTGTCATGCAACAAACCGCTTGTATCTTCACAAGCTACTCGGCAAGACGGCATACGAGCTCCTCACCGGTAACAAACCCCATGTTGGATACTTTCAAGTGTTTGGCTCAAAGTGTTACATTCTTGATAAGCATCGTCATTCTAAATTTGCTCCTAAATCTCATGAGGGTTTCCTACTTGGTTATGGCTCAAACTCTCACACTTACCGTGTCTACAACAATTTCACCTGAAAGGTTGAAGAGACGGTAGATGTGAAGTTTGATGAATCTAACGGCTTGCAAGTAGTGGAATTGCCAATTGATGTAGGAGACAAAGACCCTTCGGAAGCAATCCAAGACTTGGCTATTGCCAAGATTCGTCCAATGGAGGTGAAGGAGAGTACCTCATCCATCCAAGTGGAAGCTTCTACCTCACGACAAGGTGAACCAAGAGTTGACATGGAAGCATCCACAAGTGGGACACGCCGAGATGAAGAAAACAAGGAAGTACACCAAGATGAACCTCATCAACCTCCTTCTCCACCTAGATAAGAGAACGACAACACCAACAATGAAGAAGGCCTAGAAGAAGAACGAGATGATGAAGAAGATGCTCCACCCCGATCCAAACAAAAGCTCCCATGAGTTTGAGCAAGAGTTTCACGAGACCATCCCATTGAACAAATCTTCAATGATATTCAAACCGGGAGAATCACTCGCTCTAAAACTCGTTTGGCTAATTTTTGTGAACATTATTCATTCATCTCTAGCACTGAACCTATGAAGGTTGAAGAAGCATTGGAAGATTCGGATTGGATAAATGCCATGCACGACTACATAACTTTCAGAGAAATCAAGTGTGGACATTGGTCGAGAAGCCCGACAACAACCACAACATCATTGGTACCAAATGGGTGTTTCACAACAAGCAAGACGAAGATGGTCAAGTCTTCCGCAACAAAGCATGTCTCATTGTCCAAGGCTACACTCAAGTCGAAGGTATGGACTATGGTGAGACATATGCCCCTGTTGCTAGACTTGAGTCCATCCACATCTTACTTGCCTATGCTAATCACCATGATATCACCTTGTACCAAATGGACATTAAAAGTGCTTTCCTTAATGGTGAAATTGAGGAGGAAGTTTATGTTAAACAACCTCCCGGCTTTGTCAATCCTAAGAAACCTGACCATGTTTACAAACTTCACAAAGCTCTTTATGGTCTTAAACAAGCTCCTAGAGCATGGCATAAATGCTTGACCAAGTTCCTTATTGAAAAAGGCTTTGAGATTGGAAAAATAGATTCTACTCTTTTTACTAAAAGGGTTAATGGTGAATCATTTGTGTGCCAAATTTATGTTGATGGTATCATATTTGGTCCGACTAACCCTCATTTTAGTGAAAAGTTTGGAAAGCTAACGTCGGAGAAGTTTGAGATGTCTATGATGAGTGAACTCAGGTTCTTCCTTGGTTTGCAAATCAAGCAAACTAAGGAGGGTACCTTTGTTTCCCAAACAAAGTATACCAAGGACTTATTCAAGAAGTTCAACATGCAAGAAAGCAAAGGTATGAAAAACCCCATGCGTACTAGTGGACATCTTGACTTGACCAAGGATGGAAAACTGGTTGACCAAAAGGTTTATCGCTCTATGATTGCTTCATTATTATATCTATGTGCATCCCATCCCGATATCATGCTAAGTGTGTGCATGTGTGCACGATATCAAGCGGCCCCCAAAGAATGTCATCGTAAGGCTGTGAAAAGGATAGTGAGATACCTAATACATACACCAAATTTTGGCATATGGTATCCTAAGAGGTCTTCATTTGATCTTGTTGGCTACTCTGATTCGGACTACGTCGGAGACAAGGTTGATAGAAAGTCCACTTCGCGTAGTTGTCAATTCCTTGGTAGATCTCTCATGTCTTGGTCCTCCAAGAAACAAAACTCGGTATCCTTATCCACCGCCGAAGTGGAATACATTGCCGCCGGTTCATGTTGTGCTCAATTACTTTGGATGACCCAAACTCTTAAAGATTATGGGATCTATGTGAAACATATTCCATTGCTTTGTGACAATGAAAGTGCTATTAAGATTACTCATAATCCCGTGCAACATTCTCGAACTAAGCATATTGAAGTTCGTCATCATTTCATTTGAGATCACGTTGCTAAAGGTGATATTGATCTTAAGCATGTTCGTACTGACAAGCAATTGGCGGATATATTCACCAAACCGCTTGATGAGAAAATATTTTGCCGTTTGAGAGGTGAATTGAACATCATTGATGCTTCAAACTTGGAGTAGGAACTCCATTTGGATACATGCAAGGCATAAGCCTTTGACTAATCCTTGACTTCTTCTCTTATGATGATGAGCATATGTCTTGGATACATTTGTACCTTGCATGCTATCTAACCCTTGTAGGTACTTGGATGAATCTAAATCCATGATATTGCAACTCACTCACATCTTGAGCAATCTCTACATCACCAAGTCTCTACACAATGGTGGTTGAAGATAAGGAAGCATGAAACCCCTCAGCATATCCTTTGACAAATTCTATATATCAAATTTCATTTGGTATCAAATTCATGATTGTCAAATTGGACACACAAGTGCTCTTCCTTGCAAGACCAACCCATGCAGGTAGATGAACTCAAACTACAAGTGGTGCTCCAAATCTTTGATGAGGTACATCAACCTTGAGCATCCCACACAAGTTCAACTACATGATCTAGTTCAACACCACCACCCAAGGTATGTTATTCCATCTTAGAGAAGCTTTACCCCGAGTCATGGGTCAAAGCAACTCAACAAGATGTGAATACATCAAAAGCTTAAATGATAAATGGTAACCCCATTTTGAGCTTAAACGATGAGTATGACTTATGATCAAGTGTTCTCACTTGACTCCTCAGTCAATATGCTCTAACATAGGTGACTCTGTCACCGACCAATTGTAGATGAAGTTCTCTAGTGTTTCTATGTTTTGTTGCATTTGTCTCTTGCTATCTTGCATATTTGTTTCCCTTCATCTACATTTCTTTGTTTTTGTTCTGCATTCCCAGCATCCAATTCATTGCAAATACTTCAGTTAATTCCTTGCAAATCTTTGTGAGATCTTATTTGCCTAGTGAGCTGAGGTGACTATTGCTCTTTTTCTGTGTTGAACTTGAACACGCCAGTTTTCTACTTTCGGTCCAACCGAATCTTTTCGGTGCAACCGAAAAACACAACTCGGTGCCACTGATTTCACTGTAGAGAAAACAATTTGCCACTTGTTCCTGCACTTTTGTTCCAGCTCCACTCGATGATTCTTGTCCTCTACCAGCATCACAATCTATATGTTGCTTTGCTCTGTGACTCAAGGACCAAACCTATTTTGACTCACACTCCAGAAGGTCCCTTCTTGGAAATTGATGTCAAAGGGGGAGAGAGATCACATCAAAGCTTATTTTCTTCAAAAGGGGGGAGAGAGAGAGAGAGAGAAAGGGAGAGAGAGGTAATCACATCAAAGGCCCCAGATACTTGGTGTTCAAGAGGAGAGAAGTCACATGTCTTTAAGAGGGGAAAGACATGTCTATGTTATGTTTATGTTTATGATCTATTTTGCTCTGATTTTGTTTCCCTATGTTCTTCCATTATCCAATACAAGATTCAGGGGGAGAAAGACTGCTAGGGAAGGAAATCCTTGAAATTCATTGCATATCTTTATCCTTGGGGACATGTCTATATCCAAAAGAGTAACCAATACTCACACTCTACATGTCATCCCAATCTTTGTACTCTTGTGGCTCTTTTGTTTGCTCTGTCTAGTAGATGTATCTGTGTTATCTAACCTTGTTTACTCAGGTTCATCCCTTCCTAAGCTAGCTCAAGACCACAAGGTAAGTATATGCATCACACTCATGTGCATGGAGATTTCTTGCTGATGTACATATTGTTTGCAAGAAGGAATCATGAACATGAAGTTACACTTCATATATTCATATCATTTGCCCTGATGCATATAGCCAAGATACATGTAACACATTGCTTGCTCTGTCATGATTATGCATTCACATGCTCTTACATTCCATATTAACATGGATGCATACATGTAGGGGGGGCATGCATGTTACATGTCTTTCCAAAGCTTTATTTGTTATTCTCTATATCTTTATCTAACGCTTTGATGTATTGCTACCTCTTGAGCTTGCATTGGTTTTCCCCGAAGAGGAAGGGATGATGCGGTAGAGTAGCGTAAGTATTTCCCTCAGTTTTTGAGAACCAAGGTATCAATCCAGTAGGAGGCCACGCTCAAGTCCCTCGTACCTGCACAAAACGATAGCTACTCGCAAACAACGCGATTAGGGGTTGTCAATCCCTTCACGGTCACTTACGAGAGTGAGATCTGATAGATATAATATTTTTTGGTATTTTTGGTATAGAGATGCAAAGTAAAAAGTAAAAGGCAAAGCAAAATTAAAGTGATGGAGATTGATATGATGAGAATAGACCCGGGGGCCATAGGTTTCGCTAGTGGCTTATCTCAAGAGCGTAAGTATTCTACGGTGGGTGAACAAATTACTGTTGAGCAATTGACATAATTGAGCATAGTTATGAGAATACCTAGGCATGATCATGTATATAGGCATCACGTCCGTGACAAGTAGACCAAAACGATTCTGCATCTACTACTATTACTCCACTCATCGACCGCTATCCAGCATGCATCTAGAGTATTAAGTTAAAAACAGAGTAACACCTTAAGCAAGATGACATGATGTAGAGAGATAAATTCATGCAATATGAAATAAACCCCATCTTGTTATCCTTGATGGCAACGATGCAATACGTGCCTTGCTGCCCCTTCTGTCACTGGGAAAGGACACCACAAGATCGAACCCAAAGCTAAGCACTTCTCCCATGGCAAGAACTACCAATCTAGTTGGACAAACGAAACGGATAATTCGAAGAGACTTGCAAAGATAACCAATCATACATAAAAGAATCCAGAGAAGATTCAAATATTATTCATAGATAGACTTGATCATAAACCCACAATTCATCGGTCTCAACAAACACATCGCAAAAAGAAGATTACATCGAATAGATCTCCACAAGAGAGGGGGAGAACTTTGTATTGAGATCCAAAAAGAGAGAAGAAGCCATCTAGCTACTAACTATGGACCCGAAGGTCTGAGGTAAACTACTCACACTTCATCGGAGAGGCTATGATGATGTAGAAGCCCTCCGTGATGACGGCCCTCTCCGGCGGAGCTCCGGAACAGGCCCCAAGATGGGATCTCGTGGATACAAAAAGTTGCGGCGGTGGAATTAGGTTTTTGGCTCTTGTTCTGATCGTTTGGGGGTACGTAGGTATATATAGGAGGAAGGAGTACGTCGGTGGAGCTCCGAGGGGCCCACGAGGCAGGGGGCGCGCCCTAGGGGGGCGCCCCCCAACCTCGTGACCGCCTCTCTGATGCCTTGGCGTAGGGTCCAAGTCTCCTGGATCATGTTCGGTGAGAAAATCACGTTTCCGAATGTTTCATTCCGTTTGGACTCCGTTTGATATTCCGTTTCTTCGAAACACTAAAATAGGCAAAAAACAGCAATTCTGGGCTGGGCCTCCGGTTAATAGGTTAGTCCAAAAAATAATATAAAAGTGGAAAATAAAGCCCAATATAGTCCAAAACAGTAGATAATATAGCATGGAGCAACCAAAAATTATAGATACGTTGGAGACGTATCAGGCATCCCCAAGCTTAATTCCTGCTCATCCTCGAGTAGGTAAATGATAAAAGGAGAATTTTTGATGGGGAGTGCTACTTGGCATAATTTCAATGCAAATCTTCTTAATTGTGATATGAATATTCAGATTCGAAAGATTCAAGACAAAAGTTTATATCGACATAAAAATAATAACACTTCAAGTATACTAACAAAGCAATTATGTCTTCTCAAAATATCATGGCCAAAGAAAGTTATCCCTACAAAATCATATAGTCTGGCTATGCTCTATCTTCACCACACAAAATATTTAAATCATGCACACCCCCGATGACAAGCCAAGCAATTGTTTCATACTCTAACTTTTTCAAAACTTTTTCAATCTTCATGCAATACATGAGCGTGAGCCATGGATATAGCACTATATGTGGAATAGAATGGTGGTTGTGGAGAAGACAAAAAGGAGAATATAGTCTCACATCAAATAGGCGTATCAACGGGCTATGGAGATGCCCATCAATAGATATCAATGTGAGTGAGTAGGGATTGCCATGCAACGGATGCACTAGAGTTATAAGTATATGAAAGCTCAAAAAGAAACTAAGTGGGTGTGCATCCAACTTGCTTGCTCATGAAGACCGAGGGCAATTTGAGGAAGCCCATCATTGGAATATACAAGCCAAGTTCTATAATGAAAGATTCCCACTAGTATATGAAAGTGATAACATGAGAGACTCTCTACTATGAAGATCATGGTGCTACTTTGAAGCACAAGTGTGGTAAAAGGATAGTAACATTGTCCCTTCTCTCTTTTTCTCTCATTTTTTTATTTGGGCCTTTTCCCTTTTTTATGGCCTCTTTTTTTTATTTTGGCTTCTTTGGCCTCTTTTATTTATTTTTCGTCCGGAGTCTCATCCCGGATTATGGGAGAATCATAGTCTCCATCATTCTTTCCTCACTTGGGACAATGCTCTAAAAATGATGATCATCACACTTTTATTTTTCTTACAACTCAACAATTACAACTCGATACTTAGAACAAAATATGACTCTATATGAATGCCTCCGACGGTGTACCGGGATATGCAATATGACAATGATGAATGTGTCATGAACGGAATGGTGGAAAGTTGCATGGCAATATATCTCGGAATGGCTATGGAAATGCCATAATAGGTAGTTATGGTGGCTGTTTTGAGGAAGGTGTATGGTGGGTGTATGATACGGCGAAAAGTGCGCGGTATTAGAGAGGCTAGCAAAGGTGGAAGGATGAGAGTGCGTATAATCCATGGACTCAACATTAGTCATAAAGAACTCATATACTTATTGCAAAAATCTAGAAGTTATCAAAGCAAAGTATTACGCGCATGCTCCTAGGGAGATAGATTGGTAGGAAAAGACCATCGCTCGTCCCCGACCACCACTCATAAGGAAGACAATCAATAAATAAATCATGCTCCGACTTCATCACATAACGGTTCACCATACGTGCATGCTACGGGAATCACAAACTTTAACACAAGTATTCTTTAAATTCACAACTACTCAACTAGCATGACTCTAATATTATCACCTCCATATCTCAAAACAATTATCATGCTTCAATCTTTTCTTAGTATTCAACACATTCAAAAGAAAGTTTCACAAATCTTGAATACCAAGCATATTATTACTAAGCAAATTACCATGCTATTAAGAGAATCTCAAAATAATTTAAGTGAAGCATGACAGATCAATAGTTTCTTTAAAACAAATCCACCACCGTGCTCTAAAATATCTAAGTGAAGCACATAGAGCAAAATTACAATGCTCAAAATATATAAGTGACAAAGAGCAAAACTACTTAGCTCAAAAAGATATAAGTGAAGCACATAGAGCAAAACTACATAGCTCAAAAGATATAAGTGAAGCACATAGAGTATTCTATCAAATTTTAATTCATGTATGGCTCTCTCAAAAGGTGTGTACAGCAAGGATGATTGTGGCATACTAAAACACAAAGACAAAAATAATACAAGACGCTCCAAGCAAAACACATATCATGTTGGTGAATAAAAATATAGCTCCAAGTAAATTACCGATGGAAGTGGACGAAAGAGGGGATGCCTTTCGGGGCATCCCCAAGCTTTGACTTTTTGGTGTACTTGGATTATCTTGGGGGTGCCATGGGCATCCCCAAGCTTAGGCTCTTGCCACTCCTTGTTCCATAATCCATCACAAAAATTCACCCAAAACATGAAAACTTCACAACACAAAACTTAAAGTAGAAAACTCGTGAGCTCCTTTAGCGAAAGAAAACAAAAGACCACTTCAAGGTACTGTAATGAACTCATTCTTTATTTATATTTGTGTTAAACCTACTGTGTTCCAACTTCTCTATGGATTATAAACTATTTTACTAGCCATAGATTCATCAAAATAAGCAAACAACACACGAAAAACAGAATCTGTCAAAAACAGAACAGTCTGTAGTAATCTGTAGCTAGCACAAGATCTGGAACCCCAAAAATTCTAAAATAAATTTCTGGACGTGAGGAATTTATCTATTAATCATATTCAAAAATAATTAACTAAATATCACTCTTCAAATAAAAATGATAGCAGTTCTCGTGAGCGCTGAAGTTTCTGTTTTTTACAGCAAGTTCAACAAGACTTTCCCCAAGTCTTCCCAACGGTTCTACTTGGCACAAACACTAATTAAACATAAAAAACACAACCAAAACAGAGGATAGATAATTTATTTATTACTAAATAGGAGCAAAAAGAAAGGAATAAAAATAAAATTTGGTTGCCTCCCAACAAGCGCTATCGTTTAACGCCCCTAGCTAGGCATAAAAGCGAGGATAGATCTAGGTGTTGCCATCTTTGGTAGGAAATCCATAAGTGGCTCTCATGATAGTTTCATATGGAAATTTTATGTTCTTTCTTGGAAAGTTTTCCATGCCCTTTTTAATGGAAATTGAAATCTAATATTCCCTTCCTTCATATCAATAATCGCACCAACCGTTCTAAGGAAAGGTCTACCAAGAATAATAGGGCAAGAAGGATTGCAATCTATATCAAGAACAATGAAATCTACGGGCACATAATTCCTATTTGCAACAATAAGAACATCATTAATCCTTCCCATAGGTTTCTTAATAGTAGAATCCGCAAGATGCAAGTTTAGAGAGCAATCGTCAAAATTACGGAAATCTAGCAAATCACACAAAGTCTTGGGAATAGTAGAGACACTAGCACCCAAGTCACACAAAGCATAAAACTCATGATCTTTAATTTTAATTTTAATAGTTGGTTCACACTCATCATAGAGTTTTCTAGGGATAGAAACTTTCAACTCAAGTTTTTCTTCATAAGATTGCATCAAGGCATCAACAATATGTTTGGTGAAGGCTTTATGTTGACTATAAGCATGTGGAGAATTTAGCACGGATTGCAACAAGGAAATACAATCAATTAAAGAGCAACTTTAATAATTAAATTCCTTGAAGTCCAATATAGTGGGTTTAGCAATATCTAGATTTTTATTTCTTTCAATCCCACTTTCATCAATTTCATCATAAAGATCTAAATACTCCGAATTCTTAGAACGCCTTCTAGGTAAAGGAAGATCATATTCAGTTTCATCAAGATTCATATTGCAAAACAAAGATTTAATAGGGGACACATCAATAAATTTTAGATCTTCATCTTGATTTTCATAGGAATTCAGTTTAGCGGCCATCTTATTGACTAAGGTGGCTTGCATATCCGAAATTTCAGCAGTCATCTTTTCTAGACGAGCAATTTGGGATCTTATACCATAAAATTCTTTAGACATATCATCAAGCTCTTTATTCATATAAATCATAAAACTTTTTTGTTCCTTAAGCTCGTTTCTAAAGAAATTATTATGCTCAAATTGCAAAACCATAAATTTCCTAACATTGTTTTCGATCTCCTCTAACCTTTTAAGGTGAAGATCACCGAATCTTGGTTGAGCCATCGCGACAAACAAGCAATCCGACACACGGGCAAACAAAAAGGCAAGCGGAAAAGAGAGGGAGGATAGAGAGAGAGAGGGCAAATAAAATGGCAAGGGTGAAGTGAGGGAGAGGAAAACAAGAGGCAAATGGCAAATAATGTAATGCGAGAGATAGAGATTGTGATGGGTACTTGGTATGTTGACTTTTTGTGTAGACTCCCCGGCAACGGCGCCAGAAATCCTTCTTGCTACCTCTTGAGCTTGCGTTGGTTTTCCCCGAAGAGGAAGGGATGATGCAACAGAGTAGCGTAAGTATTTCCCTTAGTTTTTGAGAACCAAGGTATCAATCCAGTAGGAGGCCACGCTCAAGTCCCTCGTACCTGCACAAAATGATAGCTACTCGCAACCAATGTGATTAGGGGTTGTCAATCCCTTCACGGTCACTTACGAGAGTGAGATCTGATAGATATAATATTTTTTGGTATTTTTGGTATAGAGATGCAAAGTAAAAAGTAAAAGGCAAAGCAAAATTAAAGTGATGGAGATTGATATGATGAGAATAGACCCGGGGGCCATGGGTATCGCTAGTGGCTTCTCTCAAGAGCATAAGTATTCTACGGTGGGTGAACAAATTACTGTTGAGCAATTGACAGAATTGAGCATAGTTATGATAATATCTAGGCATGATCATGTATATAGGCATCACGTCCGTGACAAGTAGACCGAAACGATTCTGCATCTACTACTATTACTCCACTCATCGACCGCTATCCAACATGCATCTAGAGTATTAAGTTAAAAACAGAGTAACGCCTTAAGCAAGATGACATGATGTAGAGAGATAAATTCATGCAATATGAAATAAACCCCATCTTGTTATCCTCGATGGCAACGATGCAATACGTGCCTTGCTGCCCCTTCTGTCACTGGGAAAGGACACCGCAAGATCGAACCCAAAGCTAAGCACTTCTCCCATGGCTAGAACTACCAATCTAGTTGGCCAAACCAAACGGATAATTCGAAGGGACTTGCAAAGATAACCAATCATACATAAAAGAATTCAGAGAAGATTCAAATATTATTCATAGATAGACTTGATCATAAACCCACAATTCATCGGTCTCAACAAACACACCGCAAAAGAAGATTATATCGAATAGATCTCCACAAGAGAGGGGGAGAACTTTGTATTGAGATCCAAAAAGAGAGAAGAAGCCATCTAGCTACTAACTACGGACCCGAAGGTCTGAGGTAAACTACTCACACTTCATCGGAGAGGCTATGATGATGTAGAAGCCCTCCGTGATGACGGCCCTCTCCGGCGGAGCTCTGGAACAGGCCCCAAGATGGGATCTCGTGGATACAGAAAGTTGCGGCAGTGGAATTAGGTTTTTGGCTCTTGTTCTGATTGTTTGGGGGTACGTAGGTATATATAGGAGGAAGGAGTACGTCGGTGGAGCTCTGAGGGGCCCACGAGGCAAGGGGCGCGCCTTTGGGGGGGTGCCCCCCACCCTCGTGACCACCTCTCTGATGCCTTGGCGTAGGGTCCAAGTCTCCTGGATCACGTTCGGTGAGAAAATCACGTTTCCGAAGGTTTCATTCCATTCGGACTCCATTTGATATTCTGTTTCTCCGAAACACTGAAATAGGCAAAAAACAGCAATTCTGGGCTGGGCCTCCGGTTAATAGGTTAGTCCCAAAAATAATATAAAAGTGGAGAATAAAGCCCAATATAGTCCAAAACAGTAGATAATATAGCATGGAGCAATCAAAAATTATAGATACGTTGGAGATGTATCATGTATGTTGTCATCAATTACCAAAAAGGGGGAGATTGAAAGCACAAGTGCTCCCTGGGTGGTTTTGGTAATTAATGACAACATATCTCTTGTTGGACTAATGTTTTCATCTAGTATATTTCAGACAAGTTCAACAGATGGAGTGGCATGGACAAGAGGATATGGAACCCTTTCAAGATGCTAAGGACAAAGGATTGGTTCAAGCTCAAAATGGTCAAGACTCTACATTTTACTTTTAGTGATCCAAGATCACATTAAGTCCATAGGAAAGCCAATACTATTAAAAGGGGATGAGGTGTTGCTTAATGGATTGCTTCCTCAAAATGCTTAGTGATATGCTCCAAGACCCTCAACCACTTTCCCATATCCACATATGTCCCAAACCAAAAGTCAAACTCGGCCCCACCAAAATTTTCCATCCGGTGCCACCGAGTTCAGTTGACACAGTCGCTGCCACAAACCCTAATCAATTCGGTCTCACCGATGGGATCTCGGTCTTACCGAGATGGGCTTGCAAACTCTCTGTTACCTATTGCAATAATTTTGGTCCCACCGAGATATGCAATCGGTCCCACCGAGTTTGCTTGACCAACTCTCTGTTTTGCTTATTACCAAAATCAGTCTCACCGAGTTTGCGTAATCTATCAAACCGAGACCAGGTATTACCCTAACCCTAGCACATCGGTCCCACCAATTTGATCATATCGGTCCCACCGAAATTCCTAACGGTCACATTTTGAACTAAATCGGTCTGACCGAGTTTTCTGATTCGGTCCCATAGAGTTTGGTAAATTGTGTGTGGAGGCTATATATGCCCCTCCACCTGCTCTTCATTTGTGAGGAGAGCCATCAGAACATGCCTACACTTCAAGCATACATTTTCTGAGAGAGAACCAGCTACTCATGTGTTGAGGCCAAGATAATCCACTCCAACCACATAAATCTTGATCTCTAGCCTTCTCCAACTTGCTTTCCACTCAAATCATCTTTCCACCAAATCCAAACCTGTGAGAGAGAGTTGAGTATTGGGGAGACTATCATTTGAAGCACAAGAGCAAGGAGTTCATAATCAATACACCGTCTATTACCTTTTGGAGAGTGGTGTCTCCTTGATTGGTTAGGTGTCACTTGGGAGCCTCCGTCAAGATTGTCAAGTTGAACCAAGGAGTTTGTACGGGCAAGGAGATCGCCTACTTCGTGAAGATCTACCCTAGTGTGTCAAGTCCTTCATGGGCGACAACCATGGTGGTATAGACAAGGTTGCTTCTTCATGGACCCTTCGTGGGTGGAGCCCTTCATGGACTCGCGCAACCCTTACCCTTCGTGGGTTGAAGTCTCCATCAATGTGGATGTACGATAGCACCACCTATCAGAACCATGCCGAAAATCTCCGTGTCTCCAATTGCGTTTGCACACTCCAATCCCATCCCTTTACTTTCTTGCAAATTGCATGCTTTACTTTCCGCTGCTCATATACTAAAGTTGGAGAAACTGACACCCGCCAGCCACTTGTGTGCAAAGCACGTCGGTAGAACCAGTCTCATGAACGCGGTCATGTAATGTCGGTCCGGGCCGCTTCATCCAATAATACCGCCGAATCAAGAAACAACTAGTGACGGCAAGCAATATGTATATACCCACGCTCGCAACTCCTTTGTGTTCTACTCGTGCATATAACATCTACGCATAGACATGGCTCTGATATCACTGTTGGGGAACGCAATAATTTCAAAAAAATTCCACACGCAAGATCTATCTAGGTGATGCATAGCAACGAGAGGGGAAGAATGTTGTCCACGTACCCTCGTAGACCGTAAGCGGAAGCGTTATGACAACGTGGTTGATGTAGTCGTACGTCTTCACGATCCGACCGATCCTAGCACCGAAGGTACGGCACCTCCGTGATCTGCACAAGTTCAGCTCGGTGACGTCCCACGAACTCTAGATCCAGCTGAGATTGAGGGAGAGTTTCATCAGCACGACGACGTGTTGACGGTGATGATGAAGTAACCGACGCACGGCTTCGCCTAAGCTCTACAATGATATGACAGAGGTGGAAATCTATGGAGGGGGGCACCGCACACGGCTAAACAATAACCTTTTGTGTCTATGGGGTGCCCCCCTTCCCCGTATATAAAGGAGTGGAGGAGGGGAGGGCTGGCCTCTCTATGGCGCGCCCAAGGGGAGTCCTACTCCTACCGGGAGTAGGATCCCCCCTTTCCCTAGTTGGATTAGGGGAGGAAGGAAGGGGGAGAGAGGGGGAAGGAAAGGGGGGGCCACCCAATTTGGATTGGGAATGGGGGGAGGCGCTCCCCCTCCTAGGCTCCCTTCTCCTCTCTCCCACTATGGCCCAATAAGGCCTATATACTTCCCGGGGGTTCCGGTAACCTCCCGGTACTCCGGTATATGCCCGAACTCACCCGAAACCGTTCCGATGTACAAACATAGGCATCCAATATATCGATCTTTATGTCTCGAACATTCCGAGACTCCTCGTCATGTCCGTCATCATACCCGGGACTCCGAACTACCTTCGGTACATCAAAACACATAAACTCATAATACCGATCGTCACCGAACGTTAAGCGTGCGGACCCTAAGGGTTCGAGAACTATGTAGACATGAGCGAGACTCATCTCCGGTCAATAACCAATAGCGGAACCTGGATGCTCATATTGGTTCCTACTTATTCTACGAAGATCTTTATCGGTCAAACCGCATAACAACATACGTTGTTCCCTTTGTCATCGATATGTTACTTGACCGAGATTCGATCGTCGGTATCATCATACCTAGTTCAATCTCGTTATCGGCAAGTCTCTTTACTCGTTCCGTAATGCATCATCCCGCAACTAACTCATTAGTCACATTGCTTGCAAGGCTTATAGTGATGTGCATTACCAAGAGGGCCCACAGATACCTCTCCGACAATTGGAGTGAAAAATCCTAATCTCGATCTATGCCAACTCAACAAACACCATCGGAGACACCTGTAGAGCATCTTTACAATCACCCAGTTACGTTCTGACGTTTGATAGCACACTAAGTGTTCCTTCGGTACTCGGCAGTTGCATAATCTCATAGTCATAGGAACATATATAAGTCATGAAGAAAGCAATAGCAATAAACTAAACGATCATAGTGCTAAGCTAACGGGTGGCTCTTTTCCATCACATCATTCTATAATGATGTGACCCCATTCATCAAATGACAACACATGTCTATGGCTAGGAAACTTAACCATGTTTGATTAACAAGCTAGTCAAGTAGAAGCATACTAGGGACACTCTGTTTGTCTATGTATTCACACATGTACTAAGTTTCCGGTTAATACAATTCTAGCATGAGTAATAAACATTTATCATGATATAAGGAAATATAAATAACAACTTTATTACTGCCTCTAGGGCATATTTCCTTCAATATGGATCTCCAAGAGACCATTGTATTGAGAATCAAGGGAGAGAGATGAAGCCATCTAGCTACTAACTACGGACCTGAAGGTCTACAAAGAACTACTCACGCATCATCGGAGAGGCACCAATGGAGGTGGTGAACCCCATCCGAGATGGTGTCTAGATTGGAACTGGTGGTTCTGGATTCTGCGGCGGCTGGATGAATATTTCATCGACTCCCCTAGGGTTCTGGTATTTTTGGGGTATTTATAGAGCAAAGAGGCGGTCCGGGGGCACCCGAGGTGGGTTGTCCCCTCCTCGGGACTCCCCCCAGGCGCAATCATGGCCCAACATGTTCCTTCTGGTCCATAAAAAATCTTCGTAAAGTTTCGTGGCATTTGGACTCTGTTTGATATTGATTTTCTGCCATGTAAAAAACACGGAAAAATAGGAACTGGCATTGGCACTATGTCAATAGGTTAGTACCAAAAAATGACATAAAATGACTATAAAACGATTATAAAACATCCAAGATTAATAAAATGACAACATGGAACAATAAAAAATTATAGATACGTTGGAGACGTATCAGGTATTTTTGATTTAATAGATCTGAAAATAAAAGCAAAGGAAAATAGATCGCAAAGGCAAATAATATGTGAAAGAGACCCGGGGGCCGTAGGTTTCACTAGTGGCTTCTCTCAAGAAAAATAGCAAACGGTGGGTGAACAAATTACTGTTGGGCAATTGATAGAACTTCAAATAATCATGAAGATATCCAGGCAATGATCATTACATAGGCATCACATCCAAGATTAGTAGACCGACTCCTGCCTGCATCTACTACTATTACTCCACACATCGACCGTTATCCAGCATGCATCTAGTGTATTAAGTTCATGGAGAAGCGAAGAAATGCAATAAAAACGATGACATGATGTAGACAAGATCTATCTATGTAGAGATAGACCCCATCATTTTATCCTTAGTAGCAACGATACATACGTGTCGGTTCCCCTTCTATCACTGGGATCAAGCACCGTAAGATAGAACCCACTACAAAGCACCTCTTCCGATTGCAAGATAAATAGATCAAGTTGGCCAAACAAAACCCAAATATCGGAGAAGAAATACGAGGCTATAAACAATCATGCATAAAAGAGATCAAAGAAACTCAAATACTTTCATGGATATAAAAAGATAGATCTAATCATAAACTGAAAGTTCATCGATCCCAACAAACACACCACAAAAAGAGTTACATCATATGGATCTCCAGGAGACCATTGTATTGAGAATTCAGCGAGAGAGAGGAAGCCATCTAGCTACTAACCACGGACCCGAAGGTCTACAAAGAACTACTCATGCATCATCGGAGAGGCACCAATGGAGGTGGTGAACCCCATCCGAGATGGTGTCTAGATTGGATCTGGTGGTTCTGGACTCTGCAGCGGTTGGAATTGATTTTGTCGACTCCCCTAGGGTTTCTGGAATGTTGGGGTATTTATAGAGCAAAGAGGCGGTCCGGGGGGCACCCGAGGTGGGCACAACCCACCAAGGCAATACCAAACAGAGGCCCAACCGCGCTCTGGTGGGTTGTGCTCTCCTCGGAGCACCCCCAGGCGCCACCTTAGCCCATTAGGTGTCTTCTGGTCCAAAAAAATCTCCGTAAAGTTTCGTTGAATTTGGACTCCGTTTGGTATTGATTTCCTGCGATGTAAAAAAACATGCAGAAAACAACAATTGGCACTTGGCACTATGTCAATAGGTTAGTACCAAAAAATGATATAAAATTACTATAAAATTATTATAAAACATCCAAGATTGATAATATAACAGCATGGAACAATCAAAAATTATAGATATGTTGGAGACGTATCAGGGACTCACAAACCTTAACACAAGTATTTCTCAAATTCACAACTACTCACTAGCATGACTCTAATATCACCATCTTCATATACCAAAACAATCATAAGGAATCAAACTTCTCATAGTATTCAATGCACTTTATATGAAAGTTTTTATTATATCCCTCTTGGATGCCTATCATATTAGGACTAATTTTATAACCAAAGCAAATTACCATGCTGCTTTAAAGACTCTCAAAATAATATAAGTGAAGTGCGAGAGGTCAAAATTTTCTATAAAATAAAACCACTGTCGTGCTCTAAAAAGGTATAAGCGAAGCACTAGAGCAAATTTGCCTAGCTCAAAAGATATAAGTGAAGCACATAGAGTATTCTAATAAATCACGATTCATGCGTCTCTCTCTCAAAAGGTGTGTACAACAAGAATGATTGTGGCAAACTAAAATGCAAAGACTCAAATCATACAAGACGCTCCAAGCAAAACACATATCATGTGGTGAATAAAAATATAGCCTCAAGTAAAGTTACCGATAGACGAAGACGAAAGAGGGGATGCCTTCCCGGGGCATCCCCAAGCTTAGGCTCTTGGCGTCCTTGAATATTACCTTGGGGTGCCTTGGGCATCCCCAAGCTTAGTCTCTTGCCACTTCTTATTCCATTGTCCATCAAATCATTACCCAAAATTTGAAAACTTTACAACACAAACTTCAACAGAAAATCTCGTAAGCTCCGTTAGTATAAGAAAATAAATCACCACTTTTGGTACTGTTGTGAACTCATTCTTTATTTATATTGGTGTAATATCTATTTTATTCCAACTTTTACATGGTTCATACCCCCCCCCCCCCACGATACTAGCCATAGATTCATCAAAATAAGCAAACAACACGCGAAAAACAGAATCTGTCAAAAACAGAATAGTCTGTAGCAATCTGGAGATTTCGAATACTTTTGTAACTCCACAAATCCTGAGAAATTAGGAAGTCCTAGGCAATTTATTTATAAATCCTCTGAAAAAATAATCAGTATTTTATCGCGCTTCTGTTAAAAATCAAAACTAATCTCCTGGGTGCAAAAGTTTCTGTTTTTCAGTAAGATTAAATCAACTATTACCGTAAGTTATCCCAAAGGTCTTACTTCGCACATACACTAAATTAAACACAAAACCACATCTAACCAGAGGCTAGATGAAATATTTATTGCAAAACAGGAAGGGAATATATTGGGTTGTCTCCTAACAAGCGCTTTTCTTTAAAGCCTTTTAGCTAGGCGTTGATAATTTTAATGATGCTCACATAAAAGATAGCAATGAAACACAAAGAGAGCATCATAAAACATGCGACAAACAAGTTTAAGTCTAACATGCTTCCTATGCATAGGGATTTTATAAGCAAACAAATTATCAAGACAAGCAAAAACTACCATATGCAAGGAAGAAGAAAGAAACAATAGCAATCTCAACATAACGAGAGGTAATTTTGTAACATGGAAATTTCTACAACCATATTTTCCTTTCTCATAATAATTACATGTGGGATCATAATCAAATTCAACAATATAACTATCACATAAAATATTCTCTTCATAATCCACATGCATGCAAAGTTGACACTCTTCCGAAATAGTGGGATTATCATAAAATAAAGTCATGACCTCTCCAAACCCGCTTTTATCAAAAACTTCATAAGATTGAACATTATCCAAAGTTGACACTCTTCCAAACCACTTTCAGTATTTTTGCAAACATTATTATCAATCTCATATTCATCATGGGGCTTAAATAAATTTTCAAGATTGTAAGAAGAATTACCACAATCATGATCATTGCAACAATTAATGGACATAGCAAAACTAGCACCCCCAAGCTTAGAGTTTTGCATATCATTAACACAACTGACATTAATAGAATTTATAATAATATCATTGCAATCATGATTTTCATTCAAGGAGGTATCGTGAATCACTTCATAAATTTCTTCTTTTAACACTTCATCATAATTTTCAGATTGACGAATTTCAAGCAAAACTTCATAAAGATAATCTAGTGCACTCAACTCACTAGCAATAGGTTCAACATAATTGGATCTCTTAAAAAGATTAGCAAGTGGATGAGGATCCATAAACTTTTAGCAAGCGAAGATGCAAGCAAAAAAGAAGGCACATGGTAACACAAGATCGAACGGGAGAAGGGCGAAAGAAAAGGGCAAATCTTTTCGAAAATCGTTTTAGAAGTGGGGGATAGGAAAACGAGAGGCGAATGGCAAATAATGTAGGGATGAGAGTTTATGATGGGTACTTGGTATGTTTCGGCTTGGCGTAGATCTTCCCGGCAATGGTACCAGAAATTCTTCCTGCTACATCTTGAGCTTGCGTTGGTTTTTCCCTTGAAGAGGAAAGGGTGATGCAGCAAATAGAGTAAGTATTTCCCTCGGCTTTTGAGAACAAAGGTATCAATCCAGTAGGAGACAACGCAACAAGCCACTTAATACCTGCACACAAAAACACCTACTTGCACCCAACGCGACAAAGGGGTTGGCAATCCCTTCACGGTTATTTGCAAAGTGAGATGTGATATAGATGGATAAACGGTAAAGTAATATTTTTGGTATTTTTGGTTTATGGAAGGGAAAGTAAAATATTGCAAAGGAAGTAAATAGGAAACTAAAATTGTAGATCGGAAACTTATATGATGGAAAATAGACCCGGAGGCCATAGGTTTCACTAGAGGCTTCTCTCAAGATAGAAAACATTACGGTGGGTGAACAAATTACTGCCGAGCAATTGATAGAAAAGCGCAAAGTTATGACGATATCTAAGGGAATGATCATGAATATAGGCATCACGTATGTATCAAGTAGACCGAAATGATTCTGCATCTACTACTATTACTCCACACATCGACCGACTCCTGCCTGCATCTAGAGTATTAAGTTCATAAGAACAGAGTAACGCATTAAGTAAGTTGACATGATGTAGCGGGATAAACTCAAGCAATATGATGAAACACCATTTGTTATCCTCGATGGCAACAATACAATACATGTCGGTTCCCCTTCTGTCACTAGGATCGAGCACCGCAAGATTGAACCCAAAACTAAGCACTTCTCCCATTGCAAGAAAAACCAATCTAGTTGGCCAAAACCAGATCGATAGTTCGAAGAGACTTGCAAAGATATCAAAACATGCATATAAGAATTCAGAGATTCAAATAATATTCATAGATAAGCTGATCATAAATCTACAATTCATCGGATCTCGGCAAACACACCGCAAAAAAGTATTACATCGAATAGATCTCCAAGAACATCGAGGAGAACATGGTATTGAGAATCAAAGAAAGAGAAGAAACCATCTAACTACTAGCTATGGACCCGTAGGTCTGTGGTAAACTACTCACGCTTCATTAGAAAGGCAAATGGTGTTGATGTAGAAGCCCTCCGTGATCGACCCCCCCCTCCGGCAGGATGCCGGAAAAGGCCCCTAGATGGGATCTCACGGGTGCAGAAGGTTGCGGTGGTGGAAATGTGGTTTCGTGGCTCCCCTGAAAGGTTTTGGGGTATTTGAGAATATATAGACGGAAGAAATAGGTCGGTGGAGTCATGAGGGGCCCACAAGAGTGGGGGCGCGCCATCGTCCTTGTGGCCGCCTCGTGGCTTTCCTGACGTGCACTCCAAGCCCTTTGGATGTCTTCTGGTCCAAGAAAAATTATCGTGAAAGTTTCATTCCGTTTAGACTCCGTTTGGTATTCCTTTTCCGGGAAACTCTAAAACAAGGGGGAAAATAGGAACTGGCACTGGGCTCTAGGTTAATAGGTTAGTCCAAAAAATCATATAAAATAGCATATTAATGCATATAAAACATCCAAAACAGATAATATAATAACATGGAACAATCAAAAAATTATAGATACATTGGAGACATATCAGTATCCTGTATGCATTGTGTTGCGGCTTAGTAGGATCTCCATTGGAGATGTAACAAAAGTTCTCAGGCATGTCTCTCTCTTCAATGATCATGTTATGCAAGATGATGCAACGTGTCATGATTTGCCATAGGGTCTTGGGGTTTCAATACTAGGCAAGGCCACGAATGATGGCAAAGCACTTCTGAAGCACACCGAAAGCTCTCTGCACGAGTGATGGCAAAGTTTGAACCAATCATCATGCTTCACCACGGCTTTTGCAATGGTAAGAAAGAAACGTGTGTGCATCCGAAATCGCCGGTGAAAATACTTCTCCGGATAGGTTGGATTGGGGTCGAAATAATCTCTCATAATCTTGGCATGGCTCTCCACTCTATCTCGGTTGATGTGTATATGGCTGAATTGTGATCCTCTCCTCGACCACCGAAAATCTTCATTGAAGATCGTGCAATGGCCATTTTGAAGTGTTCATCATCTTCTTCCTCCTCTAACAGTTATAGGGGTTTGGTTAGGTGCCGGTTAGAGGAGGATAACTGAAATTATCCTCCTCTAACGTCAGGTAGGTAATCGGTTAGAGATGCCATAATGTTGCATCTTTGTCTCCCAATTGTGCAAGCGCTTATTAGGAGGCCAAATTTCTTCGGTTGAGCACAGTACTAAGCGGGGGAAATAGGAGGTGGTACCACCACGGTATGCTTCAGCTTGGACCAGAGACCCGTGCTTCATCGCATCTTACGGAACTCTTGACTTTTTTTTTTGAGAACTACGGAACTCTTGACTTGATTGCTCATCGTACCGCACTTCCGAAGTCAAGCCACAAAGGTGTTTGTTTTCTTATGGTGTGTGAGGGAAATCTAGCTTGCTAGCTAGCTAGGTTACCGCGATTCTTGCCGTGATTGCCCGTCGCTGCGCATGTGTGAAGTCAATCAAACCACGAAAGCCAGCGAGTAGTAGTAGTAGTAGCTAGGTTACCCCAGCCTACGGGAGAAAATGAGTTGTCATATAGACAGACAGACTATAAGCGCAAGATGGGCAACTAGTGCGCGGGGGATCATGGCCATGCGGTCCTGTTTTGGATTCTTTTGGCGTGAGATTCAGGCACGGCCGCGCGGGGGCAGTGGCGCCATCGCTGCTGCAGCTTTCGAATCCGTCAAATTGCTCGGCAAACCTAACCGCACATATACGAGCACTACAGAGTATGGGTAGCAACGACCACGATCGATCGTGGCGGTGAGAGATACTGATGCAGACCGTGCCTTGAGCTGCACCAGGAAAGAAAGCTCCACAATGTATGTATGACACTATTTGCTTCAGAGGGCAAAGCGAACCAGTGCGATCGATTCGTAGCAAAGACAAATGGAATCGGTGCAGGCCAAGCTCCGAGGTGACACGCAGCAGGGAAAGAAGGAAGAGATAGCTCACGGCATCATCTGATGTCATGAGCGGCGATGGCTCTCTTCAACTACCGTTTCTTCCACCACTGGCACCGGTCTGTTTTCACAAGGGTGAGTTGTTTTATTTCGGGGAAGCCGTAGCCCGTAGGAAAACACGTTGTTTATAGTAATCTTTTCACGTGTAAAGTTGGTGGTTTATCACCCATTTATCTTGGCATTCCACGAGATGAAGTTTGAACTAGAAACAAGTTGAGTAAACTGGAAACAGGTTAGGATGCTGACAAGGAGAGCTTCTTTCAATTGGAGGGAAATTGGTACCTGTCAATTTGAGTCTAAGTAGCATTCCCTTTTATATCATGTCTTTTTATGAAATTCCAGTCGGTGTTGAGAAACGTTTAGATTGTTTCGGAGCTAGGGTGATGTGGCAAGAGGATGTGTCGCAGGTCCACCTCATCTGTTGTGGCCTTGGGCCATGGAGATGCGGTGGATCTCGGCTTTTCCCGGTGGGAGGGCTTCTGCCAGTTTGTAGATATCTTTTGGTGTCTTTTTAGGCTTCGTGTTACATGTAAAAGCAGAGCAGGTGACTCCATGTGTTGGAGTTACATGTGAAAGATGCTCTTTTTACAAATGTTGTAAAAAGAGACTTAGAAATGGGAAAAGGAACGAGGTTTCGGGAGGAGCGGTGGATAGGCGATACACCACTATATTAGCAGTTCCCTATTCCGCATGATTTTTGCTTTAGTGAGGAGAGGAAAATGTGCTTTATGAGAAGAACTTGGAAAACTGATGTTGTTTGGTCTTGCAAAAAAAAGAGGAAAATTTAATGTTAGATCTTTCTACAAGAATTGTAGTGGATGGATTCCTCTTCCCCACCAAAATAACTGCGAAAATAATGCTTCCTTTGGGTATCAAACAATTTATTTGGCTGGTGGCTCATAATAGCATCCCCTCATAACAACAACGTCCTTACTAGTGTCCGTTTCAAAAAACATCCTTACTAGTGAAGGGAAGTGGATCAGCTGTTGATTGTGCAGGTTTATGCTTTTGCTCGTGAAACGAAGTGTTTGATCTTGGTACGGATTGATGTTGTTCTTTGGTCAATATGGACCACAAGGAACAAACCTCATGATTCGGTAGTGATTGTCAAACTAGTTAGCCATTGGCTCCATACGTGGTCTGATAGACTACAAATTAAAAAGGCGAGATGAAGTCTACGGTCTGGTATACTACAAATTAAGAAGGCGAGATGAAGTCTACTGTTACGAGGAAATTGTTCGAGGAGATGGCAAGGAGGTTTTTAGTTTTTTTAGAACACAAGCAAGGAGGCTTTTAGTGTGACGGAGCTGCTGAAGACTCTGGAATGAGGGGCCCATGGCCCATGTACTGTTGACCAACGTGGCCCAGGCCCATATCAGAGAGGTGCACGACCTAGAGGAAGAGGAGTTTCTCATAAAATAAAGAGGAGGAGCGTCACACACTAGTGTATTGTTAAAAAACGTCTTATATTATAAGACGGAGGGAGTAATTTGTACGCCGTCTCCTCAACCCTATGTTAATGGGTAAACCTGAAAGATGCAGTATCAAGCGGCGATGCATGTGGGTTGCTTCGGCTCAAGCTGTTGCCTCTCCTTCTGTTGGAAAAAAACATGAAGTTAGTTCTTCCTTGTGAGCTACTACTTTTACCATGGTTTTGGCTGGAGATGTTGAATGGCCTTGAATTGGTTCTCTGATGCTAGGCTGTTTCCTTCTGATCTACTGTATATTGTTGTATTCGAACCTGTAGGGAAGTGCTGGTTTCTTATAACATAAATCGGAGGGGAAACACTCTTTTTTTTTCTAAAAAAAATGATGATTCTTCATTGGCATATATCTGAGTGAACTATCTTCATTTTGTATGTACTGATGATACTTTTAACGACAACAGCTGGAAACTGACAATTAACAATTGGATCAGCTGCCCCCGAAAGATTATTCCCACATCTTACAGTATTACACCTTGTGTGACTTGTTGCCAAAACTATATACAGCAACATATCAATACAAGAAGAAAAAATGCATGTGCATGCTACAATCTCGCCCGGCTATGCAAAACCTATTTACTGCATTCTTGCCAGGATGTATGTCTTCTAACTGTACATAGAGTAGTTTGTTACTGTCCCTAGTGTGTAGGCCTAAATGCCATGCAGAATGGTGGGCTGATCTTGGCCAGTGCAAGCAAGGCCGAAGGGAAGATCCAAAGCCCATCTCCACATATCAAACCAGATGCAACTGCCGGCACCATCAGTGCAGCCTTACTTCTGTCCATCATGTTCCAGACGAAGACTACTAAGCTTCCCACGCACATGTCGATGGCAAAGCTCGCGCCGACGAGGAAAGGAACCCCCATTGCCATCGGTAGGGGAACACACCTGCCATACTTCGGCGGCAAGAGGTCCCTCATAAGGTTGGCCACCACTGCAAAGCCAAAGAACCCATAGCACAGCTGCAAGCAATGCTGGGGTAGAGCAGAGAAACCCTCCACACCAAGAATCGCCATGTTTCGGTAGATTAGAGCATACGGTGCCTTCCAGGGCCCTTCTGGGTTGCCTATGTCAAATGCCTTGTAGAACAGCATGAATGTTAGTGGCCCAATGATACAGCCCATGGCGGTGCCAATAGCCTGAGCAATCAGCATTGATCTGGGAGATGTTAGTGTGAGATGCCCAGTCTTGAAATCATGCATCAGATCAGCAGATATTGACACCAGCGACTTCACCAGACCGCAGCCTACTAAGCCAGCAACCACACCAGAGTCTTTGCCAGCCCAGGCTGCAAGAATGAAGAGGGCAACCTTCCCATAATTGTAGGCCATGTTGATATCAGTAAGGCCGGCGCCATAGGCATTGCAGAAACCCAGGGCAGGAGCCAGTAGGTATGCAATGACAACATAGTACCACTTCATCTCGCGGAACATCATGGGGATGACAATTACTGCAGCAACTGATAATGCAACGTAGCCAGAGTAAGCTAGCCATGAAGGTAGACTGTCCTTCATAAAAACTTCATTACGATGAAGGTCATCAAGCACTGGAATGTCTTCATCTAAAAAATAGCACTAACCCCAATCAGATTATCTATACATCACAAAGACTCTATGTCATGCATTTATCAGAATGTTTACCTTTCTTTGTGTTCTTCAGATTTGATTTTTCAATCAGATTCTTAATAGTGAAGACAATAATCTTGACAAAATTGTACAGGCCATCTCCTAGGATGAGAGCTATGCATATGAAGGCCTGCAGATTGAGACAAGGTAAGCAACAAGAATTATAGTCAGACATGTACACAGTACAATAACCAAAAAAAATAAAGAAACAAACCTTGTAGCCTTGCAGGCTGCTCATGCTGCTTTCTGGTATATTTGCTGGATACCAGTCGCCTTCCAAATCACTGATCAGAGGCCACATGACACCCCAGGAGAGAATGGCGCCAAAAAGGAGAGACAGGTTAACAAGGTGGGAACAAATCATCCCTGCCCCAACATATGTGAGGCTGAAATCAAAGAAGAATCTGACACCCCAAAAAATCAGAAGAAGAAAAAACAGAATCAGGTAAAAATGTTACTAGTCAAGAAAAGATTTAATATCACAATGAGCAAAGTGGACAATGTTACGTGTGTTTCCAAGCTGTTAGTCCAAAAGTAGGAAACTGCGAGAACCCACAACTGTCCCCACCAGAGTAAAACCACTGGAAGAAGCTCCAGAAGAAGCTGATTCCGAAGTATTTTGTGAATCCATTTACTTGCTGCCTAACATGAGGACCGGTTAAAAAACAGATAATTGTGTTTGAATTTGCAAGTCCCGTGTTATGTGAAATAACCAACATACTTTGCCATAGCATCTCCATGAGGCGTATGAAATCCATTTATAAGCACAGCTGTTGCAGTCCCGCTTGGATAAGTTAATTTGTAGTCAATTATCATAATCTGAAATTTACGAAGTTCGACAGAAAAATTAATCATCTGTGTAAATGTGATGTCAAACTTATAGAGGTTCTTGTAATCCAAGAGAAGACTACACGGAATCAAGTTCATTTTGAAGGATTCACAAGAAAAAATATGTTTTCCCAAATATGACCAAGGACTAAAGAAAATAGCTGACAACTCAAAACTTCTATGTACTTTTTTTTTTCTTTTCAAAATTATTCATGCTCTCAATGGGTTGCAGCTGAAGATTAGAATAACAAATTTTCAAAAACATAATAACCGATGCCATAGGGCTGGCCACCTCCCATAATTACCAGACGTCATGACTCACGACTATGGCGCCGTCAGATCGTGAATCAATCATGGAGGCCCATGGGCGCGGTCAAATCCGACTTGCTGCAGCCGGAGGCGGAGAGGTTTTCCTCCATTGGAGGTGGTAGGAGTGGTGGCTCACTCTCCGTCCGGCGTGTGGTCTTTGTTCGCCGATCTTGTGGCAGGCTTTTTGCCGATGCCGTTGTGTGCCCGCGAGTGCATCATGATCAAAGGATCATCATGGTCTCTCATGGCATCGCCCTCTCCCCTTTTGGTGACAGGTGGAGGTTGTAGAAGTGTATATGTAGATTGCCTAGATCTTTTCATCTGTTTGGACTTTTGGTTGCGTTGGCTGGTGCATGAAGCTTAACATGGTATCAGGGCCTAAGGTCATGAGTTGAAGTTGATAAGTGCATGATCAGGGCCTAAGGTCTTGAGTTGAAGTCCCGGCTTTCGCAATTTATCCAAAAGTTGTTGTTCAAGATCCACCATCAAGACGGTGACCGGAACACTATTCATATCTGTAATTAAAAATCAGGATCCAGAAGGTTGTGTGGGACCTTGTGTGCCTTTGGTCGGGAGAGCTTCATTCCACACCACTCTCCCCTTTTTTGTCTACCAACGCCTGGTAGAACGAAATGTTGCGGCAATTGTCCTCAAAGGAGAAGAAACCGCTGCTGTATATACATGCTCTGGAATGTATGGGCGGAAAATCGGCACATCTTGAGCACAATGAGTCAATGAGGCTCGCGTACCACAAGGTGTTCCCCAAGGGGTTCTTAGGGTACTGCAGAGAGTTCGAGTGCAGCGCATCCAATTGGTCCTAGACTCCTAGTAGCCTATCCCGTTGGAACATGTCAAGTTCAGAAACATGCCCAGCCCTTTTATATTTTGTAACATTTCTTTCTTATTATAGTGAAAAGGCAATCCTTCTGCTATTTTTCTCCAAAAAGAAGGCACATTCAGTAGGGACAACAAAGTCATCACCGGTCAATCTGATATCATGAAAATGATAGAAATGAAATCAGGAGCGAGGAGCTCCTCAAGTCGAAGGGAAAAAAAGCATGAAAATGGTACTCCTAGAACTGACGTCAAACTACATCACCTAACTAAATCGAAGTCAGCTTTGCCTAATCCGTGAGTTGGTCTTATCCTTATAAACAAACAAGGATAGCAAGACAGAGACAAAAAGACCTTACGCCGCACGCGTAGGCGTAGGACAGCAGAAGGAGCCAACATTTTTCAGTTGTCCAAGCAAGAGCAATACAGATAGTGACAAGGAGTTGATTACCACTTTGACAGTATGCAAGCAACATTTGTAGAGGAGTGAGTATTACAGAATCATTAAGCTTGTGAAGGTAATAGTGCAAGCAAGACTGTGGGGAGCACAAGCATACTGATTACTGACCTTCCTGAGAGGGACGAGCGCGATGATCCCCACGAAGCTGACGGCGAGGAGGAAGCCGGTCATCCACGCAATGCCGGGCTCCTTGTAGCTCCCCGGCACGTTGCCCTCCGTCTCCTCCCCGGCCATCTCGTAGGTGTTCTTGTCGAGCGCGAGCAGGTAGGACCCGAACCCACCTGTGGGAAGGGAAGGGAAGGGAAAAATCCAAGGATGCGTCTCAATCCAAGGTCTCCACTTGACAAATTGGCAGATGCGATGTGTGGCCGGCACTGACCTCCGACGGCGATGCCGTAGCAGGCGACGGCGCAGGTCTGCACGACGGTGTTCTCCTGGCGCGTGAAGGGGCGGGCGGCGACGCCGAGGCGGGCCAGCGCCTTGGTCCAGGCGCGGAGGAGGACGAAGGCGATGAGCGCGGCGGAGACGTTGAGCGTGGGGACGAGGCCCGTGGTGAGGTTGAGCTTCATCACGATGACGCTGTACATGGCGCCGACCGCCAGGCTCGCCACCATCCCGCGCGCCGTCAGCTGCTCCCGCCACGGCGGCACGCGGCCCCGCGCGTGCCCGGCCCCCAGCTCTGGTTCGTCGCCGTGGCCGTCGAGCTCGCGGATCTCCTCGAAACGGACTCTGCGGCCGTCCCGCGAGTGCGGCGCCATCGCGAGCTCGACGCCCGGCGACGGCGGCGGCGGCCTCCTCCGCCTGTCCTGCTGCATAGACATAGTGGGGGCAGATTCTCGCGGCGTCAGATTCGAGTCCGGGGGGAGACGGAGGAGTCATCGGACCGCCGGACAGAGCACGGTGTTCGTTAATCATTAGTGAGCTCTACACTTGTACGAGTGAGCTCTTGAGAGAGCTGTGAGTGATTCCAAGGCAGAATCCATGGAGCAAGGAGGACATTCTTGATTCTTCGGTTAGAATGGATAATTGCGCGTACAGAGAGCATGGATTAAAAATCTCACCTGCCGGGCCCTCTAGCTTCGACCAAAAAGCTTGGGAGCGCCCCCGTCAGAAAATGATGGAAGGCCTCTTGTCCTCTTGGCCTTCCATCATCTAGTGCTGCTCCTCACCGCAGCACTCGGTGCTCCCCGTGAGGCCGAGAGCTTGTGTGCAAACAACGGTGCAGGAGCTGTGTAGCAGATGCATACAAGCAAACTGACGGGAGTTCCTACTCGGCACGCATCGTCGATAAAATATCTCATTATCAACGCTCGGGAACGAGCCCCGTCCAATCAGAACTCCAGACCAAGGGGCTGAAATTGGAAAGACTTTTAGTTAAAAAAAATAGCGGGGTCAACGAAGATCCGGGCGAGATCGATCTAGGGTTGCTTGAAAAATCGTTAACTGACGCGATTGCGTAGCTGAAAGAAGGGTCGGCTTCGGTGACCCCGCATAAATCAGCTGGTTAACTTAACTTTCGGCGTGTGGTCGCCACGGCTGACGGCTCCCCGGCACGCACCGCTCGGAGGAGGAGGCCGCGAGTCCACATCGACTCGAAAAGCAAGAAATGAAGCGGGGAGAGGAACAGACGGAGTAATACGCAGCAAATCACGCGGATTCTCGTCGGAAAGGACTAATCAGTGATCACTGATCTTTTTTTTTGCGAACTAGTGATCACTGACCTGATCAAGATACATAACAAATACTCCCGAATCTCATCGGGGGGAGTAGGAGGATGAGATTCGGGAGAGGAGGCAACTCTCCTTGCGTGGCTTGCTTCCAAAGCAGTCCGGGAAGCGCCTCTTTCATTAAATCAAAGGTGTTTTATTGTTTGTTTGTTTTTGGCGAGGACTAAAAACTTGTATAAAAAATATGTCTGACGGTTCATATTATTCCATATTTTTTTAGGGAAATGCCCAAAATAAACCTTGAACTTGTAGGCGGAATCTAAATCAAACTCTGAACTCTCAGTACCTAAAATCAGCACACCAAACTCTCTTATCCCGGCCTATTTTAAACCTCGAGAGGATTTAGCTGGTATTCCTTTTTCTTTGTTTTTTTTCTTTTTATTTTCCTTTGGTTTTTCATTGGTTTTCTTCTACTTTTTTCCCTTCATTGTACTTTGTTTTTCCAATGGTTTTATCTGGTTTTCCTTTCTTCGTTATACTTTTTGTTTTTTCTTCATATTGTTTGTTTTTTCGCTTTTATTTTGTTTCTTTATCGGTAACCGGTTTTCTTTTTTACACATGTCTAATTATTCTCAGTACCCAATGCACAATTTTAGCACACATGTGTAATATTTTCTAATACACTTTCGACATTTTTCAAATACATTAGATAAATATTTTTAAATACAAGTTTACAATACTTTTTTGAATACACGGTAATACTTTTTCAAATAGATGTTTTACATTTTCTTAAGGACAATAAACATCTATACCAATATAAAAAGACCCAAAGGGGCATATCCAACAAATCCCGACCGTCAAATCAGGTCAATCTAACGACTCAGGTTGTTCCAATGGTGAGCGCTCAACATGTTTAGTGTGCAGTTAATAGCATACCAAATATTAATGCCAATGCTAATCACATACTTAATGCATAAATAATATCCCACCTAATACTTACGTGTAATTAATATATTACCTAATATCAACGTGCATTGCACGTACACATTTACTAGTTTTATAAACTACATGAACATTTTTACATTGCACGTACACATTTACGGGTTCAAGTCCTGGAAACAGCCTCTTACAGAAATGTAGGGAAAGGCTGCGTACAATAGACCCAAAGTGGTCGGACCCTTCCCCAGACCCTGCGCAAGCGGGAGCTACATGAACTGGGGCTGCCCTTTCGAAGGGGAGCCTTGGCGCAGTGGTAAAGCTGCTGCCTTGTGACCATGAGGTCATGAGTTCAAGTCCTGGAAACAGCCTCTTACAGAAATATAGGGAAAGGCTGCGTACTATAGACCCAAAGTGGTCGGACCCTTCCCTGGACCCTGCGCAAGCGGGAGCTACATGCACCAGGTTGCCCTTTTTTTACACATTTTTTAAATTGTATACACTTTTTCAAACACATGTCACATATAGTATTTTAAGGGTATGGCATTATTTTTTACATCATGCAAACCTTTTTCTTTACATTGTATACGCTTTTTTAAAGGTCACAAGCACATTTTTTGAAACTCATGAACATTCTTGAAATGCTACCATTTTTTTTATGGATGAAACATTTTTTTTGAATCACAAGAATATTATTTTCCATTGTACAAACATATTTTTAAATGCCACATACGTTTATCTAAACTCGTGATGTTTTTTAGATGCCATTAACATTTTCTTTACACATTTTTTCAGGTTTCAAAATTTGTTTCCATTTTTTAAATTTTCCATAAGTGTTCGCACTTTAAAATTTTCTTCAGGTTTCAAAAATGTTTATATTTCAAAAAGTGTTCGCTTTTCAAAACTGATTGCTTTTTCAAAAAATAGTTGTTTTCTTAAAGTATTCGGAATTTTCAAAAGTGCCCACACTTTATAAAATGTTTGGCCATTTCCAAGATTGTTTATGTTTTCAATATTTGTTTGCCCCTAAAAATGTTTTCAAAGTTCGACGTTTCGGTGTGTCTTTAAGTATTTCGGGCCTCTGATTATATCACTCATAGTCATGTGTTCTAGTGGCTATCAAGATAAGCTCAACTTTGCCAGGTCCCAAGTTCGACTCCGGTTTTTACGTCGCGTGGTAAGAAAAAAGCTTCATGCCTGGTGGGCCGGCCCAATCGAGTCCACGTGCAACAATCCCGAGATTTAACATGCCATGTCGACAATCCCTGTTTGGGAACTCTCTCAAGGTTCAAAATAGATTGGGATCAGAGAGTCCGATGTGTTGATTTCTGGGATTTGAAGTTTGGGATTCGATTTAGCTTTCGTCTACAAGTTCAAGGTTTATTTCAGACTTCTTCCAAAAAAATTAACGTCCACACAAATATCTTAATGTTTGTCTGGTTCACAAAATTCTAAAACATAAAGGAATAATTAGATTTATGCCCTTAGTTGTGTCCCACTCGGTTGTTTTACCCCTAATTTCCAAAAGTCATCGGTTTTGTCCAAGTCACTTCGCTCCTCTTATGCTTCTGCCCTTCGACCGTTTGACCGTCAGTTTGAAAAATTCATAACCAATTCATACTAAACCAGAAAAATGCAAATAAGACACCAAAATGTTCAGAAAACATCAGCTATATGTCAGTGTCATTTTCTCTTATAACAAAAATGTTGGAAAGTGCCCATCCAAGTTTTAGCTCTTATGATACCACCATGAATAGTAAAATCTAAAAGAATTAAAAAAAATCTAAAAAAATTGGTGGCAAAAAACAATCAGCACTCCCATATAGAATGTCTTTTTGCCACGACTTCCACGAATGTCGTTCCCTGATAAAACTTGGCAGACACTTAAAATATTTGTCATTCTTTGACACCAATTTATTTTTACAATTTTTTGAATTTTTTATTTTACTATTCATGCCAGCACCACGTGCTGCACTGCAGCTCCCTGGCCGACGAGGTCTGCGAGGACACGGCACCACGCATGTTGCATGTTGCATTGCAGGTCCGCCGCCGTGGCGAGATTCAGATTGCAGCGTCCCTGGTCGACGACGAGATCATGGGGTCGCAGCGCTGCTATGTTTGCGTCTAGGAACGAGAAGAAGCGAGTGGAGCGGTTGCAATAGGTGGTAGTACATGCAGCAGAGATTTTCTAGCTCTTGCAGCGGGTGGCTGCCGCCAGTGACGATGGGTCGGTGGCCGGTGGTGGCTGTTGCTGCGTCGGCGGAAGGAGATGAGGATTTGGGATACGGGAGAGAACGAGCGAGGAAGAAAGAAAGAAAACATGTGGTGGTTGGAGGAGATAGGTGGAGAGAGAGGAAGCGGTGCGTGGGGTCGCAGCTGACATGTGGCGGAAGCTCTGTTGGAAAAGGCAGTGCCTAGGAGCCGCTTAGGTATGCCTAGGCGCTAGGCAATGGCCAAATGCCTCGCCTAGGGCATAAATGGAGGTCTAGGTAGGGAAAGCAAGGAATTTCCTACCCAAGCAAGAAATCATGCCACATACTGCACTGATATGCCAAACAGGTTATATTACAACGTTAGTAGCCGGCAATTAACTTATTTATATGCCCTAAATTAATATCAACACCCATATAATAATCACAAATACACTTCGAGTAAAAACCATATTACCGCCTAGGCCGCGCCTATGGCGCTTAGGCACCGCCTAGGCACTAGGCGAAGGACAACCGCCCCGCTTACGCCTACCGCTTTTTCCAACCTTGGGCGGAAGCAGGAGGCGGCTGAAGTTCCGTTGTTATCAGCCGGTTTAAGAACAACGTTTTCCCATAAAATATCGCCTGGCCGCCAACTGGCGCTGAAATTGGCGTGGGGTGATCGGGTTCTCAGCCGCCGCCCCCACGTTGCCCCCTGGCGCCGATTTTGGCCCACTTTTAGCACAAATTAGCCCATTTTCCAGACCACTTTCGGCGCAAATTGGCCCGCTATTGGTGCAAATTGACCAATTTCAGTCCATATTCGTCGTGCTTCGGCGCAAATTCAACAGAAGCTATTTTTTATCACATAGTTCATCACAGAAAACCAAATCGAAATCAAATAGTTCAATACAAATTATATAGTTCAACAAATAAAAACGCATATTTCATCACACGTCGAGTTACGCGTTGCCCTTGAGGCTCCATAGGTGCTCCACTAGATCTTGCTACAGTTGTTGATGTACATGTGGGTCTCGGATCTCCTGACGCATATTGAGAAAGACAGTCCGGGTTACCGGTAGCTGGTGATCAACTTGGGCAAGAGGACCCTGCCTGTATGGTTCAGTGTCAAATATTGGCTCTTCCTGCTCGCTCTCAATGATCATGTTGTGCAAGATGACACAGCAAGTCATGATCTCCCACATTTGATCTTTTGACCAGGTCTGAGCGGGGTACCGGACAATGGAAAATCGAGAATGGAGCACACCAAATGCCTACTCGACATCCTTCCTGCAAGCCTCCTGACACTTGGCAAAGTGGGAGTTCTTGCCTCCTGGCACAGGGCTCGAGATAGTCATCACAAATGTGGACCATCTCGGATAGATGCCATCTGCTAGGTAGTATCTCTTGTTGTAGTGTCGTCCATTTATTGGAAATATGCCATAGAGGCAATAATAAAATGGTTATTATTGTATTTCCTTGTTCATGATAATCGTCTATTGTTCATGCTATAATTGTATTAATTGGAAACTGTAATACATGTGTGAATACATAGACCACAACATGTCCCTAGTAAGCCTCTAGTTGACTAGCTCGTTGATCAATAGATGGTCATGGTTTTCTGACCATGGACATTGGATGTCATTGATAACAGGATCACATCATTAGGAGAATGATGTGATGGACAAGACCCAATCTTAAGTGTAGCACAAGATCGCGTAGTTCGTTTGCTAAAGCTTTTCTAATGTCAAGTATCATTTCCTTAGACCATGAGATTGTGCAACTCCCGGATACCGTAGGAATGCTTTGGGTGCACCAAACGTCACAACGTAACTGGGTGGCTATAAAGGTCCACTCCAGGTATCTCCGAAAGTGTCTGTTGGGTTGGCATGAATCAAGACTGGGATTTGTCACTCTGTATGACGGAGAGGTATCTCTGGGCCCACTCGGTAATGCATCATCATAATGAGCTCATTGTGACTAAGTAGTTGGTCACAGGATCATGCATTACGGAACGAGTAAAGTGACTTGCTGGTAACAATATTGAACGAGGTATTGGGATACCGACGATCGAATCTCGGGCAAGTAACGTACCGATTGACATAGGGAATTGTATACGGGATTGCTTGAATCCTCGACATCGTGGTTCATCCGATGAGATCATCGTGGAACATGTGGGAGCCAACATGGGTATCCAGATCCCGCTGTTGGTTATTAGCCGGAGAGTTGTCTCGGTCATGTCTGCATGATTGCCGAACCCGTAGGGTCTACACACTTAAGGTCGGATGACGCTAGGGTTATAGGGAAAGTTTGTATGTGGTTAGTGAATGTTGTTCGGAGTCCCGTATGCGATCCCGGACGTCACGAGGAATTCCGAAATGGTTCGGAGGTAAAGAATAATATATAGGAAGTGAGGTTTTGACCACCGGAAGTGTTTCGGGCGTCATCGATAATGTATCGGGACCACAGGAGGGTTCCGGGGGTCCACCGGGAGGGGCCACCAGCCCCAGAGGCTTGCATGGACCAAGAGTGGGAGGGGACTAGCCCCTGAGTGGGCTGGTGTGCCTCCCACCAGGGCCCAAGGCGCAGCTAGGAGGAGAAGGGGGGAAACCCTAGGCGCAGATGGGCCTAAGGCCCACCCTAGGGCGCGCCCCCCCTCTCCCCCTCTTGGCCGCCCCCCTCCATCCCATCTAGGGCTGCCCCCCTAGGGGTGGGAACCCTAGAGGGGGCGCACCCTCATCCCATGCTCCTATAAATAGTGGGGGTTTTGGGGCTGCCCAACACACGAGTCTCTCTCCCTCTTGGCGCAGCCCTACCCCTCTCCCTCCTCGTCTCTTGCAGTGCTTGGCGAAGCCCTACTGGCGTGCCACACTCCTCCACCATCACCACGCCGTCGTGCTGCTGCTGGACGGAGTCTTCCCCAACCTCTCCCTCTCTCCTTGCTGGATCAAGGCGCGGGAGACGTCACCGGGCTGTACATATGTTGAACGCAGAGGCGCCGTTGTTCGGCACTTAGATCGGAATCGATCGCGATCTGAATCGTTGCGTGTACGACTCCACCAACCGCGTTCTTGTAACGCTTCCGCTTAGATATCTTCAAGGGTATGAAGATGCACTCCCTCTCTCTCGTTGCTAGTATCTCCTAGATTGATCTTGGTGACACGTAGGAAATTTTTGAATTATTGCTACGTTCCCCAACAGTGGCATCATGAGCTAGGTCTATGCGTAGATTCTATGCATGAGTAGAACACAAAGAAGTTGTGGGCGATGATTTGTTCAATTCGCTTATCGTTACTAGTCTTATCTTGATTCAGCGGCATTGTGGGATGAAGCGGCCCAGACCGACCTTACACATACGCTTACGTGAGACTGGTTCCACCGACTGACATGCACTTGATACATAAGGTGGCTGGGGGGTGTCTGTCTCTCCCACTTTAGTCGGATCGGATTCGATGAAAAGGGTCCTTATGAAGGGTAAATAGCAATTGGCATATCACCGTTGTGGTTTTGCGTAGGTAAGAAACGTTCTTGCTAGAAATCCATAGCAGCCACGTAAAACATGCAACAGCAATTAGAGGATGTCTAACTTGTTTTTGTAGGGTTTGCTTTGTGATGTGATATGGCCAAAAGGATGTGATGAATGATATATGTGATGTATGAGATTGATCATGTTCTTGTAATAGGAATCACGACTTGCATGTTGATGAGTACGACAACCGGCAGGAGCCATATGAGTTGTCTTAATTTATTTATGACGCGCGTGTCAATGAAAATGCATGTAATTACTTTACTTTATTGCTAACTGTTAGCCATAGTAGTAGAAGTAATAGTTGGCGAGGCAACTTCATGAAGACACGATGATGGAGATCATGGTGTCATGCTGGTGACGATGGTGTTCATGTCGCGCCTTGAAGATGGAGATCAAAGGCGCAAGATGATATTGGCCATATCATGTCACTTTATGATTTGCATGTGATGTTTGTCATGTGTTTACATCTTATTTGCTTAGAACGACGGTAGCATAAATAAGATGATACCTCATTAAAATATCAAGAATTGTGTTCCCCCTAACTGTGCATCGTTGCTAAGGTCCGTTGTTCCGAAGCACCACGTGATGATCGGGTGTGATAGGTTCTAATGTTCGCATACAACGGGTGTAAGCCAGATTTACACACGCAATACAGTTAGGTTAACTTGACGAGCCTAGCATGTACAGACATGGTCTCAGAACACGGAAGACCGAAAGGTCGAACATGAGTCGTATAGTGGATACGATCAACATGAAGATGTTCAGCGATGATGACTAGTCCGTCTCACGTGATGATCGGACACGGCCTAGTTGACTCGGATCATGTATCACTTACATGACTAGAGGGATGTCTATCTAAGTGGGAGTTCATTGAATAATTTGATTAGATGAACTTAATTATCATGAACATAGTCAAAAGGTCTTTCAAATTATGTCGTAGCTCACGCTTTGGTCCTACTGTTTTAGATATGTTCCTAGATAAAATTTAGCTGAGAGTTGACAGTAGAAATTATGCGGACTGTGTCCGTGAACTGAGGATTGTCCTCATTGCTGCACAGAAGGGTTATGTCCTTAATGCACCGCTCAGTGTGTTGAACCTCGAGCACCGTCTATAGATGTTGGGAAACATCTGACATACACATTTTGATGACTACGTGATAGTTTAGTGCGTAATACTAACAGTTTAGAATTGTGGCACCAAAGACGTTTTTGAAACGTCGCAGAACATATGAGATGTTCCAAATACTAAAATTGGAATATCAGACTAGTGCCCACGTCAAGAGGTATGAGACCTCTGACAAGTTTCTTAAGCCTAGAAACTAAGGGAGAAAAACTCAATCGTTGAGCATGTGCTTAGATTGTCTGAGTTCTACAATCGCTTGAATCGAGTGGGAGTTAATCTTCCAGATGAGATAGTGATGGTTCTCCATAGTCACTGCCACCAAGATATTGGAGCTTCGTGATGAACTATAACATATCAGGGATAGACATGATGATCCTTGAGCAACTCGCGATGTTTGACACCTTGAAAGTAGAAATCAAGTAGGAGCATCAATTGTTGATGGTTAAACCACTAGTTTCAAGAAGGGCAAGGGAAAGAAGGGATACTTCATGAGATGGCAAATCAGTTGCCGCTCTAGTGAAGAAACCCAAGGTTGAACCAAACCCGAGACTAAGTGCTTCTATAATGAGGGGAACGGTCACTGAAGCAGAACTACCCTAGATACTTGGTAGATGAGAAGGCTGGCAAGATCGACAGAAGTATTTTGGATATATGTTATATTAATGTGTACTTTACTAGTACTCCTAGTAGCACCAGGGTAATAAACACCGGTTCGGTTGCTAAGTGTTAGTAACTCGAAATAAAAGGCTACGGAGACTAGCTAAAGGTGAGATGACGATATGTTGGAAGTGTTTCCAAGGTTGATGTGATCAAACATCACAGCTCCCTCTACCATCGGGATTGGTGTTAAACCGAAATAATTGTTATTTGGTGTTTGCGTTGAGCATAGACATAATTGGATTATGTTTATCGCCATACGGTTATTCATTTCAAGAGAATAATGGTTACTCTGTTTATTTGAATAATACCTTCAATGGTCTTGCACCTAAAATGAATGGTTTATTGAATCTCGATCGTAGTGATACACATGTTCAAGCCAAAAGATATAAGATAGTAATGATAGTACCACATACTTGTGGCACTGCCATGTGAGTCATGTTGGTATAAAACGCATGAAGAAGCTCCATGTTGATGGATCTTTGGACTCGCTCGTTTTTAAAAAGATTGAGACATGCGAACCATGTCTATTGGTAGATATGCATGAAGAAACTCCATGCAGATGGATCGTTTGGACTCACTTGATTTTGAATCACTTGAGACATGCAGATCATACCACATGGGCAAGATGACTGAAATGCCTCGTTTTCAGTAAGATGGAACAAGAAAGCAACTTGTTGGAAGTAATACATTTTGATGTGTGCAGTCCAATGAGTGCTGAGGCACGCAGTGGATATCGTTATGTTCTTACTTCGTAGATGATTTGAGTAGATGCTGAGTATATTTACTTGATGAAACACAAGTCTGAATTATTGAAAGGTTTAAGTAATTTCAGAGTGAAGTTGAAGATCGTTGTGACAAGATGATAAAATGTCTATGATATGATCATAGAGATGAATATCCGAGTTACGAGTTTGGCACACAATTAAGACATTGTGGAAATTGTTTCACAACTAGTACCGCCTGGACCACCATAGTGTGATGGTGTGTCCAAACATCATAACTGCACCCTATTGGATATGGTGCATACCATGATGTCTCTTATCGAATTACCACTATCGTTTATGGGTTAGGCATTAGAGACAACCACGTTCACTTTAAATAGGGCACCACACAATTCCGTTGAGACGACACCGTATGAATTATGGTTTAGAGAAACCTAAGCTGTCGTGTCTTAAAAGTTTGGGCCGTGATGCTTATGTGAAAAAGTTTTAGGCTGATAAGCTCGAACCCAAAGCGGATAAATGCATCTTCATAGAATACCCAAAAATAGTTGGGTATACCTCCTATTTCAGATCCGGAAGCGAAAGTGATTATTCTAGAAACGGGTCCTTTCTCGAGGAAAAGTTTCTCTCGAAAGAATTGAGTGGGAGGATGGTGGAGACTTGATGAGGTTATTGAACTGTCACTTCAACTAATGTGTAGCAGGGCACATGAAGTTGTTCCTGTGGCACCTACACCAATTGAAGTGGAAGCTTATTATAGTGATCATGAAACTTTGGATCAAGTTACTACCAAACCTCATAGGTCGACAAGGATGCATACTACTTCAGAGAGGTACGTAATCCTGTCTTGGAAGTCATGTTGCTAGACAACAATGAACCTACGAGCTATGGAGAAGCGATGGTGGGCCCGGATTCCGACGAATGGCTCGAGGCCATAAAATCCGAGAGAGGATCCATGTATAAAACAAAGTATAGACTTTGAAAGAACTACTTGATGGTCGTAAGGCTGTTGAGTGCAGATGGATTTTAAAAGGAAGACAGACAATGATGGTAAGTGTCACCATTAAGAAAGCTCGACCTGTCATTAAGATGTCTCCCGACAAGTTCAAGGAGTTGACTACGATGAGAGTCTTTCACTCATAGCGATGCTAAGAGTCTGTTGGAATTATGTTAGCAGTTACTGCATTATTTATGAAATCTTGCAGATAGGATGTCAAAACATTGTTTCCTCGACGATTTTCTTGAGGAAAGGTTGTATGTGATACAACCAGAAGGTTTTGTCAATCCTGAAAGATGCTAACAAGTATGCAAAGCTCCAGCAATCCTTCTAAGGACTATAGTAAGCATCTCGGAATTGGAATGTACGCTTTGATGAGATGATCAAAGATTTTGGGTTTATACAAAGTTTATGAGAAACTTGTATTTCCAAAGAAGTGAGTGGGAGCACTATAGAATTTTTGATGAGTATATGTTGTTAACATATTTTTGATCAGAAATGATGTAGAATTTCTGGAAAGCATGCAGGGTTATTTGAAAAGTGTTTTTCAATGGAAAGCCTGGATTAAGCTACTTGAACATTGAGCATCAAGATCTATAAGGATAGATCAAAAACGCTTAATAGTACTTTCAAATGAATACATACCGTGACAAGATTTTGAAGGAGTTCAAAATAGATCAGCAAAGAAGGAGTTCTTGGCTGTGTTACAAGGTGTGAGTATTGAGTAAGACTCAAGACCTGACCACGACAGAAGAGAGAGAAAGGACGAAGGTCGTCCCCTATGCTTTAGACATAGGCTCTACAGTATGCTATGCTGTGTACGACACCTGAAGTGTGCCTTGCCATGAGTCAGTCAAGGGTGATCCAGGAATGGATCACATGACAACGGTCGAACTTATCCTTAGTAACTAGTGGACTAAGGAATTTTCTCGATTATGGAGGTGGTAAAAGAGTTCGTCGTAAAGGGTTACGTCGATGCAAACTTTGACACTAATCCAGATGACTCTGAGTAGTAAACCGGATTCGTATAGTAGAGCAGTTATTTAGAATAGCTCAAAGTAGCGCATGGTAGCTGCATCTACAAGATAACATAGAGATTTGCAAAGCACACATGGATCTGAAAGGTTCAGACCCATTGACTAATAAACCTCTCTCACAAGCAAGATATGAACAAACCCCATGGGTGTTGGATTCATTACAATCACATAGTGATGTGAACTAGATTATTGACTCTAGTGCAAGTGGGAGACTGTTGGAAATATGCCCTAGAGGCAATAATAAAATGGTTATTATTGTATTTCCTTGTTCATGATAATTGTCTATTGTTCATGCTATAATTGTATTAACCGGAAACTGTAATACATGTGTGAATACATAGACCACAACATGTCCCTAGTAAGCCTCCTGTTGACTAGCTCGTTGATCAATAGATGGTCATGGTTTCTTGACCATGGACATTGGATGTCATTGATAACGGGATCACATCATTAGGAGAATGATGTGATGGACAAGACCCAATCTTAAGCATAGCACAAGATCATGTAGTTCGTTTGCTAAAGCTTTTCTAATGTCAAGTATCATTTCCTTAGACCATGAGATTGTGCAACTCCCGGATACCGTAGGAATGCTTTGGGTGCACCAAACGTCACAACGTAACTAGGCGGCTATAAAGGTGCACTACAAGTATCTTCGAAAGTGTCTGTTGGGTTGGCACGAATCGAGACTGGGATTTGTCACTCCGTATGACGGAGAGGTATCTCTGGGCCCACTCGGTAATGCATCATCATAATGAGCTCATTGTGACTAAGTAGTTGTCCACGGGATCATGCATTACGAAACGAGTAAAGTGACTTGCTGGTAACGAGATTGAACGAGGTACTGGGATACCAACGATCGAATCTCGGGCAAGTAACATACCGATTGACAAAGGGAATTGTATACGGGATTGCTTGAATCCTCGACATCGTGGTTCATCCGATGAGATCATCGTGGAACATGTGGGAGCCAACATGGGTATCCAGATCCCACTGTTGGTTATTGGCTGGAGAGTTGTCTCGGTCATGTCTGCATGATTCCCGAACCCGTAGGGTCTACACACTTAAGGTCTGATGACGCTAGGGTTATAGGGAAAGTTTGTACGTGGTTACCGAATGTTGTTTGGAGTCCCGGATGAGATCCCGGGCGTCACGAGGAGTTCCGGAATGGTCCGGAGGTAAAGAATAATATATAGGAAGTGAGGTTTTGACCACCAGAAGTGTTTCGGGCGTCACCGGTAATGTACCGGGACCATAGGAGGGTTCCGGGGGTCCACTAGGAGGGGCCACCAGCCCCGGAGGCTTGCATGGGCCAAGAGTGGGAAGGGACCAGCCCCTGAGTGGGCTGGTGCGCCTCCCACCAGGGCCCAAGGCGCAGCTAGGAGGAGAAGGGGGAAACACTAGGCACAGATGGGCCTAAGGCCCACCCTAGGGCGCGCCCCCCTCTCCCCCTCTTGGCCGCCCCCCTCCATCCCATCTAGGGCTGCTGCCCCCCTAGGGGTGGGAACCCTAGAGGGGGTGCACCCTCATCCCCTCCTCCTATAAATAGTGGGGGTTTTGGGGCTTCCCAACACACGAGTCTCTCTCCCTCTTGGCGCAGCCCTACCCCTCTCCCTCCTCGTCTCTTGCAGTGCTTGGCGAAGCCCTGCTGGCGTGCCACGCTCCTCCACCATCACCACGCCGTCGTGCTGCTGCTGGACGGAGTCTTCCCCAACCTCTCCCTCTCTCCTTGCTGGATCAAGGCGCGAGAGACGTCACCGGGCTGTACGTGTGTTGAACGCTGAGGCGCAGTTGTTCGGAGCTTAGATTGGAATCGACCGCGATCTGAATCGCTGCGTGTACGACTCCACCAACCGCGTTCTTGTAACACTTCAGCTTAGCGATCTTCAAGGGTATGAAGATGCACTCCCTCTCTCTCATTGCTAGTATCTCCTAGATTGATCTTTGTGACAGGTAGGAAATTTTTGAATTATTGCTACGTTGCCCAACACCATTGACCTCGAAGTTGATCGGAGGAGAATGACCTTCAACAAGCTTGGAAAAGACAGCAGAGTGCTGCAGTACGTTGATGTAATTGTGAGTTCCTGGCATACCAAAGAAGGAGTGCCAAATCTAGAGGTTGTGTGTGGCCACTGCCTCAAGTACCACACTGCAACCGCCTTTGGCGCCTTTGCACTTCCCCTACCAAGCAAATGCATAGTTTTTCCATTTCCAATGCATGCAGTCGATGCTTCCAAGCATCCCAGGAAATCCTCTTGCTGCATTCTGTGCTAAGATCCGAGCAGTGTCTTCAACATTGGGTGATCGCGAGTATTGCGGTCCAAACACTACCAGCACTACCCTGCAGAACTTGTAGAAACACTAAATGGTCGTGGACTCGGCCATGCTTCCATAGTCTTCCAGTGAATCACTGGGAGCTCCGTATGCAAGCATCCTTATAGCCGTCGTGCACTTCTGGAGTGAGGTGAATCCAAGTGTGCCCGTGCAATCCTTCTTGCACTTGAAGTAGTTGTCGAACTCACGGATGGAATTCACAATCCCGAGGAAGGGCTTTCGGCTTATCCGAAAACGGCGCCAAATACTTTGTCGTCGTGCAGTGGAGCGTCGGCGAAGTAGTCGGAGTAGAGCAAGCAATAGCCTTCCAGTCGATGCCTTTGCTTTGCCTTCAGCCGGCCCAGCGCCGAGCCACCTCGTCTGCGGCTTTGCATTGCTCGCGAGCAGGCGGCCAGGGCGGCGAGGACCATGAGATGCTCTTCGTCCTGGGTGTCGAAATCGGCTTCCTTCTCTAGGAGCACCGCGAGCCCCTCCTCGTCGTCGGAGTCCATGGCCGAGTAGACAAATCGCCGAACACCTAACGGGCATGGTAGGCACGCAGCCGCCGGTATTCCAGCCCTGCGTGGCCGGAACATCGGAAAGCTCGCCCAGGAACGGGGTGGAGGATGCCGCGGCGGAGCCCTCTCTTTTTTCGACGGGGGGATGGCCTATCTAGCGGCGGTGGGTGGGTGGGCGGCGCCA
>NC_041382.1:640868585-640878795 GCF_002162155.2 Triticum dicoccoides
AGATGCGTTTTTGCCTGACGGTGGTGGCCCAAATGCGGTTTTCCCTTCCGCCAGCTAGTGCGCTGAGTTCGGCCTAGGATCGCCGAGCCGGCGGGTTTCAACGTCCTGGGGGCGCGACTGGGATTTTTTGGCGCCGACGCTAAAAAACTTGCCCTGGGGGCCTGGTGGGGGCGGGAGTGGAGATGCTCTAACCTGGGTACACGCCACCCAGACAACTTTAGAGAAAATAGTATTGGGCCCGCGGAGTAAAAAAATAGATGTACCTCACTGCACACTCTGCACAACACGTCCCCTTGGCGCAGATGTGCACGACAAGGGTATTTGCATGTATGAACCGATGTATGTCCACTTTTCTCATTTCAATGAACTTTAGCGTACAAATCACCTCTGCCTGGACGACCGGTTGCATAGCTGCGATCAGTTGCCGCTGCGGGCAGGCTGCAATCGGTCTTTGCATCATGTGCGCAGCTGGTCATGTAGTAGTGTTAAGGCAAGCTGGGTAGGGCCAAAATTATCATTGGAGTTACTGCTGCTCTTCATTTGGAATTCCCTAGTTATGACTTTGATGTAAGACTCAAACATAATAGCCTTAATTATGTAAGACTTTAATCGTTAATGGGTGTAACCTGTGATATCAGTTCGTTGTGTTAACTGGACATTGATTTTGAGATCACTATGCACACACAAATCGTTGTCTTCGGTCATCTAGACCAGGGTCCCCACAAGAGGGCACACAATGCTCGACCTTTTGCCGACGGAGGAGATGTTGTGGTGGAGATTGGAGAGTAAGTAGGAAGGGATGAGGGAGAGATGGGTAAGAGTCCAAGCAAGAGGTTTTTGTGTGTTGTGTCTCTGCTCTCGTCTTTTTACCACAAGAGTATGTCGGAGTATGATAAATTGCAAAGGTGTAGCGAATTGAGTTTAAAGGATGCAAACACGAGGGCTCGATGATATTTCTTTTGTTCGGTGTTTGGATAGCCTCTCTATCCTAGTCATCAAGTTGATGGAGGCTTCGAACAACAAAAACTTTAAATAACACAAAAAGCATCATTTGAGTCGCGCACCAGTTGCAACCCCACCTATTCCGTCATGGCTACAAATGTTAAAGCCTCTTGGGGTAGACCTTGACACACAAAAAGGGATCTTCGAGTCTTATACAGACGAGTCATTCACACTAAATGACAACCATTTAGGAGGCGTACAACCTTCAAGAGGAACAAGCAAAGTAATGTCACTTGGATAAGCTCTTCGACGATCTTCAAACAAAACACTATCAAGAACTCATATGATCTCACTCTCACAGAAGACACTCGAAGCAAACAAGAGAAACACTCGGGAATTGAGATTCAAGCACGAGGAGAGTTTGGCATTCAAATAATCAATTAAGTGCTCATGGATCACCCAACAACTATCTTGCCTTGGGGTTCAGGCCAACCCTACTACTGAAGTAGAAAGCATCATATTCCGGTTTTTCCAACACTTGATCAGGAACTGGGCGCAGAAATTCCTTTAAGAGAAGGGGATGCCTACAACCAATGCCTAAATAAAGGCATATGTCGAAAAGTGCAACTACTAATAGATTCAGTAAAAGAAGGCCTGGAACGACTTGGATGAAATGACTACGAAAATTAAGTGAAAAAAGTTGGAATTGGTTTGAGGTCCCCACAATGAAAAGATAAACTTTGAGTCATTCATAGGTGGACGTGCCCAGTGGTCAAAATGCTGTCCAAACAACGTAATTGCCTAATCAATGACAAACCCTGCCCCGATAGTGCTGGTAATTAATGTGTGAAAAATGGCAAATATGCGGTGTTAGCATCCACACATCAGCAGCTTTATAAGAGTTGCCACTGGTATGCCACTTTGCATGTTCACGGACATACAACTCACAAAATAAAAAATGTAGGATCTAAATGACACCCAAGCAGGTTTAGTTGCCCGCTGGTATATTTACTCGCAACAACAGCCGCTAAGGTACTGTAAACAAAGCCAAGCTAAAATACGATGACATAACCTGAGCAACGGCACATGGTACATTTGCAGAACATAAATATCTTTACAGTGTATCTATATGAATAACTCTCTCCAGCAAAGCTTGCCCCCAGGTTTCAAGGCACAGCAATCTAACTCCATAACACCTTCAATCAAGCAAACCCACTTTCTCGATCACAAGTATTCGCATCTTGCACCTCAGTTTGCTCAACGGAGTCACTTTTGCCTGCGTCAATTATAATATATTATAGGTTGGCAGGATTTCACTAGAAGCAATAATTCTCGCCTTTTCAATCAAGTAAAAAAAAAATGAAGAAGAACAATAAGACAACAACACCCGGCAATAACTCACTTTCTTGACCACAAGTATTCGTATCTTGCACCTCAGTTTGCCCAAGGGAATCACTTCTACCTAGATCAATTAGAATAGATTATAAGTTGCTAACGTTTCACTGAAGAAAAACAAGTGAGCAAGAACAATAAGGCAAAACAACACCAAGCAATAATCTCATTTCAAGTTGGCTTCGGTCAATATCTTATTACAAACTTCACTTCCTTGTTTAGGAAATTGACTTGGTTCAAAGGCATTTTGACCTCTGTTGTTATATGCTAGGGAAATTAAAGATCGACGGTCGGATTCGTACTAGACCAAATCCAACAAAAGTGGTCTCAGGCATTGCGGTCCCCCAAACGTGTGGCCTGGATTTGGTGTGTCAGACGTATTGCTCAAACTGAAGCACCTAGAACCTCAGTTAAAGAAGTTTCCCGCTCCACCGCGACTTCTCTGCTTCAGCACTGCAGTCGCTCCCTCCCTAGCCATCTCTTGCTGTCATTCCACATGCTCACAGAAATTGTCACCACTCCCTGACATCTGCCATACACGCCCTCTCCACCAATCGTGGCAAGCACTCCCCATCATCCGGTCTTCCAATCCCCTGGTCGGGGCGCTAGCACTGCCGCAGGCCGAAGTCCATATCACTGGCCCTCTCTGTGTGTGGGTTGCGGGGGTGCTAGCTGCCGGATGCCAAACCACTGCAGCCCGACCATGCACTGAACACAACATCTTCAACCGCACACACACACACACAACTTGAAGAGGCAAAATAATATTTCAGAAAGTAGATGTGGAGTACAAAGTTCTTCGATGATCTAGAGTTTATATTTCTGTAAACCATATGCCGATCAAAATCTGAATCCGGTATATGTATTCCACTCCAAGAGGAAACCAAGGAATATGTTGCAGTCTTTGTGTTCAAGTCCAAAGTGATTTTCATTTTTTTATGTCCATTGCAGTGAAATGCTGACCAACTCCAAGTATTACAACGATTTACAAAATCCTTGCTGATTTAAACATTTCAAGTGATCCATCATTGCATTTGCTCTACAACAATATGAAGAAAAAAAGTGTTGATGATTGCATCCATAACTACTGGAGTTTATGTCGACTTTTTTTCTCAAATAGTTGGACGTGTCTAAAGCTTGGCGTGTTTGTATGGCTACATGCTCTTGCTATGTTTCTACTAATAATGGGGTGTTTGTTACGTTACTTTCTCTACGTATACAGAAATTATAATGCATCACCTTGGCAGATTCATGCTCGGACAATTATCTAGAAAGGAAATTAAGGAATTATAAGTCAAAAAACAGTTTTATCGTGTAGCTAACAATAGATATTTTTTCTCCATTGTCAGGACGTAACAATTTTGTTAGCAGAACTACATTTGTGCCTGCAAAGACTTGAAGACCGCAAAGTACCTATAGGTACATTTTCTTTATCTGCAGTTCAATATGGGACTTTGGTTTCTCATACTTTCTAATTCGGTGTCATAATAAAATACTACATGGAAAATATAACGTGTTTTGCATCAATGGTCTTACTTGACCGGTGCTCCAATTATAGTTTGTGTCTAACATAATTATTGGGGTTCCAGATACTTGTGCTGTCATCGAGTACCTTGAATTATTTGATGTAAATAATAATTGTGCTTAATTAACTCTCCTCTAGTTTTTGATATTTATGATTATGGGATGTGTTCTATGATGCAGGGATACGGCACATAGGTGCCGAATCGGTGCAGGACACTGCACCAGGACGGGGATACACATGGATACGCGTGGGATACACGTATCCCAAAGCATCACAATTTTCGAATTAAAATAAGGAAAAAAAATCAGAATACAGCTGGAACACGCAGGGTATACCCGAGGAATACGTATGGGGCTGTTACGACTTGATCAGGCCTTTCATTGCTGTTGATAATAGCATCCATAACTAGTGTAGAGTTTATGTCAATTTTTATTAAAAAAAATCTCATCTCAAATAGTTGGGTATCTCAAACTTGCGTATTTGTATGGCTACATGCACTTGCTATATTTCTCCTAATGGGGTGTTTGTTATGTTGCTTTCTCTACATATATAGAAATTATAATGCAGCACCATGGCAGATTCCTGCTCAGACAATTATCTAGAAAGGAAATGAAGGAATTACAAAAATCAGTTTTTTAAATCCTGTAGCTAACAATAGATATTTTTTCTCAATTGTCAGGACGTAACAGTTTTGTTGCACTACATTTGTGCCTGCAAAGACTTGAAGACCGCAAAGTACCTAAAGGTACATTTTCATTATCTGCAGTTCAATATCGGATTTTGGTTTCTCATACTTTCTAATTCAGTGTACATGTAAATAATAAATGTGCCTAATTAGCTCTCCTCTAATTTTTTATATTTATGATGATAGGCTGTGCAAGCTGTAGAGATTGCCGTAACCATGCTAAGGTTGCGGCTGGATTCACTGCAGCACATGTAACAGTTCTCAACTCAGCAGATTTAATTTCTATTTCCCAACTAACGCAAGAAGCCCTAACAGTCGATGCACTACTCTACCATTGCATCGCATCATCATTATCAATCTCGTCCTCCTAAATCAAGTGTGATAAGTTGCTAGGTTGTAATCTCAGTTTCATCACACGGACAATCCTAGAGCAATGGACATTGTGACGAGAACACAGATCTGTGTTTTGACACCCACATGGTGCTAGATTAGCTAAGCATGGGCTGAACACTGCTTACTGGATGTGGATCTGCTGCCACAATATTGGTGAAGTCAAGCTTCCCTGCTTACTAAAAGGATCCAAATATAACACCCCCTCTTTGACTTTCCAACATGTTTTCAACTAATAGTACATAAATAACAGGGCATAAATGACACCCAGAGCAGTTGTTGCCACAAGGGCGAAAGAGCAGAGGTACCTGGAGTCCTGATATGTTTGGAGATTCCACTGGCAAGGAAGTAGCGCATAAAACCAAGGTGCCTCTTGGGTAGCTTCGCCACTCCTCGCAGAGTCGGCATACTGAGATCAACAGAGAATACTGTCGGCATAGCCCTCATGCCGGTGCCCTTGGCCAACAAGTAAACAATATCATCACCATCCGTGACGCTCAAGGTAGGGTAAGCCATGCGTAGAGATTCCAGGGACAAGACTTCCTCTGCAGCACTCCCCTCCTTGTTGGCGCTTCCGCTCATGAGCTTATGCAACAGCTTATAATGCCTTTTGAGATCAGCAGGAATATCAATCTCAGTCGACAGGGCGGAGCATCGAAATTGCCAGCCATTCAATGAAGTGACCGGGATAGGCATGCTCCATGTGGTGGCCCTCCAGGCACCACCGTGCAAGTTCATCTTGACATACTTGATAGTGCTTTTGCTCTGGTCGACAATGATGTCACGCAAATAGTAGGGGCAGCAGTCAAGGAATAACCTCCAGTCACTCTTAGAGACAGAAGGCAGAGGCACGTCACGGAGCGTGGGGCTAATTTCCAGCACGTCGCAGAGAAGGATGCCTCGCAGATCGACCCAGCCAACGGTACCTTTAGCACCACCAAGCGTGATCACCTTTGTTGTCCGATGATACGAAAGCATCTGCGATGCGAGAGAGATCGAGGACGAGTTGTCCCTGGGCAGCTCCTTCACATTCAGCTCTATATCCAGCAGCTTGGAGGTCCAACTCCCTGGCTTGCCATCAGGTCTAGACCGGTACACGTGAAGCTTAAAGGTACACATACCCAAGGTTTGAAGGGCGGCCACAGCGTACTTGCCGTCGCCGCAGCTCAGTATGGCGATCTCCTTATCTCCAAAGTAATATGGAGCAGACTTCGGGAGCAGGTCCAGCTTTGGGATTTGGGAGTGCGCCCTGTAGACGAAGTAGTCGCTAAACATCGGATTAGACTCGCCAAAGGGTTGGACGGGGACGCGGAGGAGAACGAGGTCAGCATCCGCGCTGATGACCTTGGGCGCCAGGGACAAACCCTCGGGTTCCGGGCATGCCGCGCTGCTGAAGGAGAAGTGCGAGAGGACTGGCGGGCGGGCGGCGCAGAAAGTCACCGCGATGGGCAGGCCGGTACTCGTCTTGGACGTGGCGGTGGTGGCGTTGCGGCTGGGGCCGATTTGGCCAAAGAGGTCGAGTATGACGGAGCTTGGGATATAGTGGCGGCCCTTGCCCTCGCGGCTCGCAAGGACGGCAGCTGTCGCCATGGATTCTGATTGGTCAATCCACGACCAAATCGGACAAGACTGGAGCTTCAATTGGATTTGGGATACTCATCTGGGGGCCGAAGGAGCGTCAGCCGGCGGCGGAATTCGGGGAGTAGGGTTAGGAATTTTAGGGAGGGCGATGATCCGTTCTCTTCTTCCTGAAGGCCTGGCCTTTTTTTTGGGAGTGCAACCTGAAAGCCTTTGAAGATCCTCGGGGAGTATCATATAATAGTATCATGCATATGATACTAGTTATATAATACTACCTCCCTAATACATAGTATCATATATTAGTATCATGTAGTATTTTATTTATTGTCATGCATGACACAAAGTAGCATAACATTTATTATGATACGGTATCATGATACTCTATGATACTCCACCATATCTTTCTTCATTTAAGGTTATGACACCTCATCAAAATTGCTTAGTTGACATGCATGATACTAACTATGATACTACCATTACGACTAGCCTAAGCGAGACAGAGGGAAGCCTTGCGTCGGAGAGCTCCAGATGGGCCGGCCCAGCCGCGCGGGAGGGTACAACCTCCTTTTTATGTTCTTTTCTACGTTTTCTACGTTTTCTGTTTACTTTTTTGCTTTATTTTTTTTACCTTTTTATACTTTAACATATTATAAATATATATCAATAAAATTTTATTTTTTATCAAGCATTTGATTTTTTTAAATGTGTATAGATAAATTTCTTATCACACGAGAATTTTATAAAAAAACGATTATGTATTCAAAAAAATGTTAATCAAGCATTTGAAAAATATTTGAAAAATGTCAATGTGTTTAGAAAAAATGATGGAAATTTTTTATCATGAAAATGTTACTCAAGCATTTGAAAAAATGTTGAACACGTCTTCGGGCCCGTGGGACTGGGGATACCCAAGCCCGTTTGCTTACGGCCCCTCGCGCGGCGCACTGCCTGGGCCCCACGTGCGGCCCATCTTCAGGCCTCGCAGATAAGCCCTCAAGTGGACCCCCTCCTCGCGAGGCGCGCACCGTCAGGCATCGCTAGTAGCCTCACGAGGCAGCTTCCCGAGGCCATCTCCCGAGGCCTCCTAGGAGTCGTATGGATCAAGGAACCAACCAAGGAGTCACGCTGCCCCGCGCCTTCACGTGGGTGACCCGCGTGGGGACAAATGGAGCCAGAGGAGCGCCAACAGGTCCGGACGAGGAGGTTTGCCTCTTTGGTGCTAAGGGAGCAAGGACAGCTCACCGGTTACCAAGGCGATCCCTAAAGGTTGCCTCTTCGGTGCAAAAAGACCAGGACGACGGGCTCGCTAGGATGAAGGTCATCACCGAGCCCACCGGCGTGTCATGGCAGAGAGCTTTGGCAGGCGAAGACCAACTTTAGTCAAGATAAGTTGTACTCTGTCCCCGTTCGTATTTGGCCGTTGTGGCAACCCTTCCTGCCTGGTGTTTTCGGGGGAAGAGGACCAAGGCTAGCATAAGTAGAGATAGAGTGCCACCATAGAGAGGGATCGATCAACCCTCTTTGTACTCGTGTGTTCATCCTCCCTCGCGAGGCAATCCATCCACAAAGCAGGAGTAGGGTTTTACACCGCAAGGTAGTTCGTCTTTCCCTTTGCTCGAGCACGCCGGAGCATCGCCGTGAGGTAGTGTGGAGCTAGGCAAGGCTTGGCGAGGTTCCTTGCGCACACCCCAGTGTTCGAATCTTTCTGGGGTCCCCGAATCCCAAGATCTGAAATTTGGCACGCTAGGTAGGAGTGTGCCGAAGTTCGTCCGCTTCACTCCATTTCTGCTCCGCCATCTCTGTAACGTCCCGAGACCGATGCGTCAGGTGTCTTCCAGTTATCCTCCGTTGTTTGCCATGTCATTCGCTTGCGTGATTCACTTTGCCATGTCATCATGTGTATTGCATCCTCATGTTTTTTAAAACTTGCATTCGTCCGGGTCTCCCAGTTCTCTCTGTTGTCCGTTCTGAGTCCAGCCACACTCACACACGCTCGCGGCACCTCCGATATATTATTTTATAAGTGGCATAAAAATGTTCTCGGGATAGGGTGAAAGTTGGCGTGCGGTCTTGTTATAGCGTAAGTAGACCGCTTGCCAAATTTCATCGCGTTCGGAGTCCGTTTGATAGCTCAACCGTCATCTGTAGCGACACCATTGCTGGTTAATACGCCAGACATTTTCTGTCTCCTGAAACTGTTGCCGGGCCTCTCTCACTCTTCTCTCCCGCAGCCCACGGCCTTCTACGCAGCCACAATCAGCCCACCTACAAATCCACCTAAACTGCCTCCACTCGGGACCGTCGGATCGCGATCGGAGGGCTTTGAAACAGCCTCAAACCCCCTCCAAACCCTAATCCTAGCCTCCTACTATAAATAGACCCCTCCCCCTACCAAATCGGGGCTAAACCTACACTACTAGGGAAAAGCCTATACACATGATCTTACCAGCAGCGCGTTTTAAAATAAGGCGTTGCTGCAATGTAGCAGTAGCGCGCTCCAGCAGAACTCGCTGCTGAAATAAAAGAAGCAGTAGCGCGCCTCTTGTAAGCCGCGCTACTGCTATAATTCCCACGACCCCGCTGCGAAGCTAGTTCTAGCAGCAGCGCGTTAACTGGAAGTGTGCTACTGCTAGGTTGTTTAGCAGTAGCGCCTTTCCCTATAGCGCGCTACTGCTAAAACTAGCTATCTCCCACCACCCACGCTCTCCTCTATCCGATCCACTCACACTCACACTCACTCGATCTCCCCCTCGCGCCGGTCCTCCCCCGCTGGCCGCCGTCGCCCACCCCTCCTCCATCCGTACCGCCATCACCTCCTCCTCCTCACTGGACTCGGTACCGCCCTCCTCCTCCGTCCTCCCTCGACTTGCCGCTGGCCAGCCCCTCCTCGCTCCGCCCTTCCTCCTCCATCCTACTCTCTCCTCCCTCCTCCAGTCGCCCTTCCTTCTCCCTCCTCCCTCCCCCATCCACAACCCCTCCTCCCTGCTACATTTTGATTTAGTAGGCTAGTTCATATGCAACATTTTGATTTAGTTCATATGATTTAGTTGATTTAGTAGGCTAGTTGATTTAAAACATTTTGATTTAGTTGATTTAGTAGGCTAGTTTATTTATAGAACATTTTGATTTAGTAGGCAAGTTGATTTAATAGGCTAGTTGATTTAGTTAATTTATAGAACATTTTGATTTAGTTGATTTAGTACGCTAGTTGATATTGCTTCTCGCGGAAGAATAATCAAATTGCTTCTCCTGGAAGAAGAACCAAATTGCTTCTCGCGGAAGATTTGGCATTTTCCTGCTAGCTGTTGGTTCTATTCTAGAAGGTGTTAGTAAGCTATGAAAATATAACTGAAGAAGAAACAAAAATATCACATGCTACTGTTTTTCTTTCCTGTGAAGTGGATCGTTAATCCTTTGCTCATTTTGCTTTAGGAAAATGGCGCCACCACCACCACCACCACCATGTCGATTGTGCAAGTCAAGGTGCGCCAGCAGCCTTGCAACTGGCAAGCTATTCGGCATCTACTTCCAGCCGAGTTTTCGTCGTGCGGCGGTAAGAAATTATATGAAATGTAACAACTATTTTATTTTTAGTGTTGGCATTACTGCATTGTGTCATTTTGCTTTTTTTACATAGATCGTCCCATGCAATGTGAGGTTAAAATTCAACAAGCTGACAGGAGACACTGTGACAT
>NC_041382.1:640879051-640924748 GCF_002162155.2 Triticum dicoccoides
TATGGAGGTCGAGAAAGGATGCAATATGTCGCAGATTTGAGGAGATGGATGGGCATGTTTCCTCGCCCGCATGCATCTTACTGGTGGTGAGTTGATCTGCTTCTCCTTCAGAGCAGAAAGACCCAAGCTGGCTATCATTTATATCAACCTGGTGGAAGATGATGAAGATGATGAAGATAATGAGGACCCACTCGATGAAGATGATGAGGACCCACTTCATGAAGCCATCGTAGCTGAAAGAATGAGGCCGAGCGAGGAGGAGGTGTGCAACCTATGGGACATAATTCCGCCATGTGCTGACTTTGTCGGGGTGCCATTCGTGACCCGCCTAACAAGTACCATGGTCAATCGACATGATATGGTATGTTATACTTACAAATGCAAATTATCCGATGATATGCTTAGTGTAGAGTCCAATGATATGTTGTGTGGAATCTAGTCGATGATATGCTTTAGTGTAGACTCCGATCACATGCTTATTAGTGTAGAATCTAATGAACTATTAATAGTGTATATAACCCATATATACTTATTTGCAAGAGTATGTGCTAGGCTATTTATTAATTGATATGTTTTTCTTATTCAGAAATTGGCAAAGAGCCTATCTGTGAGTTATGGTATCGAGCTTGATGAAGAAGGCTCAGCTGGACTACGCCTTACTGCAAGGGGCTCCGTCACAACCTGTACTTACCGCATGGACACGGACGGTCGCACACACTTAAACTCGGTTGGGTGGAAGAGATTCCTCGTTGGCAAGAATCTTCGTGTTGGATAGGCCATCCTAATTACTATCAGGAACACCCACCGCCCAGTCTTGAGGATGATGATCGTCGTCGATATCATCTAGAAGTACATATGTGTGTGTGTGGCTATATCATCTAGAACTACATATGATGATCGTCGTCGATATCATCTAGAACTACATATGATGATTGTTGGGGATATAACTATTAGGTATGACCCGCCCAGGAGGGGCCGGGTTATACCTATGGCGAGTCAAGATATGAAGCCCAAGACGACACGTGAAGATGGTGTTTCAGTTAAGGGTCCAAGCCCAAAGGCGACTCAAGGCCCGTAGAGATAAACCGCCATATGTATGTAACTTATGTTGTAAGGCAGGAATAAACAGAGACTGAGCCGGACACTATTTATGAGCCGGCCAGGACTCTGAGAGACGCCGGGCGTCGACCTCTGTATATAAAGGAACGACCCAGCGGCGGTTCAGGGCAAGTAAGATCAGATTGAGAGCTAGGTCAAGCGATTTCGCTCCCTCGTAATCGAGACATAAGCAATCCCACTCAAAACTGGATCGTAGGCTTTTACCTTCACCGTAAGGGGCCGAACCAGTATAAACCCCGTGTCCTTTGTCCCGATTAACCCCTTTAAGTTTCCTAGTTGCGATGGCTCCACGACTAAGTCCTTTTACTAGGACATCTAACGTGACAATTCCACAATAGTTGGTGCCCACCGTGGGGCTAGTGCATAGTGGATTTGAGTTCTTGAAGGGCAGCTTCGAAGGGCTCAAGGGATACGCTATGGGCCGAATGACCAAGAGTCGTCACGGCAAGCTCTACATCAACAACGAAGGCTAGGGCCCCGACGCTGGCTCAATTGAGTACGGGTACCGGTCCCCTTCGGCGGAATCCACGTCTTCATCGGCAAGATTGGCGAGCCGGGACCTGAGCCGAACATCTGCACCGACCTCGTCAAGATGGCTCAGCGTGCGAGACCTGCCCGGGCTCAGCCTTCCATGAAGCGTGCCTTCGTGGGATGCATCCACGGAGGGGAACTTTCTGAAGGATCTGTGTCCGACGGTGAGACGGCCATCCACTCTGATGGTGAGTCGTCCACGGGTGAGACGGATTCATTATATCAATTTCAAGATGGCGGGCTTGGGGTTTGTTCCGATGGCAGCAGTATTTCGGACCTCCTTGAGCCACCGAGCAGAGTTGGGATCTTCATGGCTGGCACGCAACCCGTTCAAAACTCTACGACTGCGGCAGCGATAACCTCCGGGTCAGCGACAGCCGGGGTAGGAGGCCCTGTGCGCCCGCCGGCTCAGGTGCTGATGGAGGATAAGATGACGACACTATTAACCACCGTGGTCAACCCGGCGGATCAATCTCAACATGATGCGGAAGTGGCGCAGTTAAAGCAGGATATAGTACAGGATAAGAAAGACCTAGCGGCGGAAAACGTCAGGATGACCGCAGAGTGGGCGACTCTGGACGCCCAGGCTCAGCAGATTCAATCACAGGCTTTCCAGCTCACGAGGGATCAGAACGCATCAAATGAGGTCATGAGGAGGAGGTACCAGAAGACTCAATCCCGCCTGCCTCCGGTTTACGATCCTTGAAACCTCTTTCGTGTTGGAAATATGCCCTAGAGGCAATAATAAATTAGTTATTATTATATTTCCTTGTTCATGATAATCGTTTATTATCCATGCTAGAATTTTATTGATAGGAAACTCAGATACATGTGTGGATACATAGACAACACCATGTCCCTAGTAAGCCTCTAGTTGACTAGCTCGTTGATCAATAGATGGTTACGGTTTCCTGACCATGGACATTGGATGTCGTTGATAACGGGATCACATCATTGGGAGAATGATGTGATGGACAAGACCCAATCCTAAGCCTAGCACAAAGATCATGTAGTTCGTATGCTAAAGCTTTTCCAATGTCAAGTATCATTTCCTTAGACCATGAGATTGTGCAACTCCCGGATACCGTAGGAATGCTTTGGGTGTGCCAAACGTCACAACGTAACTGGGTGGCTATAAAGGTACACTACAGGTATCTCCGAAAGTGTCTGTTGGGTTGGCACGAATCGAGACCTGGGATTTGTCACTCCGTGTAAACGGAGAGGTATCTCTGGGCCCACTCGGTAGGACATCATCATAATGTGCACAATGTGATCAAGGAGTAGATCACAGGATGATGTGTTATGAAACGAGTAAAGAGACTTGCCGGTAACGAGATTGAACAAGGTATCGGGATACCGACGATCGAATCTCGGGCAAGTATCGTACCGATAGACAAAGGGAATTGTATACGGGATTGATTAAGTCCTCGACATCGTGGTTCATCTGATGAGATCATCGAGGAGCATGTGGGAGCCAACATGGGTATCCAGATCCCGCTGTTGGTTATTGACCGGAGAGCGATCTCGGTCATGTCTACATGTCTCCCGAACCCGTAGGGTCTACACACTTAAGGTTCGGTGACACTAGGGTTGTAGGGATATGTATATGCAGTAACCCGAATGTTGTTCGGAGTCCCGGATGAGATCCCGGACGTCACGAGGAGTTCCGGAATGGTCCGGAGGTAAAGAATTATATATAGGAAGTGCTATTTTGGCCATCGGGACAAGTTTCGGGGTCACCAGTATTGTACCGGGACCACCTCAAGGGTCCCGGGGGTCCACCGGGTGGGGCCACCTATCCCGGAGCGCCCCATGGGCTGAAGTGGGAAGGAATCCAGCCCAAAGTGGGCTGGGGCGCCACTTCCCCCTAGGGCCCATGCACCTAAGGATGGGGGAAACCCTAAGGAAGAGTCCTAAGAGGGGAAGGCACCTCCTAGGTGCCTTGGGGAGGAGGGATTCCTCCCTTGGCCGCCCCCAGGAGATTGCATCTCCTAGGGCCGGCGCCCCCCCTAGGCTCCCTATATATAGTAGGGGAAGGAGGGCCTCTAAAACCTACGCCTTTGGTGCCTCCCTCTCCCTCTCCAACACATCCTCCTCCTCCATAGAGCTTGGCGAAGCCCTGCCGGAGTACTGCAGCTCCATCACCACCACGCCGTCATGCTGCTGCTGGAGCCATCTTCCATCAACCTCTCCTTCCCCCTTGCTGGATCAAGAAGGAGGAGACGTCGCTGCTCCTTACGTGTGTTGAACATGGAGGTGCCGTCCATTCGGCGCTAGGATCATCGGTGATTTGGATCACGACGAGTACGACTCCATCAACCCCGTTCTCTTGAACGCTTCCGCGCACGATCTACAAGGGTATGTAGATCCACTCCTCCCTCGTTGCTAGATGACTCCATAGATAGATCTTGGTGACACGTAGGAAAATTTTGAATTTTTGCTACGTTCCCAAACAGTGGTATCAGAGCTAGGTCTATGCGTAGTTTCTATGCACGAGTAGAACACAAAGTAGTTGTGGGTGTTGATTCTATTCAATATGCTTGCCATTACTAGTCTTATCTTGATTCGGCGGCATCGTGGGATGAAGCGGCCCGGACCGACCTTACACGTACTCTTACATGAGACTGGTTCCACCGATTGACATGCACTAGTTGCATAAGGTGGCTAGCGGGTGTCTATCTCTCCCACTTTAGTCGGATCGGATTCGATGAAAAGGGTCCTTATGAAGGGTAAATAGCAATTGGCATATCACGTTGTGGTCTTTGCGTAGGTAAGAAACGTTCTTGCTAGAAACCCATAGCAGCCACGTAAAACATGCAAACAACAATTAGAGGATGTCTAACTTGTTTTTGTAGGGTATGCTATGTGATGTGATATGGCCAAAAGGATGTGATGAATGATATATGTGATGTATGAGATTGATCATGTTCTTGTAATAGGAATCACGACTTGCATGTTGATGAGTATGACAACCGGCAGGAGCCATAGGAGTTGTCTTAATTTATTTATGACCTGCGTGTCAACATAAACGTCATGTAATTACTTTACTTTATTGCTAACCGTTAGCTGTAGTAGTAGAAGTAATAATTGTCGAGGCAACTTCATGGATACACGACGATGGAGATCATGATGATGGAGATCATGGTGTCATGCCGGTGACGATGATGATCATGGAGCCCCGAAGATGGAGATCAAGAGGAGCAAAGTGATGATGGCCATATCATGTCACTATTTGATTGCATGTGATGTTTATCATGTTTATGCATCTTGTTTACTTAGAACGACGGTAGTAAATAAGATGATCCCTCATAATAATTTCAAGAAAGTGTTCCCCCTAACTATGCACCGCTGCGACAGTTCGTTGTTTCGAAGCACCACGTGATGATCGGGTGTGATAGATTCTAACGTTCACATACAACGGGTGTAAGACATATTTACACACGCAAAACACTTAGGTTGACTTGACGAGCCTAGCATGTACAGACATGGCCTCGGAACACAAGAGACCGAAAGGTCGAGCATGAGTCGTATGGTAGATACAATCAACATGAAGATGTTCACCCATGATGACTAGTCCGTCTCACGTGATGATCGGACACGGCCTAGTTGACTCGGATCATGTAATCACTTAGATGACTAGAGGGATGTCTATCTGAGTGGGAGTTCACAAGATGAACTTAATTATCCTGAACATAGTCAAAAGGTCTTCGCAAATTATGTCGTAGCTCGCGCTTCAGTTCTACTGTTTAGATATGTTCCTAGAGAAAAATTAGTTGAAAGTTGATAGTAGCATTTATGCAGACAGTAGAAGGCTTATGTCCTTAATGCACCGCTGAGTGTGCTGAACCTCGAACGTCGTCTGTGGATGTTGCGAACATCTGACATACACATTTTGATAACTACGTGATAGTTCAGTTAAACGGCTTAGAGTTGAGGCACCGAAGACGTTTTGAAACGTCGCGAAACATATGAGATGTTTCGAGGGCTGAAATTGGGATTTCAGGCTCGTGCCCACGTCAAGAGGTATAAGACCTCCGACGATTTTCTTAGCCTGCAAACTAAGGGAGAAAAACTCAATTGTTGAACTTGTGCTCAGATTGTCTGAGTACAACAATCGCTTGAATCGAGTGGGAGTTGATCTTCCAGATGAAATAGTGATGGTTCTCCGAAGTCATTACCACCAAGCTGCTTGAGCTTTGTGATGAACTATAATATATCAGGGACATATATGATGATCCTTGAGATATTCGCGATGTTTGACACCACAAAAGTAGAGATCAAGAAGGAGCATCAATTGTTGATGGTTGGTGAAACCACTAGTTTCAAGAAGGGCAAGGGCAAAAAGGGATGCTTCATGAAACGACAAATCAGCTACTGCTCTAGTGAAGAAACCCAAGGTTGAACCCAAACCCAAGACTAAGTGCTTTTGTAATAAGGGGAACAGCCACTGGAGCAGAATTACCCTAGATACTTGGTAGATGAGAAGGCTGGCAAGGTCGATAGAAGTATATTGGATATACATTGTGTTGATGTGTACTTTACTAGTACTCCTAGTAGCACCAGGGTATTAGATACCGGTTCGGTTGCTAAGTGTTAGTAACTCGAAATAAAAGCTACGGAATAAACGGAGACTAGCTAAAGGTGAGGTGACGATATGTGTTGGAAGTGTTTCCAATGTTGATATGATCAAGCATCGCACGCTCCCTCTACCATCGAGATTGGTGTTTGCGTTGAGCATAGACATGATTGGATTATGTATATCGCAATACGGTTATTCATTTAAGGAGAATAACGGTTACTCTGTTTATTTGAATAATACCTTCAATGGTCTTGCACCTAAAATGAATGGTTCATTGAATCTCGATCATAGTGATACACATGTTCATGCCAAAAGATATAAGATAGTAATGATAGTACCACCTACTTGTGGCACTGCCACTTAAGTCATATCGGTATAAAACGCATGAAGAGGCTCCATGTTGATGGATGTTTGGACTCACTCATTTTTGAAAGGTTTGAGACATGCGAACCATGTCTATTGGTGTATATGCATGAAGAAACTCCATGCAAATGGACCGTTTGGACTCACTTGATTTTGAATCACTTGAGACATGCAAATCATACCACATGGGCAAGATGACTGAAAGCCTCGTTTTCAGTAAAATGGAACTAGAAAGCAACTTGTTGGAAGTAATACATTTTGATGTGTGCAATCCAATGAGTGCTGAGGCATGTAGTGGATATCGTTATGTTCTTACTTCACAGATGATTTGAGTAGATGTTGAGTATATTTACTTGATGAATCACGAGTCTGAATTATTGAAAGGTTCAAGTAATTTCAGGGTGAAGTTGAAAGATCGTCGTGACAAGAGGATAAAATATCTATGATATGATCATAGAGATGAATATCGGAATTACGAGTTTGGCACAGAATTAAGACATTGTGGAAATTGTTTCACAACTAATACAGCCTGGAACACCATAGTGTGATGGTGTGTCCGAACATCATAATTGCACCCTATTGGATATGATGCATACCATGATGTCTCTTATCGAATTGCCACGATAGTTTATGGGTTAGGCATTAAAGACAACCACATTCACTTTAAATAGGGCACCATGTAATTCCGATGAGATGACACCATAGGAACTATGGTATAGAGAAACCTAAGCTGTCATTCCTTAAAAGTTTGGGGCTGCGACGCTTATGTGGAAAAGTTTCAGGCTGATAAGCTCGAACCCAAAGCGGATAAATGCATCTTCATAGGACACCCAAAACAGTTGGGTATACCTCCTGTCTCAAAACCGAAAGCAATAAGGGATTGTTTCTAGAATCGGGTCCTTTCTCGAGGAAAAATTTCTCTCGAAAGAATTGAGTGGGAGGATGGTGGAGACTTGATGAGGTTATTGAACCGTCTCTTTAACTAGTGTGTGGCAGGGCACAGGAAGTTGTTCCTGTGGCACCTACACCAATTGAAGTGGAATCTTATGATAGTGATCATGAAACTTCAGATCAAGTCACTACCAAACCTCGTGGGATGACAAGGATGCGTACTACTTCAGAGTGGTACGTAATCCTGTCTTGGAAGTCATGTTGCTAGACAACAACGAACCTATGAGCTATGGAGAAGCGATGGTGGGCCTGGATTCCGATAAATGGCTCGAGGCCATATAATCCGAGAGAGGATCCATTTATGAAAACAAAGTGTAGACTTTGGAAGAACTACTTGATGGTCGTAAGGCTGTTAGGTACATATGGATTTTAAAAGGAAGACGGACAATGATGGTAAATGTCACCATTAAGAAAGCTCGACTTGTCGTTAACATGTTTCCCGACAAGTTCAAGAAGTTGACTACGATGAGACTTTCTCACTCGTAGTGATGCTAAGAGTCTGTTGGAATTATATTAGCGATTACTACATTATTTATGAAATCTTACAGATAGGATGTCAAAACATTGTTTCCTTGACGATTTTCTTGAGGAAAGGTTGTATGTGATACAACCGGAAGGTTTTTGTCAATCCTGAAAGATGCTAATAAGTATGCAAAGCTCCAGCAATCCTTCTAAGGACTGGAGTAAGCATCTCGGAGTTGGAATGTATGCTTTGATGAGATGATCAAAGATTTTGGGTGTATACAAAGTTTATGAGAAACTTGTATTTCCAAAGAAGTGAGTGGGAGCACTATAGAATTTCTGATGAATATATGTTGTTGACATATTGTCGATCAGAAATGACGTAGAATTTCTGGAAAGCATATAGGGTTATTTGGAAAGTGTTTTTCAATGGAAAGCCTGGATTAAGCTACTTGAACATTGAGCATCAAGATCCATAAGGATAGATCAAAACGCTTAATGGTACTTTCAAATGAGCACATACCTTGACATGATCTTGAAGGTGTTCAAGATGGATCAGTCAAAGAAGGAGTTCTTGCCTGAGTTGTAAGGTATGAAGTTAAGACTTAAAGCTCGACCACGGCAGAATAGAGAGAAAGGATGAAGGTCGTCCCCTATGCTTAAGACATAGGCCCTACAGTATGCTATGCTGTGTACCGCACCTGAAATGTGCCTTGCCATGAGTCAGTCAAGGGGTACAAGAGTGATCCAAGAATGGATCACAAGACAACGGTCAAAGTTATCCTTGGTAACTAGTGGACTAAGGAATTTTCTCGATTATGGAGGTGGTAAAAGAGTTCGTCGTAAAGGGTTACGCCGATGCAAACTTTGACACTAATCCAGATTATTCTGAGTAGTAAACTGGATTCATATAGTATTACAGTTATTTGGAATAGCTCCAAATGTAGCGTAGTAGTTGCATCTACAAGATGACATAGAAATTTGTGAAGTACATACGGATCTGAAAGATTCAGACCCGTTGACTATAACATCTCTCACAAGCATAACATGATCAAACCCAGAACTCATCGAGTGTTGATCACATGGTAATGTGAACTAGATTATTGACTCTAGTAAACTCTTTGGGTGTTAGTCACATGGGGATGTGACCTTGAGTGTTAATCACATAGCGATGTGAACTGGATTATTGACTCTAGTGCAAGTGGGAGACTGTTGGAAATATGCCCTAGAGGCAATAATAAATTAGTTATTATTATATTTCCTTGTTCATGATAATCGTTTATTATCCATGCTAGAATTGTATTGATAGGAAACTCAGATACATGTGTGGATACATAGACAACACCATGTCCCTAGTAAGCCTCTAGTTGACTAGCTCGTTGATCAATAGATGGTTACGGTTTCCTGACCATGGACATTGGATGTCGTTGATAACGGGATCACATCATTGGGAGAATGATGTGATGGACAAGACCCAATCCTAAGCCTAGCACAAAGATCATGTAGTTCGTATGCTAAAGCTTTTCCAATGTCAAGTATCATTTCCTTAGACCATGAGATTGTGCAACTCCCGGATACCGTAGGAATGCTTTGGGTGTGCCAAACGTCACAACGTAACTGGGTGGCTATAAAGGTACACTACAGGTATCTCCAAAAGTGTCTATTGGGTTGGCACAAATCGAGACCTGGGATTTGTCACTCTGTGTAAACGGAGAGGTATCTCTGGGCCCACTCGGTAGGACATCATCATAATGTGCACAATGTGATCAAGGAGTTGATCATGGGATGATGTGTTACGAAACGAGTAAAGAGACTTGCCGGTAACGAGATTGAACAAGGTATCGGGATACCGACGATCGAATCTCAGGCAAGTATCGTACCGATAGACAAAGGGAATTGTATACGGGATTGATTAAGTCCTCGACATCGTGGTTCATCCGATGAGATCATCGAGGAGCATGTGGGAGCCAACATGGGTATCCAGATCCCGCTGTTGGTTATTGACCGGAGAGCGATCTCGGTCATGTCTACATGTCTCCCGAACCCGTAGGGTCTACACACTTAAGGTTCGGTGACGCTAGGGTTGTAGGGATATGTATATGCAGTAACCCGAATGTTGTTCGGAGTCCCGGATGAGATCCCGGACATCACGAGGAGTTCCGGAATGGTCCGGAGGTAAAGAATTATATATAGGAAGTGCTATTTCGGTCATCGGGACAAGTTTCGGGGTCACCGGTATTGTACCGGGACCGCCGGAAGGGTCCCGGGGGTCCACCGGGTGGGGCCACCTATCCCAGAGGGCCCCATGGGCTGAAGTGGGAAGGAATCCAGCTCAAAGTGGGCTGGGGCGCCACTTCCCCCTAGGTCCCATGCACCTAAGGATGGGGGAAACCCTAAGGAAGAGTCCTAAGAGGGGAAGGCACCTCCTAGGTGCCTTGGGGAGGAGGGATTCCTCCCTTGGCCGCCGCCCCCCTAGGAGATTGCATCTCCTAGGGCCGGCGCCCCCCTAGGCTCCCTATATATAGTGGGGGAAGGAGGGCCTCTAAAACCTACGCCTTTGGTGCCTCCCTCTCCCTCTCCAACACATCCTCCTCCTCCATAGAGCTTGGCGAAGCCCTGCCGGAGTACTGCAGCTCCATCACCACCACGCCGTCGTGCTGCTGCTGGAGCCATCTTCCATCAACCTCTCCTTCCCCCTTGCTGGATCAAGAAGGAGGAGATGTCGCTGCTCCGTACGTGTGTTGAACGCGGAGGTGCCGTCCGTTCGGCGCTAGGATCATCGGTGATTTGGATCACGACGAGTACGACTCCATCAACCCCGTTCTCTTGAACGCTTCCGCGCGCGATCTACAAGGGTATGTAGATCCACTCCTCCCTCGTTGCTAGATGACTCCATAGATAGATCTTGGTGACACGTAGGAAAATTTTGAATTTATGCTACGTTCCCCAACATTTCATACACCCGATGCAAGTCCCAGTAACCCGCTGGAGATAGACCGGATTGCAGCGCCGGGGCTGGAACGCTGGTTCAGCCACGTATGATGGAACCTCCCCAGATGAATACTGCTCCACCTCAGTATGTACCAACACCATCGGGTCATTATTCTAACCCTTTGGAGAACATGATTGTTGCGGCGACACGATTGGCGACGCTCCCGGTGGAGGGCGATTCTCCGACGGCAGTTGAAACTCGAAGGGTCAGAGAGCTTCTTCAGACAGCTTTGGCGCAACAGGAGGCGTACTCGTATAGCCGAGATAGGATTCATTTGACCCCTGATCCAAGCCGGAGCCCGAGTTATAGCAGGCACATGGATTCAGCGGCCATTTCAAGCAACACCCGGCGTCGTGACCAGTCGGGCGGGCATGACCTGGCGCGTGATGGAGCTCTTAACTTGGTTGATCAGGACAGAATATGCCAAGAGGCTGAGCGGGCGGCTCAGCAGGCGGCTGAGCAGGCGGCTCAGCGGACGGCTTACCAGTCTTTTTCGGTTTATCCGACGACTTCTATTGAAGTTGGCGTGACCACTAGGACCAGAGGTGTCCCTTGTCTGGTGCCGGCTCTGCGGAACGAGCGTTTGCCCAAGGATTTCAAGGGGCCTCGAAAAGTGCCTAATTACATGGCCGACTTACAGCCTGGGGCGTGGATTGAAAGCTATAAGATGGCTATGGAGCTACTAGAAGTCAGTGACGTTGCGATGGCCAAGTACTTCACCGTGATGTTGGATGGGATGGCCCACACTTGGTTGAAGGGACTGCCGCCTAATTCCATCGGTTCATGGGCAGAGTTAAAAGCCCGGTTCATTCAGAACTTCAAAGATACATGCAAGCAACCCATGTCAATTGTGGATTTGACTAATTGCAAGCAAGAGGAGGGTGAGTCCACGACCCATTGGGTGCGCCGGGTCAAAGCCATAATACATTCGTCTGATAAGATGGATGCCGACTCTGCAGTCTTAATGTTGGAGAAAAAATGTCGTTTTATGCATCTGAAGATGAAGCTGGGGCGGCTCAAGCGCGATTGTAATGACACGGGCCAGCTGATGGCGGCTCTAGTCAAATACGCCGACTCTGATAGTACCAAGGATCCCGAGTCTGATGATGAAAAGACAGGGAAGGGAAGAGAAGAACAGCAACGCCAAGGGTCCCTAGCATAACCCGGAAAATCAAGGAGGTAATAATAAACGTAATGCTGATGGTAGCTTGGAGTTTGTGGCTAACACCAATGCGCAAGGCAACAATCAACGACGTAAGGGGAGACCACCTCCTCGGTCCGGCGGGTCAAGCCCCACGCTTGAGCAGTTACTGAATGAGCCCTGTCCAAGGCATGGTACTCCACAGAAGCCGGCCACTCACCTATGGAAGGACTGTACGATCATGAAAGCTTTCAAGAATTCCAACATGTTCGACGGTAATCATGGGCCGGGTGGCGGCTGAGGTGACGGCGGCTTTCATGGCCCGGGCGGCGGTTCAAATTCCAATTCTCAAAGCTCTTAGGGTAATCAAGGCGGTTATAATCATCAATTTGGCCAGGGAGGTTAGCAGCAGCAGGGTGGATATCAGAGTAATCCAAAGCAGCTGAATAGTGGGCAATATCATGTGTTTACCACCAGTTTGTGCAAACGGGACCAGAAGCTTCATAAGACGGTTGTGAACGCTGTTGAGCCGGCAGTTCCTCGTTTAGATGGTCTGAGTGGCCTATTCTATGGAGTAGGGAAGATCACCCTCCCCAGGTTGACAATCCGGGTCACTTGGCCTTGGTGGTGGCACCTCAGGTTGGTGGATACAAATTCACTAAGGTGCTCATGGATGGAGGCAGTAGCATCAATATCCTCTATTATGAGACTTCTCGCCGCATGGGTTTGACTGATAAAAATCTCAAGACTTCCAACACTATTTTTCATGGAGTAGTCCCTGGTAAGTCAGTGTACCCAGTGGGTAAGATTGAGCTGGAGGTAGCCTTTGGAGATGAGCATGATTCTAGGGCTGAGAAGTTAACCTTTGAGGTGGTCAAAATCAAGAGCCTGTATCACACCCTGTTTGGACGGCCGGCTTATGCCAAGTTCATGGCACGGTCGTTTATGTTTATTTGCAGCTCAAGATGTCGGGTCATAAAGGCACCATCACAGTACATGGGAGTAGGAAGATAGCCTTGGAATGTGAGGAAGGCGATGCCATATTTGCTGAATCTGTTTGTGCAACAGAGGAGTTGAAGCTCTACAAGGACAATGTTGACCCGACAGACATGATGTCTTTGAAAAAGCCAACCATAGAGCATGAGCCGGTAATGAAGTTTAAGTCAGCCGATGACACCAAGCTTGTTGATTTTGTTCCAGGCGACTCATCTAAGCAGTTCAGTATCAGTGCCAATCTGGATCCCAAATAGGAAAGCACGCTCATCGAGTTCATCCATGAGAACCGGGACATCTTTGCATGGAAACCTTCTGACATGCTGGGTGTATCGAGAGAACTCGCTGAGCACACTCTCAATATTAATCCAAAATTTAAGCCGGTCAAACACTTTCTTCGGCGGTTCAGTGAAGAGAGGCGTAAGGCCATTTGTGAGGAAGTGGCCTGGCTCTTGGCGGCCAGGTTCATTATTGAAGTTTTTCATCCAGAGTGGTTGGCTAACCCGGTGCTGGTGCTTAAGAAGAACAACACTTGGCGTATGTGTGTGGATTACACGGATTTAAACAAAGCTTGTCCAGCTGATCCCTTCGCTCTCCCTCGTATTAATCAAATCATTGATGTTGCGGTGGTTGTGAGCGTTTGAGCTTTTTGGATGCTTATTCTGGTTATCATCAGATCAAGATGGCAGTTAAGGACCAAGAGAAGACGGCTTTTATTACTCTATTTGGAGCCTTCTGCTATGTGTCTATGCCTTTTGGGCTTAAGAGTGCCCAGGCGACTTATCAGCGATGTGTGCAGAACTGTCTTCACAATCAGAATGGGCGCAATGTTCATGCTTATGTGGATGACATTGTGGTGAAATCCAGAGAGAAGGAGACCTTTGATAATCTCCGGGTCTACAAGATGATGCTTAACCCGGCCAAGTGCGTTTTTGGTGTGCCGGCAGGCAAGCTTTTGGGTTTTCTGGTTTCCAACAGAGGCATTAAGGCTAACCCAGAGAAGATCAAGGCAATCACCTCTTTGGCTAAACTGGCGTGTATCAATGATGTTCAGCGTCTGGCGGGTCGTATTGCTGCTTTAAGCCGGTTCATAAGCCGGTTAGGTGAGAAGGCCATACCGCTGTATCAGATGATGAAGAAGACAGACGACTTCGTCTGGAGTGATGCTACTAATGCTGCCTTTGAAGATTTGAAGAGACAACTGTTGGGGAACGTAGCAGAAATTCAAAATTTTCCTACGTGTCACCAAGATCTATCTATGGAGAGATCAGCAACGAGTAGAAAGAGAGTGCATCTACATACCCTTGTAGATCGCTAAGCGGAAGCGTTCAAGTGAACGGGGTTGATGAAGTCGTACTTGTCGTGATTCAAATCACCGATGATCAAGTGCCGAACGCACGGCACCTCCGCGTTCAACACACGTACAGCCCGGTGACGTATCCCACGCCTTGATCCAGCAAGGAGAGAGGGAGAGGTTGAGGAAGACTCCATCCAGCAGCAGCACAACGGCGTGGTGGTGGTGGAGGAGCGTGGCAATCCTGCAGGGCTTCGCCAAGCACCACGGGAGAAGAGGAGTACTTGGGAGAGGGGGAGGGCTGCGCCAGAACTTCGTGTATAGCTCCCATGCGCCTCCCCACTATATATAGGGGTGGAGGGGCTGGTTTCTTGCCCTCCAAGTCCATTGGGGCGTTGGCCAAGGTAGGAGGAAAGAAATCTCATTATTTCCTTCCCCACCGATTGTTATCCCCCCTTTTTAGGGATCTTGATCTTATCCCTTTGGGATATGATCTTATTCCTTCTAAGGGGGGATCTTGGTGCGCCTTGACCAGGGGTGTGGGGCCTTGCCCCCACTACCCACGTCCATGTGGGTCCCCCCATGCAGGTGGGCCCCACTCCGGAACCTTCTAGAACCTTCCCGGTACAATACGAAAAATCCCGAACATTTTCCGGTGGCCAAAATAGGACTTCCCATATATAAATCTTTACCTCCGGACCATTCCGGAACTCCTCGTGACGTCCGGGATCTCATCCGGGACTCCGAACAACATTTGGTAACCACATACAAACTTCCTTTATGACCCTAGCGTCATCGAACCTTAAGTGTGTAGACCCTACGGGTTCGGGAGACATGTAGACATGACCGAGACGTTCTCCGGTCAATAACCAACAGCGGGATCTGGATACCCATGATGGCTCCCACATGTTCCACGATGATCTCATCGGATGAACCACGATGTCAAGGACTTAATCAATCCCGTATTCAATTCCCTTTGTCTATCGGTATGTTACTTGCCCGAGATTCGATCGTCGGTATCCAATACCTTGTTCAATCTCGTTACCGGCAAGTCACTTTACTCGTTCCGTAACACATCATCCCGTGATCAACTCCTTGGTCACATTGCGCATATGATGATGTCCTACCGAGTGGGCCCAGAGATACCTCTCCGTTTACACGGAGTGACAAATCCCAGTCTCGATCCGCATAAAATAATAGATACTTTCGGAGATACCTGTAGTGCACCTTTATAGTCACCCAGTTATGTTGTGACGTTTGATACACCCAAAGCACTCCTACGGTATCCAGGAGTTACACGCTCTCATGGTCGAAGGAAGAGATACTTGACATTGGCAAAGCTCTAGCAAATGAACTACACGATCTTTTGTGCTAGTCTTAGGATTGGGTCTTGTCCATCACATCATTCTCCTAATGATGTGATCCTGTTATCAACGACATCCAGTGCCCATAGCCAGGAAACCATGACTATCTGTTGATCACAACGAGCTAGTCAACTAGAGGCTCACTAGGGACATATTGTGGTCTATGTATTCACACGTGTATTACGATTTCCGGATAATACAGTTATAGCATGAATAAAAGACAATTATCATGAACAAGGAAATATAATAATAATACTTTTATTATTGCCTCTAGGGCATATTTCCAACAGTCTCCCACTTGCACTAGAGTCAATAATCTAGTTCACATCGCCATGTGATTAACACTCACAGGTCACATCGCCATGTGACTAATACCCAAGAGTTTACTAGAGTCAGTAGTCTAGTTCACATCACTATGTGATTAACACTCAATGAGTTTTATGTTTGATCATGTTGCTTGTGAGAGAGGTTTTAGTCAACGGGTCTGAACCTTTCAGATCCGTGTGTGCTTTACAAATCTCTATGTCATCTCCTAGATGCAGCTACCACGCTCTATTTGGAGCTATTCCAAACAACTGTTCTACTTGGAGCTATTCTAAATTATTGCTCCATTATATGTATCTGGTCTCTCTACTCAGAGCTATCCGGATAGGTATCAAGCTTGCATCGTCGTAACCTTTACGACGAACTCTTTTACCACCTCCATAATCGAGAAAATTCCTTAGTCCACTAGTTACTAAGGATAACTTTGACCGCTGTCCTGTGAGCCATTCTTGGATCACTCTTGTACCCCTTGACTGACTCATGGCAAGGCACACTTCAGGTGCGGTACACAGCATAGCATACTGAAGAGCCTACGTCTTAAGCATAGGGGACGACCTTCGTCCTTTCTCTCTATTCTGCCGTGGTTGAGCTTTAAGTCTTAACTTCGTACCTTACAACTCAGGCAAGAACTCCTTCTTTGACTGGTCCATCTTGAACACCTTCAAGATCATGTCAAGGTATGTGCTCATTTGAAAGTATTATTAAGCATTTTGATCTATCCTTATAGATCTTGATGCTCAATGTTCAAGTAGCTTAATCCAGGCTTTCCATTGAAAAACACTTTCAAAATAACCCTATATGCTTTCCAGAAATTCTACGTCATTTCTGATCAACAATATGTCAACAACATATACTCATCAGAAATTCTATAGTGCTCCCACTCACTTCTTTGGAAATACAAGTTTCTCATAAACTTTGTATAAATCCAAAATCTTTGATCATCTCATCAAAGCGTACATTCCAACTCCGAGATGCTTACTCCAGTCCTTAGAAGGATTGCTGGAGCTTTGCATACTTATTAGCATCTTTCGGGATTGACAAAACCTTCCGGTTGTATCACATACAACCTTTCCTCATTAAAATCGTCGAGGAAACAATGTTTTGACATCCTATCTGCAAGATTTCATAAATAATGCAGTAATCGCTAATATAATTCCAACAGACTCTTAGCATCGCTACGAGTGAGAAAATCTCATCGTAGTCAACTCCTTGAACTTGTCGGAAAACATCTTAACGACAAGTCGAGCTTTCTTAATGGTGACATTTACCATCATTGTCCGTCTTCCTTTTGAAATCCATCTGTACTCATTAGCCTTACGACCATCAAGCCGTTCTGCCAAAGTCTACACTTTGTTTTCATACATGGATCCTCTCTCGGATTTTATGGCCTCAAGCCATTTATCGGAATCCGGGCCCACCATCGCTTCTCCACAGCTCGTAGGTTCATTGTTGTCTAGCAACATGACCTTCAAGACAGGATTACGTACCACTCTGAAGTAGTACGCATCCTTGTCATCCTACGAGGTTTGGGAGTGACTTGATCCGAAGTTTCATGATCAATATCATAAGCTTCCACTTCAATTGGTGTAGGTGCCACAGGAACAACTCCCTGTGCCCTGTCACACACTAGTTGAAGAGACGGTTCAATAACCTCATCAAGTCTCCACCATCCTCCCACTCAATTCTTTCGAGAGAAACTTTTCCTCGAGAAAGGACCCGATTCTAGAAACAATCCATATTGCTTTCGGATCTGAATTAGGAGGTATACCCAACTGTTTTGGGTTTCCTATGAAGATGCATTTTATCCGCTTTGGGTTCGAGCTTATCAACCTGAAACTTTTTCATATAAGCGTCGCAGCCCCAAACTTTTAACAAACGACAACTTAGGTTTCTCTAAACCATAATTCATACGGTGTCATCTCATCGGAATTACGTGGTGCCCTATTTAAAGTGAATGTGGTTGTCTCTAATGCCTAACCCATGAACGATAGTGGTAATTCAATAAGAGACATCATGGTACGCACCATATCCAATAGGGTGCAACTATGATGTTCGGACACACCATCACATTATGGTGTTCCAGGCGGTATTAATTGCGAAACAATTTCCACAATGTCTTAATCGTGTGCCAAAACTCGTAACTCAGATATTCATCTCTATGATCATATCATAGACATTTTATCCTCTTGTCACAATGATCTGCTACTTCACTCTGAAATTACTTGAACCATTCAATAATTCAGACTTGTGTTTCATCAAGTAAATATACTCAACATTTACTCGAATCATCTGTGAAGTAAGAACATAATGATATTCACTGCAATGCCTCAGCACTCATTTGACTGCACACATCAAAATGTGTTACTTCCAACAAGTTGCTGTCTTGTTCCATCTTACTGAAAATGAGGCTTTTCAGTCATCTTGCCCATGTGGTATGATTTGCATATCTCAAGTGATTCAAAATCAAGTGAGTCCGAACGATCCATTTGCATGGAGTTTCTTCATGCATATACACCAATAGACATGGTTCACATGTCTCAAACTTTTCAAAAACGAGTGAGTCCAAAGATCCATCAACATGGAGCTTCTTCATGCGTTTTATACCATTATGACTTACATGGCAGTGCCACAAGTAAGTGGTACTATCATTACTATCTTATATCTTTTGGCATGAAAATGTGTATCACTACGACCGAGATTCAATAAACCATTCCTTTAGGTGCAAGACCATTGAAGGTATTATTCAAAAATAGAGTAACCATTATTCTCCTTAAATGAATAACCGTATTGCGATAGACATAATCCAATCATGTCTATGCTCAACGCAAACACCAATCTCGGTGGTAGAGGGAGCGTGCGATGCTTGATCATATCAAACTTGGAAACACTTCCAACATATATCGTCAGCTCACCTTTAGCTAGTCTCCGTTTATTCCGTAGCTTTTATTTCGAGTTACTAACACTTAGCAACCGAACCGGTATCCAATACCCTGGTGCTACTAGGAGTACTAGTAAAGTACACATTAACATAATGTATATCCAATATACTTCTATCGACCTTGCCAGCCTTCTCATCTACCAAGTATCTAGGGTAATGCTGCTCCAGTGGTTGTTCCCCTTATTACAGAAGCACTTAGTCTCGGGTTTGGGTTCAACCTTGGGTTTCTTCACTAGAGCAGCAGCTGAATTGCCGTTTCATGAAGTATCCCTTTGTTCCCTTGCCCTTCTTGAAACTAGTGGTTTCACCAACCATCAACAATTGATGCTCCTTCTTGATTTCTACTTTCGCGGTGTCAAACATCATGAATATTTCAAGGATCATCATATCTATCCCTGATATGTTATAGTTAATCACGAAGCTCTAGCAGGTTGGTGGCAATGACTTTGGGGAAACATCACTATCTCATCTGGAGGATCAACTCCCACTCGATTCAAGTGATTGTTGTGCTCAGACAATCTGAGCGCAAGCTCAACGATTGAGATTTTCTCCCTTAGTTTGCAGGCTAAGAAAATCGTCGGAGGTCTTATACCTCTTGACGTGGGCACGAGCCTGAAATCCCAATTTCAGCCCTCGAAACATCTCATATGTTCCGCGACGTTTCGAAAACGTCTTTGGTGCCTCTACTTAAACCATTTAATTGAACTATCACGTAGTTATCAAAACGTGTATGTCCGATGTTCGCAACATCGACAAACGACGTTGGGGTTCAGCACACTGAGCGGTGCATTAAGGACATAAGCTTTCTACCGATCGCATAATCGCTACTATCAACTTTCAACTATATTTTCTCTAGGAACATATCTAAATAGTGGAACTAAAGCGCGAGCTTACGACATAATTTGCAAAAGGTCTTTTGACTATGTTCAGGATAATTAAGTTCATCTTATGAACTCCCAGTTAGATAGACATCCCTCTGGTCATCTAAGTGATCACATGATCCGAGTCAACTAGGCCGTGTCCGATCATCATGTGAGACGGACTAGTCATCATCGGTGAACATCTTCATGTTGATCGTATCTACCATATGACTCATGCTCGACCTTTCGGTCTCCGTGTTCCGAGGCCATGTCTGCACATGCTAGGCTCGTCAAGTTAACCCTAAGTGTTTTCGCTGTGTAAAACTGTCTTACACCCGTTGTATGTGAACGTAAGAATCCATCACACCCGATCATCACGTGGTGCTTAGAAGCGACGAACTGTAGCAACGGTGCACAGTTAGGGGAGAACACTTCTTGAAATTTTGTAAGGGATCATCTTATTTACTACCGTCGTCCTAAGCAAACAAGATGCATAAACATGATAAACATCACATGCAATCAAATAGTGACATGATATGGCCAATATCATTTTGCTCCTTTTGATCTTCATCTTCGGGGCTCCATGATCATCAACGTCACCGGCACGACACCATGATCTCCATCATCATGATCTCCATCATCGTGTCTTCATGAAGTTGTCACGCCAACGACTACTTCTACTTCTATGACTAACGCGTTTAGCAATAAAGTAAAGTAGTTACATGGCGTTGTTCAATGACACGCAGGTCATACAATAAATAAAGACAACTCCTAAGGCTCCTGCCGGTTGTCATACTCATCGACATGCAAGTCATGAATCCTATTACAAGAACATGATCAATCTCGTACATCACATATCATTCATCACATTCTTGTTGGCCATATCACATCACATAGCATACCCTGCAAAAACAAGTTAGACGTCCTCTAATTGTTGTTGCATGTTTTACGTGGCTGCTATGGGTTTCTAGCAAGAACGTTTCTTACCTACGCAACACCACAACGTGATATGCCAATTGCTATTTACCCTTCATAAGGACCCTTTTCATCGAATCCGTTCCGACTAAAGTGGGAGAGACTGGCACCCGCTAGCCACCTTATGCACCAAGTGCATGTCAATCGGTGGAACCTGTCTCACGTAAGAGTACGTGTAAGGTCGGTCCGGGCCGCTTGATCCCACAATACCGTCGAAACAAGATTGGACTAGTAACGGTAAGCATATTGAACAACATCAACACCCACAACTACTTTGTGTTCTACTCGTGCAAAGAATCTACGCAATAGACCTAGCTCATGATGCCACTGTTGTGGAACGTAGCAGAAATTCAAAATTTTCCTACGTGTCACCAAGATCTATCTATGGAGAGACCAACAACGAGTAGAAAGAGAGTGCATCTACATACCCTTGTAGATCGCTAAGCGGAAGCGTTCAAGTGAACGGGGTTGATGAAGTCGTACTTGTCGTGATTCAAATCACCGATGATCAAGTGCCGAACGCACGGCACCTCCGCGTTCAACACACGTACAGCCCGGTGACGTATCCCACGCCTTGATCCAGCAAGGAGAGAGGGAGAGGTTGAGGAAGACTCCATCCAGCAGCAGCACAAAGGCGTGGTGGTGGTGGAGGAGCGTGGCAATCCTGCAGGGCTTCGCCAAGCACCACGGAAGAAGAGGAGTACTTGGGAGAGGGGGAGGGCTGCGCCAGAACTTCGTGTATAGCTCCCATGCGCCTCCCCACTATATATAGGGGTGGAGGGGCTGGTTTCTTTCCCTCCTAGTCAATTGGGGCGTTGGCCAAGGTGGGAGGAAAGAAATCTCATTATTTCCTTCCCCACCGATTGTTATCCCCCCTTTTTAGGGATCTTGATCTTATCCCTTCGGGATATGATCTTATTCCTTCTAAGGGGGGATCTTGGTGCGCCTTGACCAGGGGTGTGGGGCCTTGCCCCCACTACCCACGTCCATGTGGGTCCCCCCATGCAGGTGGGCCCCACTCCGGAACCTTCTAGAACCTTCCCGGTACAATACCGAAAAATCCCGAACATTTTCCGGTGGCCAAAATAGGACTTCCCATATATAAATCTTTACCTCCGGACCATTCCGGAACTCCTCGTGACGTCTGGGATCTCATGCGGGACTCAGAACAACATTTGGTAACCACATACAAACTTCCTTTATGACCCTAGCGTCATCGAACCTTAAGTGTGTAGACCCTACGGGTTCGGGAGACATGTAGACATGACCGAGACGTTCTCCGGTCAATAACCAACAGCGGGATCTGGATACCCATGATGGCTCCCACATGTTCCACGATGATCTCATCGGATGAACCATGATGTCAAGGACTTAATCAATCCCATATTCAATTCCCTTTGTCTATCGGTATGTTACTTGCCCGAGATTCGATCGTCGGTATCCAATACCTTGTTCAATCTCGTTACCGGAAAGTCACTTTACTCGTTCCGTAACACATCATCCCGTGATCAACTCCTTGGTCACATTGCGCATATGATGATGTCCTACCAAGTGGGCCCAGAGATACCTCTCCGTTTACACGGAGTGACAAATCCCAGTCTCGATCCGCATAAAACAATAGATACTTTCGGAGATACCTGTAGTGCACCTTTATAGTCACCCAGTTACGTTGTGACGTTTGATACACCCAAAGCACTCCTACGGTATCCAGGAGTTACACGCTCTCATGGTCGAAGGAAGAGATACTTGACATTGGCAAAGCTCTAGCAAATGAACTACACGATCTTTTGTGCTAGTCTTAGGATTGGGTCTTGTCCATCACATCATTCTCCTAATGATGTGATCCCGTTATCAATGACATCCAATGTCCATAGCCAGGAAACCATGACTATCTGTTGATCACAACGAGCTAGTCAACTAGAGGCTCACTAGGGACATATTGTGGTCTATGTATTCACACGTGTATTACGATTTCCGGATAATATAGTTATAGCATGAATAAAAGACAATTATCATGAACAAGGAAATATAATAATAATACTTTTATTATTGCCTCTAGGGCATATTTCCAACAACAACTAGTTGAGCCACTGGTCCTTGCTGCTCCCATTGATAAGGAGCCATTATTGTTATATGTGGCTGCTAACACACGTGATGTCAGTGTGGCCATTGTGGTGGAGCGCAAGGAGGATGGAAATGAACATCCGGTTCAATAGCCGGTTTATTACATTAGTGAGGTACTTATTGAATCCAAGCAACGGTATCCACATTGGCAGAAGCTTGTTTATGGGGTGTTCATGGCAAGCCGGAAGCTTAAGCAATATTTCCTGGGCCATCCTATCACTGTGGTCAGTTCTGCTCCTTTAGGAGATATCATTCAAAACAGAGAAGCCACATGATGAGTCGCCAAGTGGGCCATTGAACTTGGGCCTCACGGTTTAAAGTATGTGCCACACACTGCTATCAAGTCTCAAGCACTGGTGGACTTCATCAGTGATTGGACAGAGCTGCAGATGCCTGAAGAGAAGTCGGACAACACATATTGGACTATTCACTTTGACGGGTCCAAGCAATTGGACGGCTCGGGGGCTGGAGTTGTTTTAGCTTCCCCTCGAGGTGTCAAATTTTGTTATGTGCTACGGTTTATGTTTCCCTGTACTAACAGTGCAGCTGAGTATGAGGCCTTGCTCCATGGTCTTCGGATGGCTAAGGAGATGAGCTTAAGCCGGGTAAGGTGCTTTGGCGACTCAGATTTGGTGGCTCAACAAGTATCAGGCAAGTGGGATTCCAAGGATCCTCTCATGGTGGCTTATCGCCGTGAAGTTGATGCCATTGCTGGACATTTCAAGGGTTACCAAGTGGAGCACATTGACCGCAGAAAGAACGAGGCGGCTGATGCCTTAAGCCGGCTGGGTTCTCAGCGTAAGCCAGTGCCGCCTAATACTTTCTTGGATATTCTGCATAACCCTTCTGTCAAGTTGCCTACAGAGGAAGACTTGGTTGTTCCTGACCCAGAAGCACAATTGGTGGCGGCTCTTCACGTCATCCCAGATTGGACAGTGCCATACTTGGCTTACATGACCCGGGGCGAGTTGCCCGAGGATGAAACCTTGGCCAGGCAGATAACCCGGCGGTCTAAGTCAATGACAATTGCCAATGGCGAGTGGCATCATCGCAGTGTCACTGGGGCTTTTCAGCGTTTTGTTTCTCACGAGGAAGGTCAAGAAATTCTTCGTGAGATTCATGAAGGAGATTGTGGCCATCATGCTGGGTCAAAGTCCCTTGTGGCCAAGGCTTTCCGTCATGGATTTTATTGGCTGATGGCGCACGCTGATGTGGAGGATCTGGCCAGTAAATGTGACGGTTGTCAGAAGTTCTCGAGAGGTGCTCACATGCCAGCTCAAGAGTTGAGATGATTCCAATTACTTGGCCGTTTGCAGTCTGGGGGCTTGATATGGTTGGGCCTTTCGAAAGGTCCAAAGATAAAAATACCCACCTCTTGGTGGCGGTTGACTAGTTCACAAAATGGGTTGAGGCAGAGCCAGTTAGTAAGTGTGATGCAGCCACGGCGGTTCAATTCATGAAGAAGGTGATATTTCGCTTTGGCTTTCCACACAGCATTATAATTGACAATGGTACTAATCTGTCTAAAGGTGCCATTGAAGAGTTTTGTCAATGTGAGCATATTCGGCTTGATGTTTCATCAGTAGCTCATCCCCAGTCCAATGGTCAAGCTGAAAGAGCCAATCAGGAAATCTTGAAAGGCATCAAGCCCCGGCTTTTGGTTCCCTTGCAATGGACGTTGGGTTGTTGGGTTGAGGAGTTACCCTCTGTGATATGGAGCATCAATACTACTCCTAACAGGTCTACGGGTTATACACCTTTTTTCATGGTTTACGGAGCCGAGGCGGTTCTCCCTAGTGACATCCGTCATGACTCGCCCCGCGTGGCGGCTTATGTGGAGGCGGACAATGAACAAGCGCGTCAGGATGCACTTGACATGTTAGATGAAAAGCGTGACTTGGCAGCATCTCGCTCGGCGATTTATGAGCAGGACCTACGCCGTTATCACAGCCGCCGGGTTAAGTCCAGAACCTTTCAAGAAGGTGATTTGGTGCTCCGGCTCATCCAGGATCAAACTGATGCACACAAGTTATCCCCACCTTGGGAAGGGCCCTTTGTGGTCAGCAAGAACTTAAACAACGGGTCATACTACCTTATCGATGTTCGAGAGCACAAAGACTCACGTAAGTCGGAGTAGGAAACCCGCCGGCCGTGGAATATCGCTCATCTGCGGCCTTACTACACTTGAGCCACCAGCTCTCATGATGTACATATTTTGACGATGTATATATTATGATAAGTAATAAAGCAGGACCTCTGTCCTTTCCATCCTCAATGATCATATGTCTTCATCATTGTCATTTTAAATGACCATTTGGGGGCTGATCGTATTGGAATCTAGCTTAATCCGCTTGGTCCGGCTCATGATCGTATTCAAATCTAGCCGTTACACCTCATGATCATTAGGGGGCTTCCTGTTCAAACATAGGTCTTATTCGAACCAAAGAGAACATAGCTGTCGATACCCTCTTGATCGGCACAATGCCAAGCTCACTAGGGGGCTTCTTGATCATATTCAAATCATAGCTTAACCCCTTTTGGGTCCGACTTTGATCGTATTCGAATCAGAGTCGTTAAAAAACTCTGAAGGTCATTAGGGGGCTTCCTGTTCAAACATAGGTCATATTCGAACAAAAGATAACATAGCCGTTGGTACCTCTTGATCGACGCAACACCAAAGCCACTGGGGGCTACATGATCGTATTCGAATCCTAGCTTAACCCCTTTGGAATGGTTTACTGACGATATTCGAATCAGAAGCCTTGATTTTTTCTTTGTATCTGGTTTAAGTTTTTTGAAAACAATTTTTGGATTTTGTCTTGAGACTTTCTTGTTCAGATCTAAGTTTAAGTGTGGTTTAAATTTAACCCGGCTTGGCTTTGGACGATAAGTCGCCAGCATATGATAATCATCATACATTTGGAAGTCTTAGCTTCTATGGATTGGGTTATCACCCTTACTGTTCAGGTTACATAAACCGGCATGGCAAACTCAAAATCACAGGTATGATATTATAGTTGTCTCCAAGCTATAATTCATAATAGGCTTATATGTGACTCCTTTTTTCCATACTAATGGTTATATGTAAAGATACTATGACCCGCCCTGCGATAAGCCGCCAAGGGTTCTTGTGATCTCTTTTTGTGTGCAGGATAGTTCAAAGGCTTTCTTCAGCATAGGGAAACCGTTGATAAGTATAACATGGGTGAATATAAGATGGCGGCTTAACAGTGTTGAGCACCAAAACATGCACGATGGCACGACAAAACAAAGTTATTTCTACCCTATTACATGACTCCCCGAGTCCAAATGATTAATTTTTTTTTCAGCGGACCACAGATATGAGCCGCCCGGCGGGTCAATTCTCTTGTTGGCCTAAAGCTTCTGGGTCAGCCCTCTCCGCTTCTTCGCCTTGTTCCCTGTCCTGGAAGGTTGATGATGACCAGTCAATGCCATTCAAAGCTTCAAATTCAGCTTCATCATCAATTAGTCCGGCTGGTTCAACTTCAGGGGCGAAGGTATGCTTACAGATTGGTGGAATCAGGCTGGTCACTTTATAATGCGGTGTTGGAATCCTCCGGTTCTCCGCGTCATAGCCCGGTTGGTACTTGGTGAGATCCGCTTCATCAGCTATCAGGGTGGCCACGGGGCGTATCTCCTTCACACAAGTGGCGAAGTCTTCCTATTCAAAGGGAGTGCCATCCTCCTTAAGGCTTGGATAACCAATGGCGATGTCGGCCGGGTCTAACTCCGGTAACCAAGCTTTGGCCCGGCTTAAGGCAGCCACGGCTCCAACTCTTGCAGATGATCGCCTTAGTTCATTGAAATGCTGGGGGAGCACAGAAAGCTTCCTTAGTACATCCGCCAAGAGTGTGGGAACTTCATTTGACAGGGCCATTGTGGCTAAGGCACGCTGGGATCCGGTGTAAAGTTGTTCCACCAACATGTAAATCGCCTTCAGCTTTATCAGCATGTCTTGGTTAAGATTTGAAGTCCTGGGGCCTGCATAACGATGTCAGGTGAGTTAATGACAATTTATATGATCATTACAAAGATTCAAGTATTTAACACTTGGAGGGCCACTTACCAAAGATTACTGAGACCATTTGAGATACATGGCGTTTTAAGCCGGATAATTCGATGGTTGCTCCTTCAAGAGCCGCCTCTGCCTTCTCAGCTTGATTGATCAAAGCAATCTTTTCATCAGCCCAGGCCTTTTTCTCCATTTCAAAGTCTTTTTTCAGTTTCTCTTGTTCAGATACACTGAATTCAAACTTGGAGTTGGCTCTTTGGGTTTCCGTCTCTTGTGCTTCCAGGCGGTTCTTCAAGTCAGATACTTCCGATTGAAGTTGACTGGTGGTGGCCTGTACAAATACCGGGTCAAAATCATGACTGTTATCATGTAATATTAACTCCCAAGCCTTTTGCAAGCAACAATACTTGGCACTTGGGGGCTAATGTCTACCGAAGAATTTTTCCTAAGTGGCGGTTCATGAGATTAAAAATCCCAAGAACCTTGCAAGCAAGAGTACTTGGCACTTGGGGGCTAATGCATATTGCTGTTAAAATTTTACAAGTATTTTATTCTCTACAAGCATGTGAAGGACCGGCTCAAACATGATTGTGGGAGTCCTGGATTAGGGGGTCTCCGGATAGCCTATTGGAAATATGCCCTAGAGGCAATAATAAAATGGTTATTATTATATTTCTTTGTTCATGATAATTGTCTATTATTCATGCTATAATTGTGTTATCCGGAAATCGTAATACATGTGTGAATACATAGACCACAACAAGTCCCTAGTGAGCCTCTAGTTGACTAGCTCGTTGATCAAAAGATAGTCATGGTTTCCTGACTATGGACATTGGATGCCATTGATAACGGGATCACATCATTAGGAGAATGATGTGATGGACAAGACCCAATCCTAAGCATAGCTCAAAGATCGTGTAGTTTGTTTGCTGTAGCTTTTCTGAATGTCAAGTATCATTCCTTAGACCATGATATTGTGCAACTCCTGGATACCGTAGGATTGCTTTGGGTGTGCCAAACGTCACAACGTAACTAGGTGACTATAAAGGTACACTACAGGTATCTTCGAAAGTGTCTGTTGGGTTGGCACGAATCGAGACTGGGATTTGTTACTCCGCATGACGGAGAGGTATCTCTGGGCCCACTCGGTAATGCATCATCATAATGAGCTCAATGTGACCAAGTGGTTGATCACGGGATCATGCATTACGGTACGAGTAAAGTGACTTGCCGGTAACGAGATTGAACGAGGTATTGGGATACCGACGATTGAGTCTCGGGCAAGTAACGTACCGATTGACAAAGGGAATTGTATACGGATTGATTGAATCCTCGACATCGTGGTTCATCCGATGAGATCATCGAGGAGCATGTGGGAGCCAACATGGGTATCCAGATCCCGCTGTTGGTTATTGACCGGAGAGTCGTCTCGGTCATGTCTGCATGTCTCCCGAACCCGTAGGGTCTACACACTTAAGGTTCGGTGATGCTAGGGTTGTTGAGATATTAGCATACGGTAACCCGAAAGCTGTTCGGAGTCCCGGATGAGATCCCGGACGTCACGAGGAGTTCCGGAATGGTCCGGAGGTGAAGATTTATATATAGGAAGTCAAGTTCCGGCCATCGGAAAAGTTTCGGGGGTAATCGGTATTGTACTGGGACCACCGGAAGGGTCCCGGGGGTCCACCGGGTGGGGCCACCTATCCCAGAGGGCCCCATGGGCTGAAGTGGGAGGGGAACCAGCCCCTAGTGGGCTAGTGCGCCCCCCTTGGGCCTCCCCCTGCGCCTAGGGTTGGAAACCCTAGGGGTGGGGGCGCCACCCTTGCCTTGGGGGGAAGGCACCCCCTTGTCCGCCGCCCCCCCTAGGAGATTGGATCTCCTAGGGCCGGCGCCCCCCTAGGGACCCTATATATAGTTGGGGGGAGGGAGGGCTGCCGCACCCAAGCCCCTGGCCTCTCCCTCTCCCTCCCGTGACACTCCTCCGTCTCCCTGCGCTTGGCGAAGCCCTGCCGAGATCACCGTTGCTTCCACCACCACGCCATCGTGCTGTTGGATCTTCATCAACTTCTCCTTCCCCCTTGCTGGATCAAGAAGGAGGAGACGTCTTCCCAACCGTACGTGTGTTGAATGCGGAGGTGCTGTCCGTTCAGCACTTGGTCATCGGTGATTTGGATCACAACGAGTACGACTCCATCAACCCCGTTCTCTTGAACGCTTCCGCGCGCGATCTACAAGGGTATGTAGATGCACTCCTCTCTCCCTCGTTGCTAGATGACTCCATAGATTGATCTTGGTGATGCGTAGAAAATTTTAAAATTCTGCTACGTCCCCTAACACAGCCGAACTATCTCCATTGGCCGGACTGTTAGACTATGAAGATACAATATTGAAGACTTCGTCTCGTGTCCGGTTGGGACTCTACTTGGCATGGAAGGCAAGCTAGGAAATACGTATATGGATATCTCCTCTTTTGTAACCGACCTTGTGTAACCCTAACCCTCTCCGGTGTCTATATAAACCGGAGGGCTTTAGTCCGTAGGACAACAACTCACATCATACAATCATACCGTAGGCTAGCTTCTAGGGTTTAGCCTCTCTGATCTCGTGGTAGATCTACTCTTGTAACACCCATATCTTCAATATTAATCAAGCAGGATGTAGGGTTTTACCTCCATCAAGAGGGCCTGAACCTAGGTAAAACTTCGTGGCCCTTTCCTCCTGTTACCATCCAGCCTAGACGCATAGTTCGGGACCCCCTACCCGAGATCTGCCGGTTTTGACACTGACATTGGTGCTTTCATTGAGAGTTCCGCTGTGCCGTCGCCACAAGGAAGGATTTCTCGTCCCATATTTAAAGATGGAACTATCACTGAGGGAGCTCTGGCTATCGGCCAAACTCTCCGGCTAGGTGGTTTTCTTATGACCGCCTGTTCGGCCCCTGCGCCGATGATAACTTCTCGGGTCATCGAAAGCAATCTTCACATCAACTAGGAACTCACCGAGCAGTTAGATCCAATGGAGCTCTCTTCCCTGAACAAGCTCTTGGATCGTATCGCCGCCCTGGGAGTCGCTACGGACTACGATCAGATTGGGCCTAAACCCGATCTAAGAGAAATTAACTCTCCCCAGGTCAGCCACCACGTTGCAGTGGTGGAAGAACAATGCGGCAAAACTCCATCTATCTTAAGGACTATCTACGTCCGGATTCCCGATCCCCCCAAACCGGATACCCGCGGAGGGGAGGACGTCACTCAAAGCCTGAACCCAGAATCAGGCAGCGGGCTAGATTTACCAAAAAAAGTTTAAGAATCCAAGCTTTCGAGTTCGGAAACTCCTTGGCCACTGAGCCTCAGATCGGGTGAGGATTCGGATTCAATGCCACCCACCCACCCAAACATACGCGATCTATCCCAAATTAGGGAAGAGCCCGAAGAGACAGTACACCATTACTGGGCCAGATTCCTCCTGATCAAGAACAGGATAAAGGACTGCCGCGAGGAAGACGCAATTTCATTCTTCTGGAATAATTGCACGGACAAGGGAATCCTCAACGCCATAAGTCATCGCAAAATTACACACTTTGCCGACTTGGTGTCCATAGTGCGAAAGTACTGTGCGATGGAAAGCGCCCGGAAAACAGAAATAAAATTTTGGGATAATCCGGCCCTGAATACAAACACAGTCCGAAATAAAAGGGTGCATTATCACAATACACCTGGGTTAACTACCAAAAAGCAAAAGCCCTCTACGGGGCAAGGAACCGTACTGGAGGGATGGCTCAACGGACCCTACAAAATTCATAGTACAACGGATGCGATACCAACGCACAGCCTTAGAGCATGCTGGATACTCCGGCAGGTGGCCAAAAGTGGTGAGGATCTACTCCTCCCAAAAACCAAAGAGCACCACCCAGAGGATAATAGTACGGTCTTAACGGTCTTCGAGACCTTTGCGTCAAATAAAAGACGGAAGCAAACACTCCGCAGCACGTCCGAAATCTGCCACATAGCAGAAAAAAAATCCTTGGAGCGACACGGCTATTACCTTCAATGCTAGTGACGAATCTCAATTCTGAACAGCCCGAGTACCAGCCGCACTGGTCCTCAGTCCAATTGTGGACGGCTTTCGACTCACCAAGGTACTCATGGACGGCGGCAGCGAATTAAACCTCATCTACGAGGAAACTCTTCAAAAGATGGAAATAGACTGGAGCCGCATTAAGCAAAGCAGCACAACCTTTAGAGGAATCATCCCTAGTCGGGAAGCACGCTGCGCCGGAAAAATCACACTAGACATGGTATTCGGCACGCCGGATAATTACAGGTCCGAAGAAATTACATTCCAAGTGGCCCCGTTCAGCAGCGGATACCACACTCTATTAGGGCGGGAGGCGTTCAGAATCTTCCAAGCCATACCCCATTACGGGTACATGAAGCTCAAAATGCCCGGGCCCAGCGGAATCATCACTCTTGTTAGTGATCCGGACATAGCACTCCGCACCGAAAATAAGACAGCTGCACTGGCCCTTGAGGCACTATCCAAAGCCCTAGCGGCCGAAGAATTAATTGCGCTGCACTCCACGGTAAACAGGGACGACGTGATACTCGATAAAAGATCCAAGTCCACCTCCTTTAAGCCGGCGGACGAAATAGTCAAATTCCAAGTCCATCCAATGGACCCTACAAAAACAGCTTCCATCGGGGCACAATTAAACCCTGATGTTGATGCCGCACTGCGAGAGTTCCTACGCGAGAACTGGGATATTTTTGCCTCGCACCCTTCAGACACGCCAGGAATCCCACGCCGGCTGGCTGAACATAGCCTAAATATCATAAAAGGGTTCAAGCCAGTCAAGTAGGCTCTTCAACGTTTCTCCGAGACTAAAAGACAAGCCATGGGAGAGGAACTAGCCAAGCTATTGGAGGCCGGATTCATCAGAGACATAAAACATCCGGACTGGCTAGCAAACTTGGTGATGGTACCAAAGAAGGACAAATCCTGGCGCTTGTGCGTCGATTTTAAGGACCTTAACAAGGCCTGCCCAAAGGATCCCTTCCCCCTCCCCCGCATCGATCAAATCATCGATGCTACTGCAGGACACGATTCATTGTGTTTCCTCGACGCATACTCCGGCTACCACCAAATCAAAATGGCAGAGCCAGACCAAGCCGCAACGGCATTCATCACACCATACGGCCCATTCTGCTTCAACACAATGCCCTTCGGGCTAAAAAACGCGGGTGCAACATATCAGCTCATGATTCAGACATGCCTGGCAAACCAGATCGGCAAAACAGTGGAGGCATACGTGGATGACGTGGTCATTAAAACCAAGCATGTCAAAAATTTAGTAGACGACTTGAGGCTCACATTCGACAACCTCCGAACATATGACATCAAGCTCAATCCAGAAAAATGCGTCTTCGGCGTACCAGCAGGAAAGCTCCTGGCACTCATTGTCTCCAGTAGAGGTATTGAAGCTAATCCGACCAAAATTCGAGCGTTGTCACAGTTGGCTACCCCAACAGACCTCAAACAAATACAAAAATTAACTGGATGCGTGGCGGCTCTAAGCCGCTTTATCTCCCGCTTGAGAGAAAAGGCATTACCCCTTTATCGCCTCCTCCGGCGTACCGAACACTTCAAGTGGACGAACACCGCCACAGCCGGACTCAACGAAATAAAAGCCATGTTGGCAACAAACCCAGTCCTGGCCGCGCCAAACATTGGCGAACCAATGCTATTATACATTGCGGCAACTCATCAAGTGGTAAGCGTAGTGCTTGTTGTCGAGCGAGAAGTGGACGGACACAAATTTCCCATTCAAAAGCCGGTTTACTACGTGTCCACTGTCCTTACTCCATGCAAATCGCGGTATCCGCATTATCAAAAGATAGCGTACGCGGTATTTATGGCATCCAGGAAGCTGCGACACTACTCTCAAGATTGTTCGATAACGGTAGCCTCAGAAGTACCACTTAACGATATTATAAACAACCGCGACGCGATGGGTCGGATTGCCAAATGGGCCATTGAGCTCCTCCCATTCGACATAACTTACAAGCCACGTCGAGCTATTAAATCACAAGTTTTGGCTGACTCCGTCGCTGAATGGACAGAAGCCAAACTCCCTAAAGAGTACGACACATATTCAAACTAGATCATGCACTTCGACGGCTCCAAAACGTTGGCTGGTCTTGGGGCCGACGTCGTTTTGACGTCCCCAATAGGAGACACAGTTCAATACGTATTGCAGATAATGTATACGGACTCCAACAATGCAGCCGAATACGAGGCCCTTCTACATGGTCTCCGGATGGCAGTATCCACGGGCATTCAACGCCTAGAGGTGCGCGGGGATTCAAACCTTGCAATATCCCAAATAAATGGAGACTTTGATGCCAAGGATCCAAAAATGGCCGCTTATCGCAATGCCATCCTAAAAATGTCAGCCCGGTTCGAGGGGCTCGAATTTCACCACGTGGCTCGGGGAAACAATCAGGCGGCAGATATCCTCGCCCGCATTGGCGCAAAACACAATGCGGTCCCTCCCAACATTTTTCTGGAAAGGCTTTTCAAGCCATCCGTAGCATGGGAAGGGGACACCGGTAACAACAGTCCGGCCCCGGCCAAAATACCCGATATCGAACTCTCTGACACAATCGGAGGCTCCGCCACCGAAATAACACAATCAGCCCACGAAATAATGGCTATTCTTGCCCCATGGACAGAACCATTCCTGGCCTACTTAACTAGACAGGAACTCCCGGAGGACCAAAATGAGGCACGCTGCATAGTGCGGCGATCAAAGGCCTACAAGGTCCACGAGGGAGAATTGTACAAGAAAAGTGCTACCGGAGTCCTTCAATGGTGCATCTCCGAAGAGGAAGGGCGGAACCTTTTGGCAGAAATTCATGCCGGACTCGGCGGTCATCACGCCGCAGCCCGAGCTCTGGTGAGCAAGGCCTTCCGTATAGGATTCTATTGGCCAACGGCCCGGGCAGACGCATAGGACTTAGTCCAGTGTTGCGCCGGTTGCCAGCTCTTTGCAAATCAAAGACATATGCCATCCACCGCCCTCCGAACAATCCCCATCACATGGCCCTTTGTGGTCTGGGGGCTCGACATGGTTGGACCCCTTAAAGGTGGAACCCATAATAAAAAATACTTATCGGTCATGGTGGATAAATTCACCAAATGGATAGAGGCCAAACGGTTAAAACAGCCGAATCCGGACCGGTGATAGATTTCATATCCGGGGTTGTACATCGCTATGGCGTCCCCCACAGCATCATCATTGATAACGGCACAAACTTCACGGTCGGCGAGGTAAAACTCTGGTGCAGCAAAATGGGCATCAAGCTCGACTATGCTTCAATCTACCATCCACAAACCAACGGTCAAGTTGAACGAGCAAATGGTCTTATAATGAGCAGCATTAAACCCAGGCTAGTGCGCTCCTTAACAGAGTCTGACATGCATTGGGTAGAGGAGCTCGACTCCATACTCTGGGGGCTGCGGACCACGCCGAATCGTAGTACCGGATACACACCATTTTTATGGTGTACGGCGCAGAGGCAGTCCTGCCCTGTGACATAATTCATGACTCACCTCGAGTGCGCATGTACGAAGAAAGAGAAGTCGAGCCCGATCAGCAGGACAGTCTAGACACCTTGGAGGAAGAGCGCGACGTAGCCAAAGCCCGTTCCGCATTTTACCAGCAACAGGCCTGCAGATACCAAAGCAGAGAAGTACGAGCCAAAACTTATAACGTTGGCGAACTAGTTCTCCGGCTGCCGGATAAGAAAAAGAACAAGCTAGAGCCCAAATGGGAAGGTCCCTTCGTCATCGACCAAGTTCTGACTGGCGGAGCGTACCGAATGCGGGATGCATCGACTAGTCGACTCGAGCCGAACCCATGGAACGCAGCCAGGCTCTGAAGATTCTACGCCTAGCATGGGACTTCATGTTAGTCCCTTCCCTTTGTCCATTTTCTGCATATGCGTCGTCTGTCTTGTTTCCCTTTCTTTCTTTTATTCCTCTAGGTCTTCAAGGGTCACCTTCTGCCTCACTTGTACACTACAGAGGTGCTAGACGCACTATCTACACCTGGGGGCTTCTTTCACAGAAGCTTAAATTATTTACCTGGGCATCACGCCCAACACATGCGTTATACTTCCGCATGTACCTTTTTCACCATTATATGCATCGATATGACTTAAGTTTTGGCCAAGCTGGGTTGCCTGGCTCTTGTATTTATGCCCTATGTTTCCGTTAATTCGGCTAGGGCATAAGGGGAGCACCTCTGCGATTGTTACCGCCGGGTCAGCCGGACGTGTACCTCAGACTGGGTGAAGCCGAAAGCTAGTGTTCTTAAGAGAATATTCGATCGGTGAACAAAAGATGAATTTTTAACCATATCTGCCCCCAGACGTTTTTACTGTGCTTCTTGTTGCAGTCCGGACATGCACTTTAGGGCATGCCTACCCAGGGAAAGGAACCCTTAACGGAACTATTCTCTCTGGAAGATGTTTCTTACTACCCATGTAATATAACATAACTAGTTGAGCACTTGTCTGATAAAGCACTAATGACCCCTACGCCTAGTCTCCACGCATGCCCCGGTTCTTATATAACCGAGAGGGTATTCGGATACACTCCGGACTGCCGGGTCCCGAGGTTGAAGCGAAAAGGTCCGCCACGACACACGATCTACAATCCGGCTAGAAGGCATCATATATGTCACTTTACAATTACATAGTCAATTTGACTGGTTGAATTCCTCTTCAATGCCATCCAATAGGCTGTCTAGTCTACAGTCCTATTGGGAATACTTTGCGGCCAATTCTACTTGGCCGTACACTAAATTTACAGGGATCTCCTTGCCATCAGGCCCCACAGGTCTGACTTCGGCCATGTGGTTCGGGTCAGCCTTCGTGTATTGTGTCTTCACCATCGCCCAAGCTTCCCTGGCGCCCTGATGGCAGACCGATATCTTCCATAATCGGAAGCGCCGCCGTGCTCCCTTCAGCTTTTCTGCAAGCTCTCCAAGGCCTTCGGGTAGGGAGACGGACGGCCACAAGGCCTGGGCAACGCCTCGCATCACCTGCCGAACTCGTTCGTGCAACTATGCGAGCTCGGGAAGAAGATCACCCGTCGAACTAGGCATCTCCTCGGCAGGACGACCTGTTAACATACCTACAGATATAACTCTGTCAGTCAGCTTCCCCGCCGAACTCTTTTTAAGTTCGTTCAAACACTTACTAAATATGCTGCGCCGAAGCCATTGATTCTCCTTAACAGAATCCGACAGTTGGGCACGAACATCTTTCAGTTCCACGCCTAGCTTGGTGTTGGCATCTTGGAGATCATTCTTCTCCTGCCTCACCCTTGTAAGCACGTTCTCACCAGCCTTCAGCTGGCGTTTGAGTTGTTGCTTATCCAGATTCACCCCAGCGTCATCTGCATTTTTTTCGTCAGATTTGCATATAAAGCCGCACTCTAATATGATACTTATCATTTAACAGATATGTTACCAGCGGGGATCTCTTTGGGATCCCCTGCAGCGGACAGTGCGGCCTGAAGTTGGGCTTTGCACTCTTCAGCTCCTGGGACAGTTGAGTATTCTTTTCTGTAAGAACCTACATAAAAAATGATCCTTAAATCAGTTATACTAACTGTTTCAAGTCTCAGGGACTACTGATATATATAATCATCAAATTTTCTCACCCGTATGTCTTTTTACATACTGCTCCGTGGCTCTGGCTAGACCATCTTGAGCGGCACGGAGGTGCGCGTCTCCCGAGTTGAAGGCATCCAATGCCTCTGGGGAGAAACAAGCGTCATGAAGAACAGTCCGGCGACGCCTGTGGTTCATGGCACTTTCCACCTCGGAATGAGTGGCAGACAGTCTATCCGTATCCTCTATCGGAGGAGCACGCACGCCTTGTACTCGTTCCCACCTCTGAGTCTGGCCTTGGAGCCTGGCTTGTGGAGGCGCGATTGGTAGCCTCTCCGGGTATAGTCCGGCGAGCCCTCTTTTTCCTGAAAAAAAGGCATGGGCATTAGTATGCCTCTGTAAATAATGTCTTGTAATAAAGATGGCGCGCCATACCTCTGTGCCGGTGCCTCAATCCGGACTGTGGATCTTTTCAGCCTGCCTGGCCTAGCGGCCCCTTGTTGGCTAGTTGCCACGGGCTCGGCCTTCTGCCCCGAGGACCTCCCCTGAAAAACACGGCTGTTATACGGCAATAAAAAGAGCACAAGGACGGATCCCTTTTTAAGTGCTGGGATTTCGGTCTCAGTCACCTGTGAGGCTGGAACTAGCCCAGGGTAATCGGCCGTAATGGCCACCAAGGTATTGTCATTACTCCCTTGGTAAAATACCCCGTCGATCAGCTCCACGGATATGTCTGGATCCTCCTGGGAGGCCGGGTCAAGGGACCGTCCAGGGTCCTCGGGCTGTGGGGGAGGGCTGTTTATCTCCTTTACTGCCTGGCGCAGCTCCTGCGACGAAATCGCTAGAATGAATACTTAAACTACGGGAATACGAAACGGATGGGCAAGAAAAATCTCCGCTTACCCAGTTTGGAGGATTGTACATGGAGAATCTGCCCTGCGGGTTGACACGGAGGAATTCCTCCTCTTCTCCCTTGTACAAAGTGGACAAGATCTTTGTTAGATCAGCAGCCGATCCCGGCCCTTTGCGGCCGTGGCGGGTGGCGTCATCCTCCCTGTTGAAATCCCACATGGGGTGGTCTCTATACTGGAGCGGCTGCACCCCCCGCATAATGCATATAGCCCTGACCTCGATCATGGTCAATCCGGATCGAGCTAAAGAGCTTATCCGGCTTATCAGATAAAGAATGTCCCGGTCATCTTCCTCTAGGGGGCTCCGTGGACGCCAGCTCTGACGCTTCTTCAAAGGGGCGTTGTTAAACTCTGGAAGGCCGATCCGAATAGGGTCCGGAAGGGGGACATCTTCTATATAAAACCATTCTGAAGGCCAGTCTTCGGACGTCTTTTTTGGGGTCCCGGATAGGTATCCGGTCCCGGCGATATGCCACACTTCTGCTCCGCCCACTTGATATATTGATCCCTTCTTAGAACGGGGCACCAGACAGAACAACTTCTTCCACAGAGCAAAATGAGCCTCACAGCCCAAAAATAACTCGCAAAGGGCTACGAATCCCGCGATATGCAGCAGAGAAGCAGGCGTGAGGTTGTGCAGCTGGAGGCCATAGAACTCCAGAAGCCCTCGGAGAAACGGATGGATTGGGAATCCGAGCCCTCTAACCAGATAAGGGACAAGGCCCACCCGCTCTCCATTGGAGGGATTGGGACGACTCTCGGCTTGCTCTCCGCCATTATAGGTGGCAAGCCCGGCTCGAACTGGGACCAGGTACGCTGGGGGAAGAAATCCCTTGGACTGAAGCATCACCAATTTGCTATGCAGGATGGAACATCTCTCCCAATCTCCAGGCTTGGAGCTAGGGGTGCGAGAGGAGGAGCTGCGTCGACTGGCCATGGTGGAATGGATCTCTGTCGGGTACGCTTTGATGAAGACTCGGCAAGGGAGGATGATGTGATTTGGATCTGAATCCTCGTCTTTTTAAATAGGCGGCTCATTTGCATAGCTAGGGGGTAAATGTGAAAACACCCTGGCTCTTCACATTCGCTCGACACGTGGAAAGTGGCCATTATTGGGCGTGGAAGCCAAGAAATACAAACCATCACAAGGAACCGGACATTATTTCGACAGGTACACAGAATTTGGAGAAGGAACCCGCCTTGCAATGCGGAAGACAACTGCGCGCCGGACTCATCGTCATTGAAGCCTGGTTCGGGGGCTACTATGGGAGTCCTGGATTAGGGGGTCTCCGGACAGCCGGACTATCTCCATTGGCCGGACTGTTAGACTATGAAGATACAAGATTGAAGACTTCGTCTCGTGTCCGGATGGGACTCTACTTGGCGTGGAAGGCAAGCTAGGCAATACGTATATGGATATCTCCTCTTTTGTAACCGACCTTGTGTAACCCTAACCCTCTCCGGTGTCTATATAAACCGGAGGGCTTTAGTCCATAGGACAACAAGTCACAACATACAATCATACCGTAGGCTAGCTTCTAGGGTTTAGCCTCTCTGATCTTGTGGTAGATCTACTCTTGTAACACCCATATCTTCAATATTAATCAAGCAGGACGTAGGGTTTTACCTCCATCAAGAGGACCCGAACCTGGGTAAAACTTCGTGTCCCTTGCCTCCTGTTACCATCCAGCCTAGACGCACAGTTCGGGACCCCCTACCTGAGATCCGCCGGTTTTGACACCGATAATGATGCTTAAACCGGCCCTTGGGGACTATGGAGTAAGCCGGATTTCTTACATGTTTTTTTTCCAAATATATCACTAATGTTCATAAGTTTGTTTCTAAGTCTACATCATATTCATCATAAGCAATAGACTTGGGGGCTGGCATAAGCAAGGATAATTCAGTGAAGGGAAGAATTTATACCTCAAATTTCTGGTGCATTTGCTTCACCATGTCAACTTCGACGTCACGGCTGCTGTGTACTTGGCTAAGATAGCCATAGAAAACTTCTCGAATACTCATGTGAGTATAATCAGACACATCAAACCTGACCTCGCGGCGTTCCAGGTGCTCCTCCTTGGCTAAACACTTGGCCAACACAGTAGGTATTCCCGGCTCAATATAGCCGGTCTTGGTAATCTCAACATCAGTGTCTTGGGGATCATCTGTCTTGGCCGGGATAGGGACTTTCGGGTTTTCAGAACCATCGACGGCTTGTTCGGCAGGCGGGTCAACAGTTGGTGCTGGCGTGTCATTAGCTGGTTCAGGTGGTGGCTCATGAGCAGAGGCCTCAGTGTTGGGGATCGTAGCAGAAATTTAAAATTTTCTACGCATCACCAAGATCAATCTATGGAGTAATCTAGCAATGAGGGGAAGGAGAGTGCATCTACATACCCTTGTAGATCGCTAAGCGGAAGCATTCAAGTGAACGGGGTTGATGGAGTCGTACTCGTCGTGATCCAAATCACCGATGATCCGAGCACCGAATGGACGTCACCTCCGCGTTCAACACACATACGGAACGGAGACGTTTCCCACGCCTTGATCCAGCAAGGAGGAAGGAGAGGTTGAGGAAGAGAGTCCAACAGCAGCATGACAGTGTGGTGGTGATGGAGTGGCAGTTATCCGGCAGGGCTTCGCCAAGCTCGCACGGAGGAGGAGAGGTATTGGAGGGGAGGGGCTGCGCCAGGTTCAAGTGTGTGGCCGCCCTCCCACCCCTCCACTATTTATAGGTGGGGAGAGAGGGGGCCGGCCCCCTTAGATCCCATCTAGGGTTGGGGCGGCGGCCAAGGGCGGGAGGAGTGCCTCCCAAGTCAAGTGGAGGCCCTCCCCCTTAGGGTTTCCCCTCTCCCATAAGCATGGCCTTGGGGGGGGGGGCTGGTGCCCTTGGCCCATTAAGGTTAGGGGGCCCCCTATAGCCCATGCTGCTGTATTGGACGTGGTGGAACATTCTCCGGACCCCTCCGGAATCCTCCGGAACCTTTCGGAAGCTTCCCGGTACAATACCGGAAAAAACCGAACTTTTCCTCGAACTCGAACAACAACTTTCCATATATAAATCTTTACCTCCGGACCATTCCGGAACTCCTCGTGACGTCCGGGATCTCATCCGGGACTCCGAACAACATTCGGTAATCACATACAAGTCTTCCTAATAACCCTAGCGTCATCGAACCTTAAGTGTGTAGACCCTACGGGTTCGGGAACCATGCAGACATGACCGAGACAACTCTCCGGCCAATAACCAATAGCGGGATCTGGATACCCATGTTGGCTCCCACATGTTCCACGATGATCTCATCAGATGAACCACGATGTCGAGGATTCAATCAATCCCGTATTCAATTCCCTTTGTCCAGCGGTATTGTACTTGCCCGAGATTCGATCGTTGGTATCCCAATACCTTGTTCAATCTCGTTACCGGCAAGTCTCTTTACTCGTTCCGTAACACATCATACCGTGATCAACTCCTTGGTCACATTGTGCACATTATGATGATGTCCTACCAAGTGGGCCCAGAGATACCTCTCTGTTTACACGGAGTGACAAATCCTAGTCTCGATTCGTGCCAACCCAACAGACACTTTCGGAGATACCTGTAGTGTACCTTTATAGCCACCCAGTTACGTTGTGACGTTTGGCACACCCAAAGCACTCCTACGGTATCCGGGAGTTGCACAATCTCATGGTCTAAGGAAATGATACTTGACATTAGAAAAGCTTTAGCAAACGAATTACACGATCTTGTGCTAGGCTTAGGATTGGGTCTTGTCCATCACATCATTCTCCTAATGATGTTATCCCGTTATCATCGACATCCAATGTCCATGGTCAGGAAACTGTAACCATCTATTGATCAACGAGGTAGTCAACTAAAGGCTTACTAGGGACATGGTGTTGTCTATGTATCCACACATGTATCTGAGTTTCCTATCAATACAATTCTAGCATGGATAATAAACGATTATCATGAACAAGGAAATATGATATAATAATAACTAATTTATTATTGCCTCTAGGGCATTTTCCAACAGTCTCCCACTTGCACTAGAGTCAATAATCTAGTTCACACCGCCATGTGATTAACACTCATAGGTCACATCGCCATGTGATCAACATCCAAGAGTCTACTAGACTCAATGATCTAGTTCACATCACTATGTGATAAACACTCAAAGAGTTCTAGGTTTGATCATGTTATGCTTGTGAGAGAGGTTGTAGTCAACGGGTCTTGCTATATTCAGATCCCTATGTATTTCGCAAAACTTTATGTCATATCGTAGATGCTGCTACCACGTTCCACTTGGAGCTATTCCAAATTATTGCTCCATTATACGTATCCGGTATCTCTACTCAGAGCTATCTGGATAGGTGTTAAGCTTGCATCGATGTAACTCTTTACGTCGAACTCTTTATCACCTCCACAGCCGACAAACATTTCCTTATTCCTCTAAGGATAATTTTGACCGCTATCTGGTGATCCACTCCTAGATCACCTTTGTACCCTTTTGCCAGACATGTGGCAAGGCACACATCTGGTGCGGTACTCAGCATGACATACCGTATAGAGCCTATGACAAAAGCATAGGGGACGACCTTCGTCCTTCCTCTTTGTTCTGCCGTGGTCAATCTTCGAGTCTTACTCAACTTCACACCTTACAACTTAGGTAAGAACCCCTTCTTTGACTGATCTATTTTGAACTCCTTCAAAAACATGTCAAGGTGTGCGTTCTTTGAAAGTATCATCAGGCGTCTTGATCTATCTCTATAAATCTTGATGCCCAATATGTAAGCAGCTTTATCCAGGTCTTCCTCTGAAAAACACCCTTCAAACAACCGTTTATGCTTTCCAGAAATTCTACATTATTTCGGATCAATAATATGTCATCCACATATACTTATCAGAAATGTTGTAGTGCTCCCACTCACTTTCTTGTAAATACAAGTTTCTAACAAACATTGTATAAACCTAAAAGCTTTGATCACTCCATCAAAACATATAGATGCTTGCTCTAGTCCATAGAAGGATTGCTGGAGCCAGCATACCTTTTAGCATCCTTAGGATCAACAAAACCTTTTATTGTATCACATACAACTTTTTTTACGAAAACTGGTAAGAAAACTTGTTTTGACATCCATCTGTAAGATTTCACAATCGAAAAATACAGCTAATGCTAACATGATTCCGACGGACTTAAGCATCGCTACGGGTGAGAAATTCTCATCATAGTCAACTCCTTGAACTTGTGAAAAGACTCTTTCCCACAAGTCGAGCTTCATAGACGGTAACATTACCGCCCACGTCCGTCTTCTTCTTAAAGATCCATTTATCTCAATGGCTTGCCGATCATCGGGCAAGTCCACCAAAGTCCATACTTTGTTTTGATATATGGATCCTATCTCGGATTTCATGGCTTCTAACCATTTGTCGGAATACGGGCCCACCATCGCTTCTCCATAGCTCATAGGTTTATTGTTGTCTAACAACATGATATCTAAGACAGGATTACCGTACCACTCAGGAGTAGTACACATCCTTGTCGACCTACAATGTTCGATAGCAACTTGATCCGAAGCTTCATGATCACTATCATTAACTTCCTATTCAACAGACATAGGCGCCACAGAAAACATTTTCCTATGTTGCATCACTCTCTGGTTGAAGTAAAGGTTCGACAACCTCATCAAGTTCTATCTTCCTCCCACTCAATTCTTTCGAGAGAAACTCCTTCTCGAGAAAGGACCCGTTCTTAGCGACAAACAATTTGCCCTCGAATCTGAGATAAAAGGTATACCCAATTGTCACCTTTGGGTATTCTATGAAGATGTGTTTGTCCGCTTTTGGGTTCAAGCTTCTCCGGCTGAAGCCTTAAGCATCGTAGCCCCAAACATTAAGAAACGACAACTTTGGTTTCTTGCCAAACCAATGTTCATACGGTGTAGTCTCAACAGACTTATATGGTGTCCTATCTAAAGTGAATGTAGCTGTCTCTAATGCATAACCTCAAAATAATAGCGGTAGATCGGTAAGAGACATCATAGATCGCACCATATTTCATAAGGTTCGATTACGACGTCCGGACACACCATTACCCTGTGGTGTTCCAGGTGGCTTCAACTGTGAAACAATTCCACAATGTCTTAAGTGTTTGCCAAACTCATAACTCAGAAATTCTCATTGATCAGATCGTAGGAATTTGATCTTCTTGTTATGATGATTCTTAACTTCACTCTGAAATCGCTTGAACTTTTCAAACGTTTCAGACTTATGCTTCATTAAGTAAATATACCTATATCTACTCAAATCGTTAGTGAAGATGAGAAAATACTAATATCCACCGCACGCTTCAATTCTCATTGGATCACACGCATCAGCATGTATGATTTCCAACAAGTCACTTGCCCGTTTCATTGTACCTGAAAACGGGGTCTTAGTCATCCTGCCCATGAAGCATGTCTCGCATGTGTCAAGCGATTCAAAATCAAGTGACTCCAAACATCCATCGATATGGAGTTTCTTCATGCATCTTACGCCAATATGACCTAAGCGGCAGTGCCACAAGAAAGTGGTACTATCATTATTAACTCTACATCTTTTGGCGTGAACATGTGTATTACCACGACCGAGATTCAATGAACCATTCACATAGGGTGCATGACCATGAAAGGTATTATTCATGTAAACAGAATAACCCTTATTCTCTAATTTAAATGAATAACCGTATTGCAATGAACATGATCTAATCATATTCATGCTCAACGTAGACACTTGATAACATTTATCTAGGTTCAATACTAATCCCGAAGGCAGATGGAGCGTGCGATGGTGATCTCATCAACTTTGGAAATACTTCCAACACACATCGTCATCTCGCCCTTAGCCAGTCTCCGTTTAGTCCGTAGCTTTTGCTTCAAGTCACCAATAATAGCAACTGAACCGGTATCCAATACCCAGGTGTTACCAGGAGTACTAGTGAGGTACACATTAATAACACATATATACTTTGTTGAAGTTGCCAGCCTTCTTATCTACCATGCGTTTGGGGTAATTCCGCTACCAGTGACCGTTCCCCTTACAGTAGAAGCACTTAGTCTCGGGTTTGGGTTCTACCTTGGGTTCCTTCACTGGAGCAGCAACTGGTTTGCCATCTATGAAGTTTCCCTTCTAGCCCTTGCCCTTCTTGAAACCAGTGGTCTTGTTACACCATCAACACTTGATGCTCCTTCTTGATTTCTACCTTTTGCGGTCTTAAGCACCGCAGACAGCTCCGGGATCAACTCCTTCCCTTGCATGTCATAGTTCATCATGAAGATCTAGTAGCTTAGTGATAGTGGGTAGAGAACTCTATCAATCACTATCTTATCTGGAAGTTTAACTCCCACTTGATTTAAGTGATTGTAGCACCCAGACATTCTGAGCACATGCTCACTAGCTGAGCTATTCTCCTCCATCTTGTTGGCAAAAGAACTTGTCGGAGGTCTCACACCTCTCAACACGGGCATGAGCCTGAAATCCCAATTTCAGCTCTTGGAACATCTCATATGTTCTATGGCGTTCAAAAAGTCATTGGAATCCCGATTCTAAGCCGTAAAGTATGGTGCACTAAACTATCAAGTAGTCATCAGGATGTGTCTGTCAGGTGTTCACTGTTGGGGAACGTAGCATAAATTCAAAATTTTCCTACATGTCACCAAGATCTATCTATGGAGTCATCTAGCAACGAGGGAGGAGTGGATCTACATACCCTTGTAGATCGCGCGCGGAAGCGTTCAAGAGAACGGGGTTGATGGAGTCGTACTCGTCGTGATCCAAATCACTGACGATCCTAGCGCCGAACGGACGGCACCTCTGCGTTCAACACACGTATGGAGCAGCGACGTCTCCTCCTTATTGATCCATCAAGGGGGGGGAGAGGTTGATGGAGATCCATCAGCACGACGGCGTGGTGGTGGAAGTAGCGGGATTCCAACAGGGCTTCGCCAAGCGCTGCGGGAGGAGGGAGATGTGTCATGGGAGGGAGAGGGAGGCGCCAGGGCTTAGGTATGGTTGCCCTCCCTTCC